>NC_132999.1:58954548-59257578 GCF_048564905.1 Vicugna pacos
CGGAGAACAAAGTTGAAGTAACCACGGCACTGGGACTTTGTGGGGTTTTCGCTACATCAGGAAGCAATTACACAATATTTTCCAGAAGTGAAACAGTGAGTCTAACTGGAAAAAAATGTGGAAACATTTAGTTAGAACAGTAGAGCAAGGTATTAAAGACCCTTTTAAGGGGTTAACTCTGGAGGAAAAAATATGCAAATAATTAGGTCTTTAAACATGTTTTTAATTACAACTCCAGGATAAAAGTCAGGGGTATAACATGGCACTCCTGTGCTTTTCCTGAAAACCCCTTTCTTGCAAAGTGATACCTCGAACGTTCACGTCACCGTGAAGACCCAGCCTGACAACCGAGGATACTTCAGAGGAACACTTGCCAGTTGCCCCAACACTTCTTTGTTGTATACTGAGGAAGGCCACGGTCATGTGCCTCCTGCAACATTCACTGGCAAGATTTAGCCCACAAACCTGGGTAGAGACACATGGTTTTCATCTTCAGAGTCAAAAGTCATTCATGCCAATATCTTTTCCTAGTTCATGTGAATTTCAAGTTTCATGAAATCTATTTCACTGACTTCTCTTTGATTCTGGTTTTTAGCCTTCTGGCTCTGTTTTCAGGGCAAGTGTTTCATTGGGAGCAACCCTATGTTTAGCTGTGCTACACAATTTCTCCCTGTGTTTCTGGCATGTGTCATGCTGTTGAAAATGAATTTCACAAGGACCAGAGATGGTTCGACTTGAATAGGGTGAGTGTGTAATAAAATTAAATGCACAATATACAGTAACTATCTAACTACCATTCATTCAACAAATATTTGTTGAGTGCCTAGTGTGTGCCAGGCACTGTTTCACGTACTGAAGGCTCTCCAGTGAACAGAACCGACAAAACTGGCCCTCGTGGAGCTGCCATCTGAGCAGACCCCTCACCATGCCCTGCTAGACCTGAGGAATGACTCTGGACCTCTGATCCAAAGGTCAAAAGTTTCATCACCAAAGTGATATAAAGGGCAGTCATGGCACCAAATCTTCACCCCATGGCCGGCAGGAATATGAAGTCCTCCCTGGAGTGAGGTGCTGGGATTCTGGGTATTGGAATGATGGCCACAGCTGAGGCTGGACTAAAAGAGCAGACAGACGTATGCTATGGACAGAGTCATGTCCCCACCAAATTCCTCTGTTGAAGCCCTCACCCCAATGTGGCTATCTGGAGAAAGGAAGTAATTAAGGTTAAACAAGGTCATAAGAGTGGGGCCTGTGCTGAACACTGGAATTTGACACAACATTGTAAAATGATTATAAATCAATAAAAAATGTGAAAAAAAAAAAAGAGTGGGGCCTGGTTCTATAGGATTAGTGTCCTTACAGGAGACACCAGAGATCTTGCTCCCTCTCTCTCTCTCTCTGCCATGGTGGGGCACAGTCAGAAGGCGGCCACCTGCAAGCCAGGAAGAGTGCCTTCACCAGCAGCCAAATCAGCTGGCACCTTGATCTCGGACTTCCCAGCCTCAAGACTACAAGAAATAATTTTTTGTCATTTAAGCCACCCAGTCTACGGTGTTTTGTTATGGCAGCCTGAGCTGACTTGACCATGTAATCCACCTCCATCACTGAGAGACCTTCCAATAACATGGCAGGGAGTTTGGCTTGCAAAAAATACACTCAGGAAGATGCCATCCGATGCGGCAAGCAACAAATGAATTCCGGATGTGCCTTCTGGTACCCCATTCACATACTGCTACAGAACTGTGAGACGAGGGCAAATTAGCATGCCCTCCAACAGGCACACCAAAGGCTAACCTGGGATCCACCCTCCACTCAGACACTCCTTCACTGACCAAAACACATTCATGGCCCTCTGAGCCCGCCCTAGCTTGCTTCATGTCAACAAAGATAAATAAGCACTGAAAGAAATTAAACTAGCATTTTGCTACTTACCAGGTGTAACCAAGTGCTTTACGTGGACTGGTGGTTCTAACATCTATTTAGGCTACAGAGCATTTTATGCTAAGAGTCTCTGTAGAATAACCCGAAATAGTGAAACACTGAATTCTGCCATATCAACTAGGAAGGGCTTCACTAACTGAGAATGTAACAAGAGCCCAGGTGGATAAGGCTTCACATTCAAATGAGTAACAAAACAACCTTAAGAAAATTGCGCTTCCAAAATTTTCAGCTCCTCATCATTTGTCATTTATCTGTTTTGTGTCACTAGCATTCTGCAGCAAACAATACAGCGCCAAAGGTTAGGGAAAATTTACAGGAAAAAAAACCTTTCAATTGAATACATTTCATCTACTCTCTTTGAACTGATTAGGAAGAGATTATCAACATTAAGGTCCTGCTACGGAACTCAGTTTGAGAACCACTGTTACATCTAACCTATAAAACATTTGGGCCAAGGAATCTTGACCAGTTCCAGGGTCTGAGAATCAGGGTGATACTCGGATCAGATAGAAACTTCTCAAAGACAGAAAAGACAATGTGGTGAATCGAAAGGGCTCGTTTCCCACGACTCCAACTTACAACTCGTCCTGTATGTTGTCTGTGAGTTTGAAGAGCTGCTCCTGCCCCTCTGCCTGGCTCTCAGAATAGCGGGGGAGCAGGCCCTGGGGCCCTGCGCAGCAACGTGGCTTCCGTACCCTCTGTGCTTGAGTCCTGGGGGCACGTGGACAAAAAGCAGAGGTTAAGTGTAAACATTGAAATGATTTCCCTTCCTTCTTCATCCAAGATGAAAGCACCACTTCACACAGAACATGCTCTAAATCCAATGATCAGAATGAAACCTGCAGTATTATCTGTGAACACACTAGGAGACAGTGGTTGAAGACTTCAATTTTGAACATAAGCCTTGTCTTTCCCATTTTCTAGCTATGGATCATGGATAAGTCAGTTAATTTCCTCAACCCCTTGGTTCCAGTTTTCTCTGTAAAACAGGATGATGACACCTACTTCACAGGACTGCTGTGAAAATCAAATAAAACCGTGCCCATCAAGCCTGTGCTTGACAGACAGGCTGGCCCCCAATGGTGGCTCTTGTCAGTGTGTTAACACCGGACTTCCACGTGGCCACACCCTGTTTTTCTAGGAATGTCCTGGGGATGGGCACGTCTGGGTTTGTAAAGGGTCAGGAAGAAGAGTGAGGAAACTTTGGGCATTAGTCAGAGAACACCGAGCTTCTCAGCTTCTTCTAGGATGAGCTCAGCTGCCTGGGTACAGAGTGAGGGACACAGTAACCGGAGGAGGCAGAAGAAAGACTCCGTGCACTGGTCCCAGGCCGCAGCCTGGGATTCTGCAGCAGCTCTCACTCATGGCCCCCGGCTGTCGGCTGCCCAGAGGAATCTGCTTTGCTGTGGCTTTCAGGGTAGGCTGATGTTGTCTTTTTCCACAAACCATATACAGGGTAGTTGATAAGTACTTTTTGGTGTTTTCCTAGAAACAGGAGTCTATATTTGTTTTGGAAAGGCTGTGCATATTTCAGATGACTGATAAGAGTGTGCCTGCTCTGTCCTCGGCCTTGGACTTGGTGTACTTTTCATTATTTGTTCCTGGATTCCATTGAAGGAAAACACCCCTCTCTAGACATATCTAAAGGAGAGAACGAGGCTCACACACTGAATCAGCACTCCGGAATCACGTGCTCACAGTAGTGAGACTTACTTACAAGGGCAGAAAGTGCCTGCTGGGCAAATCAGGGTGGAAATACAGACAGAAACTGTCAGAAACGTGCCACGGGCCACACCATGGGTTAGCTGCGTAACTGGCAGACTGCAAAGCCCTCCCGGACCCACGTCGGTGCTCAGCCCATCGGGCCGTGTTGTCTCGAGCCCCAGACCTGGGCAATGTTTGATAAGGCTAGAAAACCCAGAAATCCAGGGATAATTTTTACAAAGTTCAGTATGCCTTAATTCTTTCTTCAGGACTTCGGTCCATTGCTGGCTATTTGGATCCCAACAACTGACTGACAGTAGGGAGGGCAGGCCTGGATGCCGCTGTTAACCCATCAGCGGAGAAGCTGCTGTTTTAAGGATGCTGGGAGACAAACGAAGGGGAAGCAGCTCAGGGTACTTTTTCCAGGCAGCTGAGCCCTGTTCTTATCTCCTCGTCCAGCGAAACATCTACTCTCATTCCAAACACTGTCCAGGACAGACCAAAAGGGTATCTTTTCCTCAAGGTACTATTGTGTCACCCATGAAGCCCCTGGAAGAGGCTCGGGCAATGCGGCCGAAGCTCAGGGGGCCCCTCCGAGGTTGGGCCAGGCCTGCTCCTCCTTGTCTTTCAATGTCAGGTTCATTCCTGACATCTTCCCCAGTCTACTGCGGGGGAGGGGAGTGTCTGTAGGCTCAGCTTCCACATTTACCCCCAGTCCAACTATTTCTCCATCTCTCTTAACTGTGAGTGATTTGTAATGGATTGTTACAAATCTTCTAGTTCTTTCTGTTTGCACTCTTATTCATTCTTCTCACAGCAACGAGAATGACCATTTCAAAAACAAGTTAGATAAAGTTGGTCACATGCTCAAAATACATTTGCTTCACATCCCACTTAGATAAAACCTCTGCTTATTGCTTGGCTCCCCATCTGTAATGTCAGCTCCATGAGAAGAGGAATTTTGCTGCTATCCTGGGTTCATGGTAGAGAGAATAAATATTAGTTGAATACATGACTGGATGTATTTGGGGCAGGGAGGGAGGCGATATAAAGGCCATTTTGACTATGGAGCTAAAAAGGAAAGGTGATATGCAAACTTTGGTGGAGAGATTATAGACTACAGATCTGAAAGTCAACAAAGTCGAACTAACACGTGAACCAGCCAGCATCCCAGCTTCCTGGCGGAAAGATCAAGGGTGTGTCTGTCCAGTCCACCGATCAAAACAAAGGAAGGGTCACGGAGGCAAAGACGTGACATTCACGTCTCTGTTGACATGTATTTTCCTAAGAAGTAGTAGCAATCTTTCCATCAGCACCCAATGCGGGGAGAAACATGCTCCCAAGTACAAGAAAACTTCGTAAGAGCCCTAACCTCCTCTGGGGCAATCCAGGGAAGCCAGAGCAGCTGAGGGGGGCGGCTTGCCTCTGGACCCGAGCTCTGGGGAGCCACATCCGGTAACAACTACGGAACAGCTGTGAGTATAAGTAAGCATACCCCACGCTGTCACATTGTCCAATAGCTCTCTGGTGCACCCAGCCATTTCTTGACTCAGAGGCCTCCCTCAAGACCTTCCCTGAAGTTCAGAGATCCAACCTCCCCTCCCAACGCATTATCTTCTAACTTACGGACTACAAGCCCACCCAAACACCAGGGCATACCGGACCAGAGATGCTCCCTCGTGGGTATGTCCTGCCTATTTGTCAAGTTTCTTTTCTTGTCTGTCTTCCCAATAGACTGCAAACTATCTTCCTATTTCCAAGGTCCTCACTCTGTGATCAAACACACGCCACGGGAAGGCTGGGAACAGTGTTCAGATGCTGCTGCCTGGAGGCATTCACTGTGGCATTCAAGGCTCACTGTTCACACAGACACAGCAGACAGCTCAACTCTGCCATAAAAGGAAACGTCGTCTCTCTTGTAGTCTTGTGCATACAGTGACTACTTCCAGAAGGGGTGATTTAGACATACTCTTATTAGAAACAGAAAGCTGGGTTAAAGGAATTCTCCCCACAATCCCGTACTACTTCAGCACTGTTGGTACCCGAAAGCTGTTTTTCCTTCTCCAAAACTCAACATTTTAAAATGTTAACTTCTGAGGTCCAAGTTGGAGGTTGGGGAGCATGGGGGTGAAAGCCATTGATGTGAACAAATTTAGACCCAAACTTAAGCCAGTAAAAAGTCTAAAGTGATATTCTTCATTGCAGGCCTGTGTGATGGAACTGTTTTCTTCACATACTGATGGCGGCACTAAAAATTCAAACAGCCCTTTGAAACCAGTGTGACTGTATGTGACAGCAACCCTACCTTTGTCACTCTGTGGTTCAGTAACAGAGTGTGACCCCTTTTAAGTGACTGTCCTGAAGCGCTGTCACGTGTGTTCCAGCGAGCCTGTGCGCCTCGGGGAGGAAAGGGCTCTTCCTTTCTGTTCTAAACTGGACTTTAGGGCTAGACTCATCATTATCCTCAGTTCAGGGCCCACTATCATCACTGGCCTTCTATTTATTTTAAATGATAAAATAAACATCTGTGAAACCACTATCCCTAGCACGAAAACCCCATTGTTTGACCATAACTTGAATCTCTCTGTGTGGTCCTCTGCCGCACCACCCCCCCCCCGTCCCTCTTCTGAGATAGCCACTTCTGAATCTCGTATTTATCATCTCCTTACTTTTCTTCTGCATGTAGTCTTATCACATTTCTAAGTATGCTCTGGTATGGTCCTGTTACATTCTTTGGTTTTCACTGTTTGGAGCTTTTGAAAAAGGATGGCACTGCCTTTTTACGTTTTGGGACTTGCTTCTTCCTCCTTGAAGTCATATTGCTAAGATTCAGCCATTCTTTTGTGTGCTACTGTAATTCATTTATTGTACTGGCTTAAAATTATTCCAGGGTATGAATATACCATCACTCACTCATCTTCTGTTGCTGGTACGTGGGTTGTTTCCAGGTCTTTCTACTACAAACGATGCTGTGTACATCCCTGTACCTGTCTCCCAGTGACCCTGGGAAAGAGTTTCTTTGGGTACATATCTAGGTGTCTGCTGGATCACAGGGCATGAGTATTCACCTAACGAGATAATTCCAATTGTCTTCAGAGTGGCTGAGCCAATTTATGCTCCCACCAATAAGGCATTTCAGAGAGCCTAGTAATCTATATACTTTCCAGCACCTGGTATTGTCCAGGACACAGCCACTGGCCATGTGTGGCTCTTGAGCATTTGAAATGTGGCCAGTGTGACTAAGGAACTGAATTTTAAAATTTTAATTTAAATCAACTTAGATTTAAATCGGGTATTACATAGCACTGGCCCAGCCTCTTAAATTTTTGCTGCTTGAAGGGGTATAAAACAGCGTCCTGTTCTCTCTTCATGCTTACCTTGTCCTTTCAACCCAAAGCATAAAGGAGTCTGTCAAAAAAAGTGGGGAAGGCGTGGAGCCTGCCCACAGGCGCCAGAGCAGAAAGATCGACTTCCACACTACCCCCACCCATCGCTGCGGACCGTCCTCGGACCATCCTCTGGCTTCCCCTGGCTGCCTTTGGCTCCTTCTCTCATGATCACCTTCACTGTCAAGATGTGCTGCTTCTTGGGCAGGGTCTTGGTACCACAATTCTGGGGACAGCAGATCATTAAACAAGAGGTGACGAAACCACGCCCACTCACCTCTCATTAGCTGACAGCATCCTTCACTAACACTCAACACAAAGAGGAGTTTACAGCATGAGTCTGTTTAGTGCATATGCAGCAACCCTGCCTCCACAAACCTTTGTTTAGCCAGAGGTCTGTGGTGGACTTAATTGCTGCCAGCTGGGGGCTCGTCGGCCATTTTAAGCCCTCGGCTGCTGCGGTTTATGAATTTCACAGTGTATAGAAAGAAGCAGGCCTTCCAGTCAACCAGCTAATCCAAAATGTCAGCACCAAGCGAACTTGAGCTTTGAACTCCAGGAAAATGTCAGGGAGCCGGCTGTGCAGTGCGGACGGCTCCCCCCGGGGACGGGGCTGCTGATACAGTGGCTGATACACTGCAGATACCCATCCACCTCGCGAGAGCCGCTCAGAACGAGCCCGCATCTGGCCGCTGCCGTCTGACGTGCGCTGGAGGCCCAAACCAGAGGCCGGGGTAATGAAAACAATCTCTGTCATTTTCTTTAAGCAACAATAAATCCAAACAAGGTGACACAGGGAGATCTAACCAATTCCATCCACTCGGCTGATCCTGCCTTTCAGCCTGAGGGTCAATGGTTGGCCAGCCACTATTTGTTCTCCGCTTATATGATGAGTAACTATGTCATAGCTCTATTAGTTGAAGACAGATGTTGTACACAGACACACACCCCTGTCCAGCGTGAGTTCAGATATTTGTCGGTGGAGGAATCTGTCATGGCCAATGTCTATCAACCAAGAGAGGTTCCAAAACAATCGGTAAATGAGGAGAAAGTGTGTGTGTCAAACGTGTGACTTCCTAGGGTAACGGAATGTTTACTCAACTGATGACTGCCATATTTCCTAGACGCTGCGTGTACTGACCCTAACAAAGTGATGGGCTGTGCCTGCATTTACTTTATGTGAGTGTCACAGACTTTTGTTTTAATTAAATATTTTACCAATATCTACTGTGCTCACAGGCAATTAGGCTGAGAACAGAAAGTCAACCCGGACTCTCTCTTCAAATACTACTTGGTAATGGACGACAGCTAGGAGATACAAGAATTCTTGACTGAATGGTCCAGGCAAACATTTGTCAGTTCTCTAAAAGGAACTCAACAGTCTATCTAAGCAGTACCCCCTGCACTAGGGTGTATGAATTGGTTAAAACTTCGTTTGCAGTGCAGTGTCTGGACGTTCACGAAGCCTGCTGGGCTCCGGGCGACACCTGACCTCTGACCTGCAGCCCCCAACTCCACTACTGCTTCCACTTTCAAAGACCAAGTGGAAAAGCATTTCTTTTCCACAGATTTTACTCCTTTCGGTGCAAACTGTAATCAGAGGAGACTCTACTGGAGGATGGAAACCTCTAAAGCTTGGCTCAGTTCGCATGAGAATTTCTTCCCTATAGTTCCATGACAAACAGAATTCCACTTTCTAGAACCTACTCAAGAGACAGTGTTCCATCCACAGGTTTAATAATAACCACTGAGCTCTGGCTGCGATAAATCTTAAACCAAGAAAATTATACCAAATATCTACTACAATTTGGATTTTGAACACATGGGGAAAAAAAAAAAAAAAAAGGCTGGGCAGAAAGAAACCCTGTCAGTAGAGAGGCTGGCTCCTAAATGAAGTTACTGAGGACCCACACGGAGAGCCTAGAGAATCACTTGGGCCTGCCTCTGCCCACTCCCATCCCCACTCCATGTAATGAACTCTCCCGAGCACAGGCCATGCCAGGACTTCAGGAAGACAGAGATGAATCGAGTTTCCAGGGAGCTTCCTGGAGTCTGATGGAGGATAAACAGAAACAGGCAATTATGCAGCAGGGGAGTGCTAGGCGGGGGCAGTGTAACGTCACGGCTCAGCTGGGCTGCTGGGTCTGAATCCCATTTCCACCATTTCCAAACTGCGACCTATGGCAAGTTGTGTAGCCTCTTGAAGCCTTGGTCTCCTCATCTACAAACGGGTCAGTACGTGTACAGTGCTTATAACGGTGCCTGGTCCATAGCAAGCACTCAGTAAAATGCTACCAAGGATGCTGATGACGGCGTATCTGCAGAGGGTGCCACGGTGCACAGGAGCCCTAACGTAGCCCGGCCTAGGTGGCTGACACCCAAGGCGGGCTAGGAGCCAGCATCCAATCTTTCTCACTCAGTTTTCTTGTTGGGGAAACTGCTTCGAACTGCAATATTCTCCTTTCCCTTTTGCTTTCTTGTTAACATTCTACTTACCTCTCCCTAGAGTTCTCAAGTCATGTGTGTAACAACACATAAAATCCCATACTGTACTGCTGCAATGGAGAATGTGGGAAAGATGTTGATTCATGAAATCGTTAGAAATTACATTACTATCGCTGTTAAGTTTTCAGTAATTTGACATCTTGCCGCGCGGACGACATTTCCTGGGCTGGGCTTTCTCCCATCGGTGGGATTCACACCTGACTTGTTTATAGGGGTCAAGGCTTCCTATAACCTAACACATGTTTGGGGGACCCCACGACACTGCAACTGTGACAGCTGGTAGGACTAATGCCAACACATACGCCTACTGGGATTTAAACTCTAAGAACAAAACTAATTCAGAGCTTTTTTCCCTAGTCAGCTAACTGCCTCAGGGGTGTGACTACCTGCTCACGAAGCTGGGGGGAGGGGTAAAGCAGACTTGCTTCACAAAGAATTCTAATCAAGTGGATAATGTTATATCGAGATTAGAGCCTGATAACCTTGGATTTCCTAAAATGCCTAACTTTTGCATGCATTCTGGGGTTCTTTGCTTTTAGAAAAAATACTTGACAACTTATAAAGAGGTTTGTAGCTTTCAACACCCCTACAAAAACAAGGCATTTGCAAATGCAAGCTTCATTTATGTCCTGAATACAACATTCTGACTCAGAGAGTGTAGCGTTTATAGGAATCTCTCAAGCCATGGTCAGTGTCCTTGCTAACCTGTCAGCTCTAACGCCAGTCCCAAGATACTTCACATGGGCTAAAACATACAATTCCTGGTAAACTTATTTTGCAGCCATGAAGTACAAATGCTAACGAGCTGATTAAATTAAATAAACCATATTATTTTCGGATTGATCTCTGGCAAATAATTACATCATTTCTTTTTCCCCAATCTTTACATTATCTACTTCCTCCCACAAGTCAATCTCTTTTGAGAGAGAGATGAAATTTAGGAGCATGGTTACAGGGTACAGGGAAGAGCACAGAAATTTGGAAAAAGACTTAAATCCCAGTCCAGTCACTTATTAGCTGACTGACCTTGAAGAAGTTACTGGATTGCTATCAGCCTGTTTCCTTATCAATAAATGGGAATATACTGCGCACTTGGTTGATAGTGTTGAGAGAATGTATGAGAGGCGCCCAGCACAGCGCCTGGCACATAGTAGGTACTCACAGAAGCTGTCTCCCTCTCTCCTACTCTTACTCAGAATTACTGGGTGTCAAGTCAATGTGAAATACCAGAACGCAAAACTTTTAAAGTTCAGATTTAACATTTTAGCCTGACAGAACCCTGTGGGAAACACGGTTTAGTGAGTATGTAAGGCTGATTCATGGGAAGCACATCAAATGTCTGGACACAGAGGTGTTTTCTAGAGGACCCAGCGCCTAAGTGTTTACTCACCGGACCTACTCCATCCGTATCTTACTTGCTAGAGCTAATCAACCTAGCAGCCCAGTATATTACACCAAGCGTCAGATTCTTAGAATTGGAATAAGCAGAGTTTTAGAATGCTGCCATTAATGAAATTCACCATAATAGAGGTTTTCGGTGGTAGAACACTTTCTCTAAATGAAGTTTGTACGATCACTGAATACACCAACCCTGAAAGCGGGGCTGCGCTGACTGAAGGTGGGGGGCGGGGGCGCATCCTCGGCACCCCCAGCCCTGGTTCTCCACACTCTGCCGTGCGCGGGGCCTCCCTTGCGGCCGAAGCTGGCAGGGGTACCGCAGCTGTCAGGGGCCTGCTGTGCGACTTGTTTGCTTTCCCGAGATCACTTGTGCTCTCAGGCTGGAAGATCTATGCAAGGCAAGCTTTTACTATCAAACAGAGAGCACGGTAGAGGTGAGGGGGAAAAGGAGAAAGATGCTTCAACAAGGGACACGGACACTGAAAGTGAGCAACTGCCCTGAGAACGAAACTCGTGCACAGCTGCCACCCTCACAGGGATAAGCAGGATCCGTCTCAGGCCCCGAGGTTAGTGGGAGCCACTGTGACCCTGGAAGGCAGCAGAGTCAGCCAGTGACACATCCTCTTTCCAGCCACCAACCTTCTCCTGGGCGGTGGGTGGGGTGGGGGCGGCTCATGGCCTGGAGAGCGTAGGGGGAGGTGAATGGCAGTTCAGAGGAGCCAGAGCCCTCTGTCTCCTCTAGGGTCGCTGTCCCCCAGCACCTAGGACAGGGCCTGGCACACAGAAGGTGCTCAGTACACAGATGATGAAGGAAGAGACTGGTCACAGCCCGCAGGCTGCCTCTGAAGCCACGGTTGTGGAGACGGGGCAGTTGTCACCAGGCTCCTCCTCCGAAACGGAGCCGGGAAGGGCTTGGACTTGGTAACAACCCAGGAACCCCTGGGGCACAGGAATGCTGATCATTCCATGGTGAAGGGACACTAGAAAGTCACTGACCTGGGTCATGTTCTCCCAGGGGGCAATTGGAGAGCTGCCTGGTGGCCTTGGGAGAACATGCACCATCTGCACTTTTCCAGGAACCCTGGAAACAGCTCAGGGGTCTGGCTCCCTCCAGACAGTCCACTCCGGTGTTGACACTCAGCACTGAAGCAGCTCAGAATCTTCCGACCAAGGTGATCAGCTCTCTGAACCCACTCAATTCCCAGGAGAACTTCTCCAAAGGATTTTTACTGTCTGGCTTTCGTTATTCCAGCCCCAAGCTTTAGGTTCTTTTGACTTAGAAATATAAAGGAATCAACCAATTGCCTCCTCCTCCCCTGCCTCCTTCTGACCAGTTGGTGGTTTTTAAGTGTTTTTCCTCAAATTTAACCTATGGCCACAGCTTTCTCAGAAGCCAAGGCCACCTCTAGGCAGATCTGCCCTCTGCAAACAAGAGACAATACCTTCCCTTTCAACTTGGGTCATACTGGCTCTGGTCCATCGTTCCAATGCCCTCAAGAGTATCCTGGATTTTTCAGGCAAAAGAAGAGACTCCTCTTTGTTCTGGCTCTTGCCATGGTGCCTGCGTGTAAAGCCAGAGCAGGAATAAGGCAAAGAGAACATCCATGTGTCTGAATGGGGACTGGGTTCAATGGTGTCCTTTCTCTTTGGACAGGAAGGAAGCAGAACACGGATTGGCAGCTAAGTGATACCGTTCGGTGCCTTGACACAGGGTACCTTTTTGCTTGGTGCCATGACATTCAACCTGGTGACAAAAGATTCTTCTTTATTTGGTGGTAAAAAGGTCAAGCTGCCTTATAATTAAGTGCTGCCCGTGTGAACATGAATGGGACTGATTGCCATAGTCTATCAACCCTTGGCAAACTGGTTTGTTTGGTCTGGACAGCAAACAACATTCCACACTACTGGATTTTCTTTTTTTTCCTCCCAGATCCCCTGCGGCCCCATCACCCCTCAAACCTTTTTTAAAAAAAATTACAATCCGTTCTGCTGTCTCAAGTTACATCCTGTAAATAATAAGCAACACTGATGAGATGCAAAAAGCTGAAAATTTGTAAAGCAGAGAGATCTGCAGTATGTCCTACATCTGTGTCACATTAAACACGCACTCAACAGATTTGCTGATTCCTGTCTAATCAGCACACAAGGGTGACGTGGGCCAGAAGGGCTCTCATGCCACATGCCACAGCAGGGCTGAGCGCCACCAGAGGCAGGTGGGGAGGGGCAAAAGCTGGCCTCACGAGATGGAGAGGCTGAGCCCACAATGCAGAGGACACTCGGCTGCCAGTCTGCTTCAGTCTGGGGACATGTGAATCGTGGACTGGCGGGTCACAGCTGTGGTTAGGTCATGGGAGAACCACCTCAATGCTGGTGAAGCTGGGCCCACGCGGTTAAACTAAATAACATGTTTCAATGGTAAAATGTCTCATTTGAAGGAGCTGGCTCCCTGTACGTTAAAATGACTACAAAATAAAAATAGAACAGAAGGAAACCAATTAAGGTCCATTTGGCAAAATGCCTAGAGGCTACTAGAGATGGGAGTTGCTGTGCCAGGCAAAATTTTATCCCATCTTTATTTCTTCCAAGCATTTTACACGCACACACATACACGTACATTTTTGTAAGCGTGCGTGCAGGCACTCATATTACCATTTAAGAAAAATTGGCAGAGCATGAGAGAGAAATTGGCATGTTTTAAACTTGTGGCATCATGCTGAGTCCCTGAATGACTATAAGGCTCCGTGTTGGAAAAAACCAGATTCAGGCTCAACACAGTCTTTAAGCGGAGGAGCATGTGAACCCCTAAGGATACTCTTTGGAAAAACAGCATGTGGCCACCTCAGCCAGCTCTCTTACATCGTATTTCCCCATCAGCCTTAGGTAAGAAGACACCAGGACTAAGAGTTCCTGGTCACCAGGGTCCACTGTATGTCTCTGTAGGTGCGTTTACTGAGTGTGGACTAAACACTGGGCACCCTAAGCTTCACAACATTCTTCTAAGGATGTGTTTTATTAGCACTCCATTTCATGGAAGAGGAAACCACGCCTTAGAGAGATTATAAAGTTTGTTCAAGGCCACCCGGCTGGTAAGTGGCAAAACCAAACTTGATCTTGGGTCTTTCCGATTCTCTTGGACTCAGTAGATTTACCAGCATGACTGTGATGAAAATCTCTTTACTACATACTCTGAGTTAAGCATTCTGAAGTTCCTGGAGGGATAGTAAAGAAGGCATAACATGACCTCAAGAAGCTTACAGTCCAACTGGGAAGACAGGGTGTTCTCACCCAGACCACATGCCAGTGATGGAAGCTCTAAGGAGGTCTGGCACCACACACTGCAGAGGGCAGAATGGGCTGCCTGGGAGGCCTGGCTTCAGCAGGGCTCTGCCTAAAGGCAGAGCAAGATTTTTACTAGTACAACAATGTATAGCATCAGTACGAATCTGCCAGGTTTTACCATAGGAACTAGTGGTAAACAAATACTAACAAATAGGAGGAAACAAATAAGATAAAAGCCAGGTAACAGACCACACCACATATGATCTAAGAACATCTGACTGAAGCCTCATTCTTGATCCTAAAGCAGTTGACTGGGCACCTGTAAGCAGCGTCAGCTCTCCTTCAACAGTCATGATGCAGACTTTAACTTCATGAATGGAACCCAACAAGTGGCTAATCTAAGTTTTATTGATATTTGGAAGAAAGAGGCGTGCTAATGTGGATGAGAAACTGATAAAAGGACACCTATTGGAAGGGGAGGACCAACACAGGATGCAAACAAACAAAAACAAACACACTACAAAAAAAGACAAGTTCTGACCTCAAGGGTTTACAAAGGATTGGGGTGAAGAATATGCAAAGATAATTCACAAAAGAAGAGCTCCAAGTGGCCAAACGAAATATGAAGACGACGCAACACTCCTAGGTGTGGAGGACATGCCAGGAGCAGCACTGAAACCTCTACTCTCAGACTGGCAGGGGCTCAGAAGAAGGACAAAGCCTTGTTCCCAGTACAGCACCTGTTTCATAACTCTGGACTGAATTGAGTAAATGAATGCATTTATCCTTTACCCAGCAATTCCATTTTTAGAAATTCACCCTAAAGAGAGAATTACGCACATGTGGAAAGGTACAAGCCAAAGATGTTTATGATGGCAAAAAAAAAATGGAAACGTCTATCGACAAAGGACTAGTTAAGTGTATTGCTGTGCATGTGCAATTTAATATTCATAAGGTTAAAATGACTTACTAATATAATGTTAAAAGTGATCTACTTTCAGGCATCAATAGCCGTGCCTCCACGATTCACGTAAAATCATGTGTCTGCACGTACTGGGGGGTGTGTGTGTGTGCACGTGTGTACGTACAAACGGAGGTATCTGGCTGAGTTACCATTATTGACCTTTTGGTGACTATTAGTGGCCAGTGGGATTGAGTTCTGTTTACCTTCTTTTTAAAGACAGGAATAATAGCAACTACCTCACTGGCTTGCTCTAAGAAACAGAGACGACTCGTGCAAGGTGCTTGGAACAAGGTCTACACACTGTGTGGGCTCGTATATTGTTTGAATGTTCGGAGCAGTCCACATCTGTACATATCTTTAAGCTCATACAACAGAACTACTTTTTGAAAAGATGATTCAGGGAGCAGTCAAGCACAAACGCCAAAATGTCTAAGCACACTTAAGATGCAAAGCATGAATGAGGGCAAATTTCTATGATTGCATACTGTATACAAGCACAGGTGGAGTGCAGACCAGGAAAGGAGGAGTGAGAATGGTCAGGCTTTGTCTGGAATGGCTTTCTTCTAAGAGGTAGTCTGAGGGACGACTTCTCCAGAGGAAAGGACTATGAATTGACCATCACTGTTACTTCTCCCAAGACCAGGAGGCACAGCCGCACGCTACGCTGGATGGCAGTGGGGACCACGGAAGTTGCTTTGTTAACCTGAGGGCCCTGTGTAGGAGGCCTGCCCCCAGCCCATTGCTTTTCCAGTGAGGTGGGAAGCCCCATGAAAAAGACGGCAGGACCCCCAGGCAGGCTACTACCCTCCTGCCAGCACCATCCAGTTCCCTGGCCCTGTGACATTATCTCGCTTTTTAAACTCTGAAATGTCTTACTTCTAGGAAAGTGGAACTTATACCTAAGATTCTATTGGTTCCCGGAGCTAACTCCAGATTGGTCCATTTCCCTCACTCCTGATTGGTCCATTTCCCTCACTCCTGATTCGCCCATTTCTACAAAGCTTGTTCCTAATTAGTCACCTTTGTTATACCTTATTTACATATGATGTAACAAAATGTTGCAAAGTCTAGACTGGTAGCCTACAAAGCCTGTGTGAACCTACAGATGGGGTCCAGAGCTTGGAATGTCAACTCCTTTGGGCCTGCTGGCATAATAAACCTGAGTCTCCAACCCTCTGAGTGCTGCCTGGTCTCTCATCCGGATCCAAGTTGCTGTCACAACTGAGCTGTAACACTGAGCTGTAACACACTTTGCTGCAACACCAGCACTGTCTTGCTCTCTGAACCTGAACAGCAGGAGAGGTCCTCTCCTATCGGTGGTAACTGGCCACTTGGCGCGACACACCATGACTGACGAGTGGGAGGTGCCAGGCAGGGCCAAAATGGACCCAGGTGCTCACAGCACGTACCCTCAAGGTACCCTGGGAGGCAAGACACAAATTGCAAAAGGGCTACTCCAAGAACGGGTAAAAGCACAAGCCCTCTGCCTCCCAGCTTGCCCAAAACCCCTTCCTGTAACCCAGGGAGAGGGAACATCTGGACCTGGTTTTGAGGCTCTCCAGCTGCAGAGCCACTAGAGTGAAGTTCGTGTTTCACTGGAAATTGCATTTCAGGGGCTTACAGACTGTCCTTTCTGATTCTCATCAGCGTGAAGTACAACCTAGAAGACAAGCTGGTTCACAGACCAAATCAGCTTTGCTTTGAAATGTCCTCCTCTCCAGCCCCTTTTGAAAGTAGAATTAATGGTCCAGGTGGCGAGAAATCAAAGAATGAAAGAAAAGGACTTGGGGTCATCTCAGGTGCATTTCTGTGCCTTCATAAAAACCAGACTCATCCCCTGGGTCAGAGCCGGCACCAAACCTTCAGAGCACGTGTTCTCCTAGGAAACGAGAACCAGTGAGACTGAATCTGTGTGAGTCGTTGGCCTGGGGCTTTCCTCTACAGGAGCAGAAAATCATGTGGACTCAAAATGTGTTAGAACTTGCTGAGAGGCAAGGAGGCCGCAGGGAAGGATGCTAGACCCTGTCAGGCAGAGAGGGCAGCAGAATGAAGCCCCTGCAGACCCGGCGCCAGCCACTGCTCGCTCTCTACCTTGTGCTTTTGGCAACTGGCTTCCCCAGGCAACGGGACCCTAGCTTGCAAGCAGCACAGACCGCCCAGCAGTCGGCACTGGCCCTTCTACCTGGGCCTCACTGTGCCTCTGGGAAAAGCAGGTGCATCTGGGAGTCTGTCAGGTGAAGAGGCCACAGCACCGCTTCCTGCCATGCGGACAGTGAACACGAAACCTCTGCTCTAGCCTCTCCTGTCAGCCGACGGACTGCTCCTCCCTCTGGGCCTGGAGGCAGCGGCAGTTAGGCAGGACGAGCCTGTGGCATTCCAAAGAACAAGTTCCTTGGGGTGGAGAGAAGCAGGGAGGCCTGGGACACCCCTGATGCTGACAAAGGAGGGTGAGTCACACATAAGGCAAGAGGTGACTTGGGAGCTAATGTTTGTCACTGCTCTCTTCCCCAGGGACCAACCGCGTAGATGCAAGCAGCTCAGACCAGACCCCCTTCTGCATATTACATAAAGCACTGGAACTTTCTAGTGCTTTCTGTCTTAAGATCTTTGCAGATAAGAATCTCTATAAATCCGGTCTGGGGATCATCTGGCTACCTCATGGCATCTGTAATCACTGTGGAACGGAACAGAAGTAACTCAGAAGAGCAGCAGAACTTCTTCCTACAATTTAACCACTCACTCCCCGCTAGGGTTTCTCTCTTCACATCCCAAAAGACTAGCCCCAGCATAACTCCTGGATGCCAAATGAGCTCAAGTACATGACAAAAGAGACCCACAAACAGGTGGCACACTAAAAGATACCCAGGACCAAGGTCTGCTAAACTTTGGGTGTAGTAATCATTTCAGTGCCCAAACCATCCAGGGACTACTAGAACCTATTTTAGGCTTTGAAAGCACCTGGACCGTGGAAGGCTGACTAAATAGAATCCAACTATCTCAGAGGTGGCCAGCCCTTCAGTCTCGTCTCCTACCTCTAGGACCCTTCTTTCAGGCCCCACAGCATCAAAATAAACAGAAGCTATCCTTGGCCATCAAAAGAAGGTTACAGCATGCTAAGCACACACTTGGACATTCTCTCCCTCTTCCAAGGCTTCCTGTACTGTGTCCCAGTAGGCGTTCCCAGGACAGCAGCTGGTGAAGATGGCCTTGGCTGGATGGCAGAGCAAAGACAAGCTGGAACCTGCATGCGTGTGACTGCTATTTTGTGAAAGAAGAAAATTTTGAACTTAGAAGGATACAGTGGTTCATCACTTGGGGAGGGGTTAGGGTGGGGGCTGGGGGGTAGGATACAGCAGAGGGCCCGGGACAGCACAGCCCCTGGACACACCGCTTGGTGGCCTGGTTCTCCAGACCTGCCACCTGCCGCCGCTGCATTAAGCCGGTATGGGTGAGAGGGTGTGATAAGCACCCTTCAGGCTGTGAGGTCCAGAGCTGACAGTACCTCTCCCCAACTTACTGCATTAGAGTCTTTCCCTAAATCTTCTAGGTCATAGCCAGATAGCCGATTCCCACCTTCCACATCCAAGAATCAAAAGGAAGTGAGACCTGGTAAGAGGCCTCAGGTTTAAATCATGGGCTCTTTTGAAGAGAGAGGCCAAGAGGTGATCCAGAAGTAGTGTAGAAGTTAGGAGTGTGTGCTCTGCTTTCAGATGGCCAGGATTCACATTCTGGTTCCCTTTTTCATTACTTTTGAGTACTCAGACAAGTTATGAACCTCTCTATGCCTCAACTTTCCCATCTGCAAAATGGGGGAAAATATAGCCCCTGCCTCATTGGGTTGTTGGAGGATTACACAGTAATACATATAAGATGCTCAACATAGTGTGCGGCATGTGTAAGCACTCAAAATCTGGCGCGGCACCATCCAGAGCATGGATACCCGCTCAAGACGCCTTGTCCGTTGTAGACAAGTGCTCTTTGGAAGGACAGAAATATATGTCTTGCTGGATGGTACGGACAAAGGACAGGTAGGCCCACAGTGTGGCCCAGCTAGCCGAGGAATAGGACTAAACTACTCCCTTAACCCGCTTTTCTCTCCTGGGGTCCTCTGAAGACAGACAGCCCTTTCCTTCTGACTATATTAATGCCAAAGCCTTGTCTATCTGTCCATGCACGCAACACAGCATTACTGCAAGAACCCGGCTTCCCAGGCCTTGCCCCCAGCCTCCGCCGACGAAGGGACAGCGGCTCCACAGGGAGGCCTGCCTCGGACTGTCACGGCTTTCCTCAGGCGGCCTCCCACCTGCTCTGGTCTAGCCTTTAGGCTGGGCGGTGGAAAGCCAGAACGTGAGGCTATTACTCGCCTCCGAGGAGGAAACAGAGCCATGCTGGGTCTCGGCAACTGGACGAGACCACACCACTGTCGGCATCCAACCACCTCTGCCTCCTCGGAGACGGGTAGGTTTCCTGTTGTGTCAGCCCCATTTCCTTCAGCAACATTATACTGCAAACAGAGAGCTATCCTGAATAAAGCACCAAGGTGTCCCGTTTCTGGCCGGGGAGGAGGGGAGGAGGCAGACGGCCTTGTTCTCCAGAGGGAAGCATTACCGCGCCTTGACCCTCTCTAGACAGTGCCTCTCCCCTCTCCCCAGTCCTGAAAAGCCCAGTTTGAGGACAAGAAACCTGCTGGCTCTCCTTTATGACCTCAGATGGGCAAGTTCTGAATGGCAGCTGGGTCTATTACATGCAGTGTGAGAGGGTTAAACAGGACAGCCTCAACTCTTTATAAACTTTTGCCCTGTGGATATGTGCTCACTGGCGGCAGTACAAGACTCGAGCTGTATTACACGCCTTAACGATATGGTTCAACTGTCGGTCAGGCCTGGGCCTGGCACCGGGCCAGACCGCAATCAATGGGACACAGAACCTCCCCCTTCAGATCATCACGAAGGCTCATATTATCTCCTTTTCGTCGTGCTGGTTAAATTTATGGAGCAGAACCCTGAAGCTGCATTCCTCGGCCTGGGCCGGCCCACGCGGCCCTCCCTCCCTTTGTTCGGTACTGTAAGCGAGCCGTGCTCCGGAGGACAGCAGGGCTGTTAGTTCAGGCACTGACTGTTTGCTCATGACTGAAATGAAAAGAGTTCAGGGGAAGGGCAAAAGGACAGCCCAAGTGTAAAACCCCATCCCGGCAGGCCCTGGGCCCCTACGTACAGGCCCCGAGCTGCTCCTGAATGGACGACTGCACTTTGTTCTCACAAAAGTAAACTCTTTGGTCCAATCTCTAATAAACCTTCTATGAAGCGGCGGCCGAGTCCTCCCGCAGGCACCTCCTGTGAGGCCGTGGGCCCTGGGTACCTCGGGAGGCAGGCTTCTCCGGTACAGCTAAGACGTTAAAGGAGCCACAGTTCTACAGCATCCTTTAGACCTGCCAGTTCCCATGGGGGATGGGAATGGAAACGCTGCTAGTAGCTGTCTTACTTTTAACATTAATACTGAAAAAAGTAAGCGTGTTTTTCAGGCCTTGGCTACAAGGGTGAGCTCCTGGTGCTTTGTGCACACGTGCCCTGGAGGGCGGCATCCCTAGGGTACTTGGTCTCCTGGAGTCAGACAGGAGAAGGCCCCGCGGGGCCTGCTCTCACCCGTGATCTTCAGTATCTCTGACTAGTGTACAAAGGGTTAAACAAGCAGCCCGATGGATGGGAGCTGACTTTAGTTTTAGAGTTTAACCCAAGAGAAGAGCACTCCTGCAGTGGCTCCCGAGGCGCGCGCCTGCAGCTCACTCCAGAGGATGCACCTTATGGCTGGAAAGCTGGTACATCGCACAGCTGAACCCAGGCTCTCCCAGGGGCGAGTCGTGGGCCCACAGTTCACCACATCTGCCTGCTGTGTCTCAGCAGGCCCACCTATAAAACGAGGCTGCTGGGTTGACTTGTGGAAGTCTGGGAGGGTTACTAGGACTCTTCTAACCAAGGTCCAAGCATAACAGAGGAAGGACTAAGAGGAACAGAGAGAAAAGAAACCCGAACCCAACCCAAACCAGAGACATGATGAGAGGGCCAGGCAGGAAAGCCCTTGAGGGGAGTCTCTGCTGACCTGGTGCTTTCCTGCCCCTTGTGTTGTTCCGGCCATTGTGAGGCAGCCCTAGTCTATCTAGGCCCAAGCCTGTTTAAAATAAAACCAGAAATCTCACAACAGCAACAACACGCACTGAGGCATTTTCCCATTCTGGGTGGAGGTAGGCTTTTCTGATGGAGTCTCATGAAGCCAGTGGCCTGTTTCGAATCAGATGCGGTTCAATCTGATTCAGATTCGGAGCACACGTATTTCTGAATGGAAACTGTACAGACATTCTTGCATTTTTCTCCCAAAGTTTCCTTATCTACTGTGTTGATATTCAGAGATGAGCTGCTGAATTTGTCATTCCGAAGCCTCAAGCACCTTTTCTGGGGGTTGATAAGAGGTGCCACGAAATGAATGGGGTCACAGAAAACTGTCTCTTGCTATTGAGAACCCTCTTCTCTATGGTAATTCTTCTACTCTGCATATCTGTTCTGGTTTGTTAAAAACACCGGTTATAGAGACCACTTATGTCAGGAAAGAAGAGGCAGGAAAAAGCTAGGCAGATCAATCTTGGAAATCCTCAAGAAAAACGTGCAACCCATCGAATCTGTCTCCAGCTATTCATACAGAGTTGCAGGCTTCAGTCAAGGCTTTCGTCGCAACACTACCTCACTCCTCCCAGGACAGTCTGCAGTATAAAGCACGTGCACACACGTTACCACAGGTTACAAGAATACTCAGAAATGAAGCCAGTCTCCATCAGGCGTCACTGCACAACAGAAGGGCTCCTGAAGGCTCAGTTCTGGCCCATCGTGAGCCCAGGCGCGTCAAGATTCTCTGACACATTAAACTTTGGGAAACCGGACCCGCCTCTGAGAATGAGACTGCGCTGTGGGCGGGGACAGACGTCGAGAACCTGCGAACAGCGAGCTGGGCGCCCCCGCCTCCCGCTGGGCTTTCTCCATCTCGGGGTCCCTCTGATGCCCACATTCCAGGGACAGACAAATCCTAAGCGAACGACAAGGCCAGGCTCCAAAAATGCAGGAGCACGAGCTGCCTGCAGAAAGGATGCAGCGGCACCGGCCAGTCCACGTGCCCGGAGCCGAGGGTGACATACTCGCGGCGGCCCGGTGCCTCCCCAGCGCGCTTTCCGGCCCGCTCCCTCCCCGGGCTCCTCGCCCTTGCCGGCTCCTCCAGCACTGCGGACAGGGCTGCGAAGGGCTAATCTGATACCAGCTGGGGAACTGAAAAGGAAATATGTTTTGAAATTTGCCTTTTCACACCATACACATCCATTTTTGGTGCAAAATGGCCTCTGTGAAGGGTTTTGTTTTTTGTTAAACACTGATTTCTTGGCCATCAGTTAAAAAACTGCCAACCTTCAGGGACCTCCATGTGACTGAGCATGTGGGAAGTGGTCCGTTTACACGGGTTTTTACGTGGGCCATCCTCACACACCCCCCGTGTGACCCAGCTTGTCACATCTGGGGGCACCTCAGTCTCCCCAGAGGTGACATCGGAGGGAGGGCAGAAGCAGGGACAGGGCAGGCTTGGCCACAGATTCCATGCCTCAGGGCAGGAGATGTAACGGCTCAGGCTGGGCCGAGGGCTGCCCAGGGAGACGTTCGGTACAGGCTGCCTCAGACTCACCCATGGCCGTTTTATTTTTAGAGAAGGCGATCAGGTTTTCATCTGTCCTCCCTGGACTCTCTTTGTCCCTGTGCCCAAGCTTCCTCCTGACAGCAGAGCCAGCCCTAAGGGAGCCCCATCTGTGCTGTTCCTCCAGGGGTTACACTGTACCCAGCCACGCAGATGTGACCGGGGCAAAGACGGTCCTTGCCCACTTTGGAGTGTGAAGACTGACCCGAGGACAGGATGAAGAGCTGTCTGCACGAGGCCACAAAACAAAGTAGTGTCCGGGCTGGAATCAGGGTTCTGGTCTCACGATTTGCAATCTGGTTCTCTTGCCTGAAGGCCACGCTGCCGCCAATACACAAAGGGAACATCCAGATAGGTTATTTTGATAATAGAGACATGAGTCAAGGAGGAACTGATCCTCCAGTGACGCAGTAAGACTGTGAGCTGCTGTCACTTCAACACAATAAATCAGATGATGTTCTGGGAGATTCTGTCAGCTCCACCACTGCATTCTGGGAATAAGAATAACATCCCATGAACTCTATCCCAAACTTAAAAAAATCTGTGGTACATTAGACGTCAATAGCAGTGCCTTAAAAATCTGTCACTAGAGCACTCTGTATTTATCATCCGGTCAACCTAAGTCTTAAATGCACTGCCCAGCTGGCATGTCACCCCCCTATGAGCCACCTCCCTTGCCCAGTGACACCCAGAATTTCCTAAAGGAGCTAAATTTCTGCAAATAGGACAAATGGGAAGATGAGTTTTGAAGTGGATCATGAAATGAACATTTATAATCCAGACAAAGCTCACTTTTAAAGGCTCAAAGCTTTATAATATCAAAGTTATTTCCTACTTTCATTACGTAGAAACCATGAAATGAGTGTACAATGAGAGCAATGTTTTAAAGAGCCCATCACACCTAGCTAGAAATGAGAGTCATTCCTTTTAAACTTAGCCCTGAACCTAAGAGCACTTTTTTTTTTAAACAGACAAAGGGGACCCCAACCTATGTGATAATGTTGTTGTGAGACTGTCCTGGCAGGAGACAGACAGATAAGGCCTCGATAGTTTCAACAGCCCCACTGAAGGGGGATCTGATTCTCCAACTTAAAACCCTTTAACAATGCTAAACAGTGGACTGTCATGCGTCTGGAAAATACAACCGTTTTTGAAGAATGCTTTCCAAACCACGTAATGCTTTTAAAGCTGTTTATCAGAAGAGCTGGATGAGCAACAGTGGCCTGAAACAGTGTGTCAGCTGTTGCAGGGTCGCATGCCCCATCCTAATTTCCGTAAGCACTTCATCATTCTCGGCTGTCCTACCCTTGGCGGACAACAGATGCCAATGTTTGGAGACATTCGCTACATAACTTTTACCCGACAAACCTGGCTCCAGGACAGATTTCCATGTCATGTGGGGCTTTTGGCTGAACTCTGCTCGAACCCAGAGGCATATCATTTACAGCAGACACTAACAATAGTTTGGGATCACCTGCTCTTCACAAGCGGGTTCAGAGCAAGTTCGTGGCCTCTGCACACCTTTTCCACTGGGGTTCTCGTACACAAAGGCTGAGTGCCCAGGTGAGCTTCTCCACCTGGAATTCCAACCATGTAACCATCACAGGTCTGTAGGCCTGAATTTAACTGCCTGTTTCGTGTGAAGAAAGAGAATGGGACAGACAAGAACCCAGCAAAGCATATGAACTCCTCGTCTTGGCACTAGAGCAAGCGGTCAGCAAGTTTTCAGGCACAGAGCGTTAAGTAAGAGGTAAACACGTAATCCCGGTTTCACATACACTCAGCATCCCCTCTTCGGAGAGAATACTGACACAAATGCCATTTCTTGAGCCCTAATTACACGCCACATGTCAGGCTAAGTGCTTCATATACATTATGTCATCTAATCCCCGTAACCACCCACTGAGGCAGGCGTCATTATTCCTATTCCACATGAGTCAAAGGAATCTCACCTTGGAGATACTATGGGGGAGAACCTTGCAGCAGGGAGATGACTCAGATTCAGGGCTGTCTGACTCCGCAGGGGGCACTCTGCCCTCGTACCACAGATGCGGGAGCCAGGCAGCGCTGCCGGAGCCCCCATCGTCCCTGCAAGGGCTCGGTTTCTTTTCACACTGGCTACCACAGTGCTCTTCTCCTTCAGAGCTGGGGAGACCTGCAATTTTATGTTCTTTCCACGTCTCTTTCTGAAACAAGCGCTTCCCTTTGAAGAGAGACCTCTTGCCCTTGGAGTGTCAAGATAAGAAAACTTTCAGCAACTTCCCTTGGAAACTACAAAACACCCATCAGCACCCAGGATCTAAGTACAGTCGCTCACCAGCTGCCAGCCCCTCTGAATAGCTTTTATGGTTCAACGAGGGGTGGTGACAGGGCCATGTCACTACCGTGGGGTGCGCTATTTCTTTCATGTTCCTGGGATCTGACAAGAGCCTTCCACAACGTGTTTCTTTACAACACTCAGAATAAGAGATTAAAGACCAATACCAGACTGAAAGCTGGGGTTGGGACTAGCAACGACCTCTCTCCGGATGCATTCTAAATCTTCCTGAGAAAGAAGGGTCACTGACTGCTTAAGCAGATGCTGTTCAAAAATTGTCACGATGATTAAATGAGATAATACACGTAAATGACATAGAACACAGTAAATGTTCACAGTAAATGTTCAACCATGTCAGCAATAATATTATTATTTATTAATATCACCAAACTTAAAGAATGTTCTAGCAGAAACAATGTATATGGATTTCAGTAAAACCACATTAACTCAGAGCTCCTAGTTGGATGTGGAGGAGAAGAGACCTCAAGAAAGGATGAATGAACTAGTGAAAAGTCTAAATTATAGGATTTCTGATTAAATGTGACAGATTGAGTCCAGAGACCCCTCTAAAGTGAAAGCAAAGGGATACAAATGGCACGAGTCCAGAAGGATAAAGAGAAGGTGTCAACAATATTTTAGAAGCTGAAAAGCAGATGTAACAGTGGTGCTGAGATGTAAGCCCGAGGGAGTGGAAGCCACAAGGCAGCACGCTAATTAGTCCGCTAACCCGCTGAATTTCTTGAAGATGGACGCACCAAGCAGCTCTGAAGGCCTGGGGCATCAGGGAGGGACAGGGAGGCCTGTCTGCGAGGTGGTGAAAACAGGAAGACTGGCTAAAAGCCTGCAGAAGCAGCAGCAAGACCTGCAGGTCCCTCCTTCACCCCCCGTCCGCCTGCTCCTCCTCAGGAGAAGACCGGCAGCAACAGGTCCCGCCCGATCCCTTCACAGCAAGGCCCCCGGGCCCCACACAGAGAGCCCTCATCCGCAGATGAGTGCCTCATCCTTAACTGGGAGTAGAACAGACCGTCAAGAACCACCAGACATCTGGAAACTGCCTCTATTCATGAAAGAAAAAGACAAACAAATGGGAGAAGGAGCCTCGGGAGAGGGCGAGGGCACCAGCTGCACAGAGGAGCCCGAGGGCAGGCTGTCCAGACTGCACCCGGGCATCCTGGAGGAGAACGGCCAAGAAAAGGGCAACGAGAAATTACTAAATGCATGTTTTACCATGTTCAGGAGAGTGTGTAGATGTGTTAGCAATAGGCAGATAGGACAAACCTTTTAAAAAGTTGTTACTAACCTCAGAGTAAAAAGAAGTTTAAAGTAGGTAAGAGTTTGAGGATAAACTGGGAATATGCACATAGAAAACTAAGCAAACAGTAATAAAAGCATTTACTGACTTCAGGGAGAGAAAACAAACTAAAAAGGAAACATAATCACAGTAACCTACGTGGTTTCGCTGGGAATACTGTTTACATAGTCATAACGCAGAAACAAAATACTGATTTACCTGAAAAGGATGATCTAACCACAGTATATTGAAAAATGGGGGGGGGGATGTATGCACAGCAATAGGAAGTTAAGTAATATTAAGAAATAGCACTATATTCCTTTTTTTCTTTTCTTTTAGAAACATGGAGGTAAACACCTCAAAATTGAAGTAACAGACAAAAGTGCTGAAGGTGGTCTGTCTCTAGGGGAGCAGGAATCAAGAGGCAGGGAAAAATGGGGCAGTTGACAGCTGGTTTTGGATTTCAAATGTGTAGAAATCTTTGACTTCTAAAAGTGTGGATGTATATTTACTCTGATAAAATAAAATTTAATTTGAAAAGCTAGAAATACTTTTAGAGTGAGATAATTAAGGTCAAAATGATAGATTTTTTTAAAACATTGTTCTTATTAACTGTAAAAACTGAAGAACACTTAGTAAATATGTGTAAGCTAGAATTTAAAAATCATGAGATCATTAGCCAACTGTAAACAATTAGTAAAATGTTAATGATTTGTTTTAAAAGGGTTGTGACGGACCCAATAATGTGGGAAAAATAATAATCGCTACCAAATATACACCAATACACACCCCCCAATAGACATCACCACCACAAATATAGTTTTGTTGTTTTTCAAGAACAAATAGCAAGTCAAATGACTAGTAAGGGGTACTTAAAGAAAGCTATAGGAAACTTACTTTAATTAACATATAAGACTAATTTGAGAATATTAACACACAAACAGCTTGATGATTCTCAAGAATCTGGAAGATTCTTCAAAGCACACAGTATTTAATACCTATTATATACTTGGAATATAGCAGGAAGTCAATACTTAATCACTTGAATTTCTACTGTCAATTCACCTGCACATGAACCAGTGAGCTAACTAAGACTAATCGGGTCTGAATATCACAAGTTCAGAATTGGCTCAGCTGAACTGATGGAGCCCCTCATAGTTCAAACAAAAACATAAAGACACTCTGAGGTTCACATACTTTCACCAGGGGTATGAAAGCACTTACACATGGTAATTTGGCCTCTGACGCCTTGGAAGGCAGGCAGGTGGCGGTACTCTGACCCTAACTGTGCTGCTGGGGTAGATCAGCAGAGCCTAGCGGACGGTAAGCTCCGTCCATCCTGGGAGTAGTTCTCAGTGAGGTTACACTGGATTCAACCAGTCCCAACCCGCCAGGGTTAGCCAGGATCCCTGTGGCCCATCCTCCTCATAATGAGACGTGAAGTTTTGCTCTGCCTCTCCTTTGAAGTTTTCAGCAGTCCCTGGGAGTTTATGATACAGCCTGGGTCACCCCTGCCATTATCTATGTTTGGGGAAAATCTACCAGGAGCTGTCTCTGGTGTTAGCACAGAACAACTGCCTCATAAAAACTGCTTTCCACAAGGAGTTCAAAGGAGCTTAGCCAAATATTGTGGGCTTACCCTGCTCCACCAACTTTGCTAGGGTGGAAAACTGAGGTTTTGCCAAGTCAGCTCCGACAGAGATACACCTTCTCGATTTCCTGAAAGAGCTCAGGGCACTGCTAACACAACCACATGGCCTTTTGAGAAGGTGGACCTTGCACTTTGAAGTCATCTGCTGTGCACTTACCATGCTGCTGAAGTTAAAATTTATTGGGACGGTAGGTTACGGTGAAGGACTAAATTAGGTAAATTATTGTGAGAGGTCTTTCTGATATGTGATAAAATCCTTCCAATTGTTACTTTAAGAAACCCAGTAAAAGTCAGGAGCAAACTAGGAGGGCTGACAACTGTTGGCAGGGTGCCAAAGCGAAGCATCCCATCACAGCGGCTACAGTTTAATCCACGCTAATCCACCACTGCCGATACGTGCTATTTATCAGCGGGATGATGATCGTCACCATATTTCCCAGCAGAAGAGCTTGTCAAGGAAATTAACCAGGTACAGGTATTTGCTGGCTGGTGGCACATTCGTGAAGTCACAGAAGGTGCAAAGAGTGGCATTGTTTTACATTTTTGCAAATTTCCTCAAGACCTGCTTAACAGAAAACAGCTGCATTCTCCTATCTGCGTCTCCAGCCAACCTGTTACAATATCACACACCGTGTAGTTTCTGGAAGATTCTGCTGTACATTCACTAGACAACATTATTACAAAAATAGTTGTTTGTTTATCTATATATCTATATATGTATGAATATATAAGTATATAAAAATAAGTTTGACCTAACAGATCCCTGAAAGGTTTGGGGGTTCCCCAGGGGTCCTTAGACCATATTTTGAGACTCTTTGTTCTAAAAGGACCCATATGTATAAAATTTGTGCTAACTAAAAATCAGTTTCCTCTACATACTAAAGCAGATCCACTAAGAATATAGATTAGTAACACTGTTAACCTGATTTGAGTTATAGAAGCCCAATATAATAAACTTGTTTCTTTTAGGGTGTACTGTGATTAAAATGTTTTACGAATTCAATCTCACTATCCCCCCTATTTGACAAATTAATGAGAAACTTAGCAAAAGTCTGGCAAAAGAGTACCAAATAAAGGTATCGGGGCAAGGAAACTCAGGGTTAATCGTAGTGTCCAAACCCACTTTTTCTCCCCGCACAGATGACAAGCCTTTACTTGTAATACTACAGTCTTCAATTCTCTGCCAGCCTGTATGTCCTCTAGGTATCTCAGAATTCTCTTACTGTCTAAAGGTCTCTGGGACCAGGGGATATGAACTCAAACCTGGATCCTCTCTTTAAGGGAGATTCCAATTTCATCCTGGGCAAAGAGGGATGATTCTGTAAGGGAACACCGTGAAAGACATAGGATTGCCATCCAAATCTAAAGGTAAATAAACTTAATGTCTCTGCAGAGGAACTCTACCAACAGTAAACGGCTTCTCATTCTTTTCTAATGCAGGGAATACACGTTTTTCTCAAGAAGAAATACACTTCTGTTTCTCTTGAAGTTCAAACCAAAAACCTCAAATGCGTATCTTAAATATGTAAGATCACGTGTCATTCCAGAGTTTTAAAAATCAAGTCACTGAACAAGGAAGGGACTCATGTACAAGGGCTAGACTGATGATTTAATTTTTAAATGGAAGAAACCAAAATCAGGAAGCAGTCACACTTTCCATTCTATTTTCTCATCTAGGTGCTGCTGGTTGAGATACCAGGATTGTACATCAAAGACGTACATGCCTGAATTCAATTTATTTTTACTTTTGGAAGCAGGATAGTGCTGTTTCCATGAAGTCAGTCATCTCTGCAAGCCAAAAATGGCAAAAAATAGACGCTCTCCTTTCTAGAAACGATTATAATGTACCATGACCAAAAAGGTGGGTTTTTTCCCTAACAGATAATCTTGCATAAAAATGAGTCATGGGATTTCAGAAATGGAAAGGCTTTTCTCAAATATGTGTGTGCAGGAACACACACACACACTTTTTTCTTTTCTTCCATGAACAGATTTGAGCTTTCCATAAGTTGTGTTATGAGAATGGCACTGCCTGGAGCCTTTGTGTGAAAGGGGAGTACAGTGTTTCGAGTTCAGCAAGAGGGAAGAAGTCTGTATCAGAAAGTAAGATTTCTCTGCTTGTGTTCCTGTGAGAGGAATTTTAACTTATAAGGCAAGAAGGACTGTTAAGATGTTTCTTAAAAATACCTTATCCTGTAACTTTATCAGTTTAATTTCAGACCTGAGTGAGACACTGCACGTCACGAACACAGCTCTGAATGCTGTTTCTGCTTCCGGGTCTGCGCAGGAAGGCTGAGAGCAATCCATCTGCCCTCAAGCACCCTCGGGGAAGGCCTGCGGCGGCCAGATCTGGAGGCAGGAACGCAGGGCTCTCGCCTCGCACACCCGCACGGGTGAGCAGAAGATGGACAAGGTGGCGGCCCCGCATCCACGGCGCCACTTCGGACAACAGGAGAGGTGTGGACAGTCTCTTCCCTTCAGCCGGATGCAACAGGAGTTCTCGGTTTCAATGAAGTCTCACTCCTTCTCATGGTAAAACTGACATGCTATCTAACGCACTGGCTGCCCCAGGCAGCAGATGGTCACCAAGCCAACAGACAGATCTGCCCAAAGACGAGAAACAGAGCCCCAGGGTCCAAGCTGCACCACTCTCGCGTTTCATCAATAACTGTATCTTTATATTGATGCCACCAGGGTCTGTGGAACTCATCTGGAAGGGCTACCTGGTACTTTTTAAACAAGAGGCGGTTGCTGCCGGATGACTTGGTATTTCTTCCTGAATGGTTAATTTTACTGAGGAGCAATTTTTAAAATTATCTTATTAAAACAAACACACGATAGTTGTACAATTCATTTACAGTTTTAAGATAAAACAGAAACTTTCCAAGAAATGCTGGACTTGCTCTGCCTCCAGATACATGGAGTATAGTCCGGGTACAGTCCGCTCTGTGCTGCCTTCGATAGAACATTGGTGGGAAAAACTGAGAGCACTGGTATATTCTGACAAACATTTTAATTTTTATTAGATTTTCACCTTTGGAAGATCCCTAAAGGCTTATTAATTCATGCCAGCTCTGCTTGACGTGTCATGGGAAACACCGAGGACTGCAGACTGCTGCTCGGGGTAGGACGCTGAGAGAATGCTGCCAGACTAGAGGGAGGAGCAGGGGAAGCAGCTCCCAAGTCCCCTTTTCTGACTTTCTTCTAACCTGATGGCATTCAGGCTCTGCGGACTCAAGCGGATCTTAACCCTTTTATCCTGGAAAGTCATGGGTAAGATGCAAACACTGTAACAAAAAGGGCTTTTCCTTAAAAAAAAAAAAATCCATTTCAGCTTTACATCTAAGAGGTCATTAACGGAAAGTCTCTCTAACGAATTTTGGGTGGTGCCTCGGGAGCGTTTTCACAGAAGAAGTCAAGTATGCCCACCATAAATCTTTTCTGTGAAGTCAACCAAAAGGCTACTCAAAAACTCTCAGAGCAACTGGAATTTACATCTGCGTGCACAACACAAGGGTCCTGGGATTCCTGATGGCTATATTCTTACACACTGATCTATCATCATCCTTCAGATTTCCCCTTTCTCCTTATCTAACTTAAATAATGAGATAAGCTCCAACACTCCTGAGCTTTGCTAAATTGGCTTAAATATTTCAAGTTCTGCCAACTCCCACTTCTCCCCTGTTTTGGGTCTTGACTAAAAAGGTGAAGAAATATTTTGGAGGAAACCTCAGGGCCAAGCTTCATAAATCTTCATCTGCTACTTTCCTGAAATGTCATGCGACCCAAAGTCTACAACATATGGTATTTCGGGAAACAAACAAGCAAATAAATAGTTCAGAGCCGGCCACTCCTCCCTTTCCCATGATGTTTTTGCCTTCTAGTGTGAAACGGCTGCCCCTGGGTCTCTGCAGCTTTCTGCCCAAGTATCTTTCCAGATACTACCACCAAGTACCCCCCCCACCACATGCAGAGAACTGGACCTGCAGCCTGGCTGGTGCCCTGCTCTGGCCACGTCTCTTGAAGGGTGGGCGGGCTTTTCTACATGGCTTCAATGGCACCACAAGTGTGGCTGCATCTGTGTCACTTCCATGAACTTTACTCGGGAACAGACAAATGCGGCCCAATACACGTAGACTAGAAGATGCAAGCCGAGCCAGCAGAACGCTGCCTTGGAAAAGGCTTCTTAGTTCAGTTCCAAACCACACATACTTGTACAGTTAACAAATGCAGCAGGGGATACTGGTCCACAGCATTCATGCTGAGGCCAAGGCTCTGCTGTCCTCCGCCCTCTCCACTCCCTGACCCCCACCTGCCTTCTCAACGACTGTCAGACCGCACGGACATTTCAGAGAACAGTTAGGTGGCTGCACAATCCAACAATGAGAGGAACTTGGAAGTATTCTAATCTTAAAGAACTCAAGGGGGGGGGGTCCCTATAAATAAAATCATGCTCAAATAAACACAAAAAGGAGCCAATATTTCCTGTAAGGCCACTTTTTAGATGGATTACTGGAAGGAGTATTCTTTCACAGTTTCATGGCTTACTTTGCTATCATCTGCTTAAAATTTGGGTCATTTAAAACATAGATGCTAAGATCTAAGCCTTCACTTGGATGAAATATTACAAAGGAAGCAGAATGCCTCATTCCAAGAGTAGACTCAGAGGCAGAGCCCCTGGACTCCTGGGTTCTGTCCCTGGCTCAGTCCCTGGACTCAGGTCAGCCCTCGGTCAGAATCTCACTTCTAATCCCTTCAAATCATTTGTTAGTCCCTGTTGTCTAAACAGTGGGGAAAAACCCTGAGTAACACCCCTGGATCCTGTTCAATCAACTGGGATGGTTGGAGATGGTTATAACTCACTTCCAAGAAACCAGGGTGATTTATCCCTTGGTAGAACTAGTACGTTCCTAAGAGATCACAGTGTCATCAGAACAAACCCTGAAGGCACTGAAACATTTCTCCACCTGCAAAAACCTCGGTGCTCCTTTAATGTGACTTTCAAAATTAATATCACCCAGCATTTTATAGTTCTTTATAGTTTTCACATAAAAATAACTCTGGTTGGGCTTCAAACCTCTGAGAGAGAGAATAACACAACAAGTATATTTATCCCTAGTTCACAGAGGAAAAGACAGACTTCAGGAGGCAAGGAGGTTTGACCAAGGGCCCAAAGCCAATGACCCAGTCCTGTTTTTCAGTTCAAGTGTTCTTTTCTACTTTGCATGGCTGCTCACCAATAACCCAACTTTTGGACCTAGGCTAAGGGACCTGTACTAAGGGAAATTGGCCAAAGAGTTTCACAAGACTCTGTAGTGCCTTTTCAGTGCAAGAAAGGGTAAAGGGCCAAATTTCTTTGAGGCCCCCAGTTAGCATGAGTCTAGCACGTGCATGCCCTACTCAGCGCTGGCAGCGTGGCCCTGGCTCTCCCACTACGGGCTCCTCCAGGAACAGAGAGGAGACACAGCAGCATAACTTCTCTGTCCTCCTTCACCTGGAACGTGATTCCTTCTTCTCATCATCTGGCTGACTCCCACTTACATCGCAGGCTTCGTCTCAAACATCGCTTCCCTAGAAAGGCCTTTCTTGACCTCACTGACCGTATGTCAGCAAACATCCTTCTACTTCTTGCCTTCTCTAATTATCCAGTCCCACAGCACTCTGTACATCTCCTGGGTCGTTTATCACAGTTTTAGCAAATAATTACCTACATGCTTATTTGTTTTACATTTGCTGCCCCGCCTGACCGTAAGTCCTTTGAGACCAGGGAGAACCTTGCTTTCTGCTATAGTCCCAGCCCTGAGTTCTTAGGCAATTTTCAATCAATATTTACTAACTGAAAATGAATGAGTCACAGATAGACCCTGGCTGACACTAAACAGAACCTTCTGTGGCAACGCTGGACAACTGGTAAAGATGACAACAACACTTTTCCTTGTGTAGCAACCATTTTGTGCTTTTCTTATGCTCCTAACTAAAAAGGATGCAAAACTTTATCAAGACTTCTAAACGGACACTGTATAAAGTACAAGTGATTTCTTTCTGGTCAACATCATTAAAATTTGCAGCACAAAATAATAATATTCTTAAAGTTTAACATATATCTGTCTGTGTATAAACATATATACACCCCCCCACCTCGGTCCCTTTTTGGAACAGATCACTTAATCCCTTGACCACTTTGGAATTTTAAGGATAAGGATGGTTCTTTTTGGAATTCTTAGGGTCTTCTGCTTTACTCGTGCTTCATTAGGCGTTAACCGTCCTAACGAAATACTGGAGGCAGGCTTCTTGGGCTTTGAGCAGACATGGAAAAACTAACTGGAAATACTTTTGAAGCCTCCCTACTGCCCCTCCCCCTGACTTCATAAATGCTTCAAAATATACTCAAGGATTGTTTCAGCTCTATATCTGAGAATAGAATGTAACTTAACTAAAGTAAACTCTACAGATCCTTCTTTTTTTTTTTTTTTAAAAAAGGCAGCTGCTTCCAGATGGAAGACATTCTGGCAGAACACACCGCACGGTCCCCGTCTACAATCTTAAGCATTTCCCCTGCTGCAGTAATGTGTCATCAGTAAGGTTTCCTGGTGACAGAAAATGGATTCATTTTAATTGGGGACGATTTTACTTCAAATCCTATCCGAGGGAGGCGTAGGGTGTGGACGTGGCCCAGGCTCTCGGCATTCTGAAAGGGCACACTAATTCACTCAGGGAATATCTATTAGCCAGGCAGCAGCAAAATCCTTCTGGGCTTAAGTGGAGTCCAGCTTGGCTGGGAACTGTACATTCATTATATCCTTTGTTGATAAGATCCCCAATTAGTCACTCTGAAAAGGGGAGGCTAAAATAGGCCACTAACACGAATAGCTAAGTTAAAGTAGTTGGACGCTGAGGGATTTAGAGCCATATGGGCTGTCACTGATTTCCTGTCTCAGCTGGTATCAAGGCAAGACATCCCCCTGAAGACTGCCAGTTTCCTTGGGGAGCTTCCTTAGAAGACTGGGAGATCGGCTGGCACTTTCAAGTGGAAGGAGAACTAAGAAGGGGCAGACTCACATGATGAACCACAACTGCAGGGCTTCTAGAACTCTGCCATGGAGCCTCGGAGCAAGACACAGCCTGTTGCGTGAGAATTTTCTTAATGGGCATGTGGGGATCTCAAGTAGTTTGGTGAACAGGGGAGGTCTATAAGGATCCAGTCATATTTCTGACCCCTCTTATAAAGAAAAACAACATTATGCACACAGAGACCCAGTATATGCAGATGAAGATACAGACAGACAGACACAGATATAGATACAGATCTGGTGAAATTTTTGCCAGATTTTTGTGCCTCATTTTCATGTTAGGTCAGAAATTTTAGTTCCATGTATTCAAATTTTTTAAAATGACATCATTAAGGCAGAAAGCATATGATTAACATATCAGTATGGATTAGGAGAGGCAGCAGAACTGGGCTGGAAATTGCAGAAGCCACTCCCCCCACGACCACTGACCTGGGGCCACTAAGTGTGGCTGTGTCTCTCACCGCCTGGGCTGTTTCTGATGCAAAATCCAGGGCGCCTGCCACTGGCTTGGTTACAGTGCCAACAAGCCCCTTCCCAAGGCCAGATATGAAACCGCTGACACCCCCTTCTGTTTTCACACCTTCCACTGTTGAGGTTATAACACTGGTCAGTCCACCAATGATACCTAGCAAAAAAGACAAGGGCTTTTGTAACCTGGCCAACGACAAGAGCAAAAGCATTTAAAGCCAAACCCCTGGATTCCATGCACCTGGCAAGGTAAACTCAGGGGCAGAATGCCAATCTCTTGACAGGCCACAGGCAGGCCAACTCAAGATAGGGGGCCAGCAGATTTGGCCACTATGTTTTAGAGTCAGAGAATACACATTACATATTGGTCAGAAGTAAAGTGTGTTGCAGTTTAAAAACAAATCAAGGAAAAGCTAAGAGGTTAAGAGTGGCTACTTTTTAATTCCAGAGCTTGAATAGCAATATGCGCAATAAGGAGACGATGCAGATGTAGGATTCAATCAACAGGCTAGCAAATAGGGCTCTTGGGGAAAGTTGGGATCTCATAAACTATAAGGCAGAGAGATAACTAAATATAAAACCTCAGTTTTCAAAGAATACCGTGTGGCTGGCCACCACCACCCAAAGTTTGAAATGGGGTAAAAGCTAATGGGCACTTTGCTAAGACAGGTACACGCAATCAGAGTAAACGAGGAAGACTTGATGAAAGGCACCCCCAAAGCTGCCAGAGCCAGCCGGGACCCTCAGTGGAGTCAGTTCAAAGGACCAACCTAGGTCAAAAAGACATTCCAAACATTTTGCCAAGTTGACAGCAATGGCCTTAAAGAGCCTCAAAAGTGGCCAGAAGTTGGCAAAGGCTGGAGAGGCCACAGGCTTTGCAGGGAAGAAGCAGGGCCCTGTCTGGGGAGCAGTCCCAGGATTTGTGCCAGGGACACTCACAGGATGTTTACCCTTTGACGGTGGGGGTCTGAGGATGCTCTCTAGACCCTTCAGCTCTAGTGAGACAAATTGGTAAAGGAAATTCCTTGGGTGAGAATGTACTAACAATTCACAACATTTCTTCTGGATTCTGGGTCCGTTTGCTCCAGCGAGGCAGTACGCCTTTCCTAAGCTTTTGAACAAAGTTCATGGCAGAGACAGAACATCACTGAACCTGGGTCAAGCAGAGCCTATGGAGAGAACTGAGCCTGACTCCCAGTTTTTAAACCAAGAAGATTGAATTCATTCTGGTTCTTGTTATCTTTTAAGGTTTTTTGTTTTGTTTTGTTTTCCCATCCTGAAGGAAGGCTCTCATGCTAGGCTACTGCTTTCATATAACCCAGAGCTTAATGGGTCCTCTTTGGATAAGGCCCCTGGTTGTGGGTCTTAGACAGGCCTAGCTGGCTCCTGGAGGTGTTGTACATACTATCTGAAGGATCTCTGGTTGGAAAGGATTTTGCAATCTTGAACCAGTCACCCATTTTCTCAGCACAATGGTATGTCCATCTAAAAAGTGAGGACAGCCATGCTTTCTCTCTGCATTTAAGGATGCTGGACAGACACAGGCATCAATTACACACAGCAAAGCACTCCATATTCACTAAAAAACAGGCCTCTAATGGTCCAATGCACTATCATTACAGTTACTAGAAAGAATGATTAAATGTTTAACCCCAGATGATTGCCCAACAATCAACTTTTAAAGTCCATAAACAGATTAATTTCAGACAATTTTTACTTCTGGCTTGATGTCTACTTGGGGGCTGCTCACTTTCCAGCTGGGCAGGCTTAGGAAAAGCAGAGGCATATAGATCCAAACCTCACCATTAGGAAACTTGATAAAAATTCTGCCCTAAGCATGAAGACAAATATGACTTTTATAATGTATATTCCTTCTTCTTCCTCCAAATGCAGATAATCAAAACTTGATGAATCTTGATAAAACCTCTGACAGCTTTAGACTATTCCTAAGAATCTGGTACAAACAGCCCAATTTACAACCATTACTAAGCAAGAGCTATATGCCAGGTTACCATGTATAAAGGTGAATACAAAACAGTCTCCTGGCCCTCAGGAGACAGTCTGACTGTCTAAGTGGGGACCGTGGAGCTGGGCAAACGGCATCTGAGTTGGGACTTGCAGGTGGAGGAGGATTTTGTCAGGCAAGGAAGTGAGGCAGAGGAGGGGAGCGCAGAAGAAACCTGAGTCAGCAAGGACTTGGAGGCATGTCTGGGGAGCAGGACGTTGCTCTGGGTGACAGACAAACAGTGTGGCTGGGGGACAGTGGTTGGAAGAGCTGGCTGGGTGACTTTTCTAAGGGCTTTTAATACCACGCTAAGAAGCTGTTGATAACAAAACGCAAATGAGTCAGAATTAAGGCCTTAAAAACCAGAATTCAAACAAATTCAGAGACTTAACACATTCACGCCATCACCTACGTCTCTTGGGCACACGGATTTACAATCCCTGTGAAAGTGCATTTATACAAGACTCAAAAACATCTGGGCCACAAACCTGGCTGCCAGTTTCACACTTCACGTTCTACGGAAGGAGCAAGCAGTAAGCAGAAGGCAAGTCGTGAAGCAGCAGTCCTACATTCTAAGAAGGAGTTCGGATGGTTACGCTTTCTGACACTTTGGGAACAGAAGCCAGAGAGCGGGAAGGAACGGCGATGCGCACAACGTTCTGAACGTGAATGAGGATTTCTCAGAGGTTGTAACATTTCCACTGCTAGGAGGACAGAAGGCTATCAGGTGCACCCAGACACCAAGCCAGGATTTCCGCTTGCAGTTGGATGGGCGGAAAGGTATCTCTTAGGAACTGTGGCAGAAGAGCCTGGTATCACATGCCTTACCATGAGCCAGGCCGTGGATGCCAGCTACAAGGTGTTCCCCACTCGTGGCCGCGTGGTATCTGATGTACTCCCGCTCCGACTGATGGCGAGTGTCCATGGTTTTCCCTAGGCCATCTGATAACGTCCCTGCGAACTGGAATGAAGAGAAACAGAAGGAAAAGAGTTTTAAAGCCTCAGCACTCTTTCTTACTATTTTAATTATTTAAAATAAATACCCTCCCTTGCTCCTAGCTGGGATTCAATAAATACTGACTGAGAGAGAGATCAGCTGCTGAACTATATACACCACACGTCCCAGGAGAGTGGTTTTTAAACACTGGACCCATAACAAATTGTGGGACATATACACCGGCGGACACAAGGCTTGCAAACAACTACTAAAAATCCATAATGACATCTGCCTTCCACAGTCCTATTGCTAACTTACTGAAAAAGGTATAACAAAATGGCCTAGGGGAGGGGAGGGGAGCTTTGGGATTCTATAAAGGTAAGGACAGAGGCTCTCTGCTCTAAGAATCAGTGGGCTCAAAACAGGGAATATGGTAAATTGTTGCCTTAGGATTTGCTATTAAAAGTTTTAGACATATCAACTGCCCAAAAGTAATGCCTTTTCTTTTACTTATTGAAGTTACCAAGTGCCTCGCTGCCCAGCCCCATTTGTGAAAAGAAACAGTGAGGTACATGGAAAGGTTAACACGTTACGAAGCGGCAGACTTGAACTCATGACTTCAAATGCAAAATCCTCCCCCACAAATCAGAGAGCTTTTATTTATCCTGGCATACTTTAACCAGAGACGCTGTCTCATCCATCAAAGCTGGATAAAAAGGACATAAAACTCTGTTTTGTCACAAGACAATTTGAAAAGGTTTAAAGTGACAGTTAATAAACCACAGGGTACTTATCCTCATCATTCAGGCATAAAAAGGGAAGGATATCAAATATATAATTAACCTTCTCAGGAAGGATCTACCAAAACAAGTGGTTTAAGTGCCAATGACCCAGGACTAACCTTTCAGAAAACTCACAGGAATGTTATTTGGATATAAAGCTCAGCGGAAAGATTCAAGGCAAACAGCCTGCCTTGGAAGCCCCAGTGCACTGGGCAGCCTGGCCACCAGAAGGCTATTTCGTTCTGGTTTGGCAAGGAGAGGTACACAGATCTGCCCTGGAAGCCATCAATCCTCAGGCTTCTGACACTAGAGACAAGAGAAGGTGGGTTCTGGGCACAGAAGAGAGTCTAGAGGAAGAAACAGCCATTTCACATAAAGCAACGGCTCCCGGAGCAAGATCTGGGAGCCCTCATTCCTTTCACTCCGACCAAATGCTTCTAGGATCGAGGGCAGTGGTTGATCCTGGCCTTTCGGGAGAGGCAATCCCTACCATTTTGTGCTTTTTGCATAACCTCCCCTGTCACTCCCTGTCTAATTAGAGAACTAAAGTTAATGAAAATTAATCGTACACTTTCCTTCAGGATGGAGCCCCATGGGCTTTTGTATTGAGAGGGGGCTTTCGTCAGGGGCCCCGCTTGAAAGCCACTGCGGGCCATGAGCTCAGGTGTCTGACCAAACCAGATTCTAGTCTCAGCCATTCCAGAAGCTGCGTGACCCTGAGCCAGGTGCCCTCCTGCTGCCATTCCCCCGGCCCCCGGCATCTGGAGAGTGGAGACAGTCCTGACACTGTCACGTGGCTAAAAGGATTAGTGACACTGGCTCAGGGTATGGGATCTAGCTAGCATTCTTACTGTTGTTATTAGTCAGCTACTAGTACAAGGAGGAACAGATCCCGCACCGTCTGAAGACAGCCTTTCAAGTTCAGAACTACGGTCATTTGCACTCGGCTTTCACATAAAAAACAAACAAACAAAAATCCCTCTTTCCAGCAGATGAACACCAGCCTCCAAAGTAAGTTTTTGGAGTGGTACCATCTGTAAAATTAGACTGTTGGACTTGATGGTTTCCAAAATCCTTTCCAGCTCTGACAGCTTGTGATCTACGATCCAAGTTAGAATGTCTTTATTAAGCAATTACTCTGGGTCCAGCACAGATCTAGGTACCGCTGAGCACACACACGGCAGCCCTGGGCCTGTTCTCAAGGAGGACAGTCTCATTAGGAAGGTAACAGTCCATACACGAACGGCCAGCAACGGGAACCCGGAACACAAATCGTACACACTTGGGAATCAAGAGAGGAGAGAAAAATGCGACCCTTGTTTTGGAGAGTCCCCACTGTGTTCTGGAATTACGTGGGTTGCCAGTGGTCTTCATTCAGGGTCTGGACGAAACTGCCTCCCCCTGATGTCACAAAAGAGGTGAGGAGGTGGTTCACTCTTCCTTCCATGGAGGAGAGATTTTCTTGGAAGAGATATTAAGTTAAGGTCCTGCCTACCTATTTCTGGCAGCTGACTCAGGAGAAGTTAAAAAGCTCATAGTACTTTTCCCCACGAAGAGAAAATGGGAGAATAATCTAGGCACACTGCCCAATACCAACCCCTCTCCCTGAACTGCCCCTCATCCATCAATAAAATAAGTTTGGTATCTAAGGTTTATGAGCACCCCTACGTTAAAGCTTCACTGCCAACTGACTGTGTGGCAGCAGCCTTGGCACCGCCAGCACCAGCTGGTCCTGGGTGTTCTCTGTACAAGAACACCATGTCGACTCAGGAGGAGAGGACTGCTCTTCCCTCTAAATGCTGGATTCTTCCACATGCCTCTCAGGAGCCTTGCCATTGTGTGGGAAGGCGCCAACACCTACTCAACTGACTCTAGGACTGCCATCTGAGTTCCCACCTGTCTATTAAAAAACTACTGTGCAAACCAACTGGACTTGTTCTTTGTCACTTTGAGTGAAAGTAAAGGATACAAAGATATTGCATTAACAGGAAACGACTGCAAAAGTCTTCATCCCTAGAAATGTGACTTTGAGAACTCAGAAAACTTGGGACGATGTGGAAATCCACGATCCAATCAAACCCGTATTGAGGAGAGGTTACTAAGACTTTATAGGCAGAGACGTTTTATAGGAACTAAACTGAAGCCAGCCAGATGAAGGGTCCAAGGCTGGGCTTTAGGCCAGTCCACTGGGCTTCTGAGTATTGAATCCAGGGCATCCCAAAGCGTGTGGCCTTCTCTCACTGTGGGAGCACTTAGTCATCTTTAATTCCATCCCTCAGTCCCCACCGAGGTGGGAAAGTAAATCACACCCTGTATCTTGTTTCTCCCTCAAAGACAGGGTGGGAACACACAGGCTGGAGAGGGAGATGGTTCCAGTAAGCACTCTTTAGGGGTGCCCTGTGGAAGCGGTCTTCTCTGAGGCTGGGAAGTGCTGTTTCGCCCATGTCCTTGACTTTGAAAATGATCATCAAAACAGAGCAGATACCCAAGAGAGCTACAACATGGTGTGGGAGTGACTGATGCAGGCAGGATCGCCCCGCTCCAGCTCTGCCTCTGCATTTTACAAAGAAATGCCAAATGCGTTGAAAGTCAAATTCACGTTGAAACTTTTTCATAGCAGATGTTCCAAATGGGAAATGAAGCCTGGAGACGAGATTCAGATTATTCAGACAAAAGAAAACTAATCCCAGAGGCCCTGGGGGAAAAGCTGAAAATCGTCAGGATATGAGCAAGTACAATCCAGCTCTGCACCCAGTCGATCAACTACTCAATCAAACGTGTAAGGAACCCCTGCTGCGTGCCAGGCTCGTGAACGAGGAGCATGAATCAGAAGTGGGGTCTGCCTCCCACCTTCAAGGGCCTCAGTCAGGAGGTCCGTGTGTGTGGCGTAACGGAAAGACATCACCCCTGAGTTCGAATTCTGACTGACACTTAATAGCTGCGAGATCATGGACAAGTAACTTCACCTCTGGGAGCCTCTGCTTCCTCATCTTCAAGCGGGAATAAGAATAGCCATCTACAAGGAGGCTGTAAGGAATAGATAATGCACGTGAAGTGCTTTAGCCCAGAGCCTGACACTGAGTTATCTGAACTTCAATTTCTTCATATGCAAGATGGGGATAATCAGATTCCACAGGGCTGCTTGGAAGGATTAAATGAGATGGTGCGCATGCAAAGCGTCTGGCAGGTGCATCCCCACTAAGTGGAAGCTGGCGGCGGAGGGGGCGTAAAAGTCCCGGAGCAGGGCGCAGGAACTAGCAGCTGGAGGGTACTCTGCAGACCATTTGCATCTCTGCTCGGTATAAACTATACCTCCACACCAGAAGGAGCGTTTGCAGAGGCTTAGTCATTAGGGCTCATTTGGCAGCAATTTCAAGTCCACAAAACACTGAAGGCTTGCAAGTGAATACTGTCTTAGCTAAAATGAAAGCTCCAAGGAACAGAATGTCCTTCAGAAGACCTGCTATTACCCTTGCAAAGACAACACTGACTTCCCCCTTCTTTCACTGAAGGTCAGATGTTTCAGCACACGCCACACTTGTGAATTCTGGCCACAGCCCAAAGCCATTCATTTCTATAGAGCCATATTTGTTTGTTGCGGGTGGTAATTAGGTTTGTTTGTTTATTATTTTTTCAATAGAGGTACTGGGGATTGAACCCAGGGCCTCGTGCATGCTCAGCACACATTCTACCACTGAGCTGTACTCTCCTCCCATTATAAAGCCATATTTTCAGCAAGAGGGTAGAAAATCTCAGAAGTACTTGAAGATGCCAGTTCTACTACCACGTGGCTGACACACACTGCGTGTCAATACCCTGTCTTCCAAAAATAACCCCACTGTCTACAGAAATGGAGCCACTACAAATTAGCCTGGGTTTGGGGCCGGGCTCAGAACAGTTGATTTTATGAAACTGAAATTCAAGTACATGTTGGAATGATGCAAGAGAAAAAAATTCACACTGTGTCCCTCTGTTCCATCCTATCAGTTTTCCTGACCCTTTTAGGATATTTAGCAAGCACAGGATGCCAAAGATATTTGGCCGGTGTAACAGGATCCTGGGCTTGAATTTCTCCCCCTTCTCTGGGGTTCTTCTTTCACAGTTATTTACCTAATGGAAATTTCCTCTTTTGTATCCCTGCTCCACTGAGTAATTGCTGGTGACAGTATCATTCTTGTCACCAGGGCGCATGGGACCGCACGTAACAGCAAGGGGGAGAGAAGCCACGGCGTCTGCAGTGTGAGGGACAGTCCTGCCTTCTTCCAATGCAAGATGGTAGGGCTGCCAGTCTCAGCCACCAGCACAGGTCCCACTCTGATCGGCACTGCTGGCACCAGGCTCTGCTGGAACGTGTAAACTCAGAAACCCTGGCTCTACCATGTCTGCAGTCGGGTCCCCTGGAACTCTGTGGGAGCTGCCACCGTACAGTTAAAAGGCAGGGCAAAGGAGTCAGATTCTTTCTCTGCCACTTACTAAATATGCATCTGGTGAAAGCTGCTTAACTTTCCAGAACTTCAGTTTGGTTCTACAGAAAACCACGCTAAAGGGCTGCTCTGAAGGGTTAAAGAGATAATGCAAAACATAGGGGCATGGCGTCTGGCACACAGGAAGCCACCAGCTTCTGTAAGTTTCTCACGAGCAGTCAGAAGGCTTAAACTTCAGAGTCATTTTCAACCCTGCCAGTCCACTAGTACGAAAACCTCCTTCAAGTCACGTAAGGCCTAAGTCACTTCAAAATTAAGGTCTTCACCACTTCACTCTGTTTCGTATTGTTAAATATCCACAGTTAAGGATGATTCTCAGAGTGTGAATTCTGCCCGGATGTTGAAAAATCCTTCTGTGATACTTGTGACCAGGGCAGAGTTAAAAGAGAATGGGCCTGACAAGCAGCGGGTCTCTGTCCCCGACACAAGGCAGACCGAACAGCTAGTCCTCACTCAGACAGATGGCAGAGGGCGTGGGCTGGGGCTGGGGACAGGTATTAGAAAAAAGCATGGAACAAGCTGAGGTTTGGCAAGAAAGAGGCACTTCTGGACCCCCGATCTCTATCCGCTAGACATGGGGCAGGTTGGTCTGCTTTCAGTTCTACTTGGTTCTGATTATGTATGGCCCTTAAGGCAGAAAGAGAAAGGGGAAAGAATCTAGAAGAGAGACCCTGAATGAGAATAATAAAGACATTTTAAAGCTAGGGCTGAGGAAAAAAAAAAAAAACAAAACCTAGGACTGGCATTCTACTCCGGCCAACGTGCCCCAGCCCGTGACCTTGCTTTTTTGCGGGGGTGGGAGGGGCAGGGAGGTTTTTGGCCTCTGGAGACCTAAAAGCCCTCCTACCCCAAGAAATACACCATGTTGCTATTTCATGGGTAAATACGCATCAGGCAACAGGCACTCCTTTTCATTTAAGAAACAAAGTTATCTGAAGCCACCCAGAGTTATCTCAGCGCACAAGGTCTAAACCCAAGCACCAAAGCCAGACCTCAAGACTGTCCTGGTTCTTAACCGGCCCAAGACGCACACCTGCTGAACTGGCAAGTCTCTCCTGCTCTTCTGCAACTCTGACCCCACTGTGAACTCAGATGTTGTTTCAGATTAATCTAGCTCAGAGTGGTTTGAAGCACTCTCGTAATAGGATTTTACTTTTTCTTTAAAAAGGGTTGGGAGAGTTTGCTCTAAGGCTAAAGCAGAGACACAAACAGAATACACACGCGTCGCATCAGGAAAACCGATTTTCAACAGATGAGTCAAGCCCAATTTTCCCTGTTTTTTTCCCTACACCAATTAAAAGGATCCTGTGGGCAGGACAACTCTAAACCCAGCTGTGACGGGGTGGTGTCCTAGCTTCAGCTCTGCATCAGCGAGGCCTCCAGTAGGCTTTTCCCCAGAAGCGGTAGGGGACCATGCTGGGGAGCCAGGCATCGCTCGTCTACCGCTGAAAACCCCTTGAGGCCCGTGCAGAGAAGGCAGTGTTGGGTTTGCAGACAATCAGTGCTAGTCAAGGGGAATAAGCATTCCCACCCACAAGACCTCCGTCAGCCATGCTAACAAGGTTTCTCAATATGCATAAATGGCGTGTGCCTCAGTATGAACCATGCGAGAGACTGTGATGGGGGAAGAGTCCTCTCTGAGGTGGTCACACCATAGTGCCTGATTTGGCAGATAAATTATTTCAACACTAGGAAAGCACACAGGCTTAAATAGCAAGGAGCCCTGATCCCAACTCCGTCACTAGTGTCAGCTGGGTGAACATGAGCAAAACACACACTCTTTAGGGATCAGGGTCTTCATCCACAAAACAGGGAGGATGCTACCCACAGAGTTGCTGGGTTAATCCATGACACCTTGGTTTTAAAAGTACTTGGGGAAAAAACACAGAGCAATGTGTCAATGCCAAGGGTTATTACTGCAAATCCTATTCTTTCTTCTAATGAGTGCTCCACCCCCTTTCCTCCCCAACTGCATCCTGCATGTCTCATCCTGTAATGTAGGAGTTACTTTATACCTGTTCTGGAACAAAGGAAAGCATAAAGAAGTCAATCATAGACTGAGATCTCAAAATGCAAAAATTTAGACATGAAACAAAACATTTCACAATAGGAAAAAGCTCAAGCTTATCTCATTCTCACGAGGCTCCATTCTTGTAAAGTACTTTGTATTTCACACAAATAGATATATTCTCTTTAATGCCAAACGCCTGGGAAGAAGGGAGAAGGGCGACATCATGGAGGACGATCACGGGCGCCAGGTGCCAGTCCCAGCGGAGCTGCCTGCTGCACAAGTCAGGTGTGCTCCCAGGGTTTGAAATAGCTTGATGACGTTTTTTAGAAAGAAATCTGCGCCCAACTAGTGTCTTCAAATAAATGAATTTTTAAGTGAGTATGTAGCAGAATAGGCAAAGGAGAGCTTCCAACCACTGAAGACCATGGTGTAACTTCTAGAACTATAAACACAGGCCAACCATGTTTACTGCCTATCAGGCATTGTTCTAAGGGTCTGACATCTATGAAGTCATTTATTAGTTTAATCCCCACAACAACCCTGTGAAGGGGACCCTATTATTATCCAGTTGTACAGAAGAAACTGGAAAGACCATGGGTGGGGGGATGAATGAAACAGGATAGGGAAGTTAAGAGACACAAGCTTCTAGCTACAAAATAAATAAGTCACGGGGATAAAATGTTCAGCGTGGGGAATACAGTCAGTAATAATGTAATGTTTTTGTATGGTGACAGGTGACAACTAGACTGGAATGTGCTCATTTTTAAATGCATAGAAATATCAAATCGCTAAGCTGTGCACCAAGAAATGTAAATCAATTACACTTCAACAAACAAACAAACAAACAAACAAATAAACCTGAAGGAAAAGAGATCAGAGTTGTGGTTACCAGAGGCAGAGGGTGGGGAAAGGGGGAACTGGGTGAATGAACTTCCAGTTATAACATGAATAAGCACCTGAGATATAAGGTACAACATGATTAATATAGTTAGCACTGCTGTATGTTGTATATGAGAGTTGTTAAGAGGGTAAATCCTAGGGGTTCTCATCACAAGGGAAAGTACTTCTTCTCTCTTTTATTTTGTATCCATATGAGATGATGGATCTTCAGTAAATTTGTGGTGGTCATCATTTCATGTGTGTAATATGTCAGTCAAATCATTAGGCTGTACACCTTACACTGATAGCGTTATATGTCAATTATATCTCAGTAAAACTAGAAGAAAAAAAAAGAAAGAAATTGGAAAGACCGTGATCATTTCCAACAGAAGTCTGCTTAGCTGCTAAGTGTCTACTTACATTTGATACTGGGTAATCTAGGGGGAGAGCCCAACTGCGCTGTTTGCTATCAACTCTGCGGACAATTCCTTCCTAAATGCCAGAGAAAATCTTATAGACACACCAGGTAGATGTCTTTCTTTTCCCAAGCAGTGGTGATGACAAAGGAAGGAAGCTGAGAGAAGTGTAAAGGTTTCTGAAAAAATGACATGAAAATCTCTGGATAAGAAAGGTCAAGCTCCAATCTCCTTTCTTGATCAATACCCCAGCTCAGACACCCTGGCCCTTTCCATCACCCACACTTTGCCCTAGGCCATGCTGCCTAATACCCACCTCCTCCTTTCCCCAAAGCTATCACTCTCACATCTGAAAGGGTCCCAGATAAAGAGGAGGGTCTGTGAATGTCCATGACACAGATCACATTACAGCACATCAGATCACGGTGCTAGTGGACCATTTACAGCTGGGAATGAAGATGGAAGTCAAGCTGAGGTGGGGACTGGGACCAGTGATTCAAGAGCTCCTGCCTGCCGAGAAAAGGTCTGCTCCTCCACCCAGCTTCTCACGGAAGGATTTCTGAAGGAGGTGGAACACCAAAACTACAAGATTCACTTCGTCAGAGCTTGTCTGGTCACACAAATCTCACTGCTCAGGCAAGGGCTGTGTCATGTATCCGTAACCGACACGTGCAGATAGAGATATAAGAGGGGTGGGCGATGGGGGGGTGAAAGCAAAGAGGATTATGGGGAAAGAATATGCAGAAACCATGCTGTGCTGCTGGGGTAAGATGAATTCATCCAGCTCGGTCTTCATACCTTTTCTCTCCATCTTTGCTGCTCCCCTGCTATCCCCACCCCCATATCTAAGAGGAGTACAGCACTCAGTAGAAAGTAAGGTGCTGTTTCTTCCAACTAAGTAATGTTTAATGGGGGTGGCGGGATAGAGCTAGATGTACAAGGCCCACACCTCACTTGTCGGGCAGCAGCAAGTGTGATGAGTGCTAAGTAAGACTGCAGACGGGGTACTGGCCTTCAGCATCTGGCAGAGCAAGGGAAGCTGAGCCTCTCCTGGGGGGTTGGGATGTGGAAGCCACTCAGCTCCAAGGTACTTAAGTCTCATATCTCCTGAGACCTGGTTTGATCCCAGGCGAATGAAAGGACATAGGAAGGTTGTTTCTAAAACAGACTGAAATGGGGGGAGGGTATAGCTCAGTGGTAGAGTGCTTGCCTGGCACGCACAAGATCCTGGGTTCAAATCCCAGCACCTCCATTAAAAATAAGTAAGTAAAAAAAAAAAAAAAGTACCTTCCGCCTAAAACAGACCCAAATGTTCTCACTTTTTAGATGGACTAAAATTTAAAAACTGCAATTAAGCTATCTTTGCCTGGAATGTCCCTTGGATTCCTCTGTGGCCTTTCAGAGGGCATTCTTACCTCTACTATCCTTCCCCCTCACAAAAGATGACCTGGGAGAGGACATTTAGAATTCACACCTGTCTGCTTCCTGCAGGCCTGGTGTTTGTGAAGCCTGCTGAATTAGCCATTCCCAGGTTAACAGATTTCAGGCCTGAAAAACAAGTCCTGGAATGAGGAAGAAAACACAATCCATGTAACTCAAAAGTTGCCCCTGCAAAGGTGACTTAATGGGCCTATTCTGATGTTCTGTGTTGCTTTTAAAAGAAAACCCTCAATTACTAGAAAGATGGAAAAATAGGGGCTCTGGTTCATTGTACTTTCTACTTAGAGCTAATTAACCCTTATTTGTAAAAAAAAAAAAAAAAACAAACAAAAAAACCCAGCCATTTTCTTGCCTAAACGGTTTAGAACTGATTCTTCAGGACTAAGCTTTCTTAGGAGCTCTGTTATAATTTCAGGAGTTAAAGCTGATACAGTTTCTACCTCCCACACACATTCCCTTCCACTGTCCATCCTTCCTCAAGATTCTTCTCTTTAAGCACCAGGCTTTGATCTTTACTGAAACACAAGTCCCTCTGGGAAACTTGCTGTTATATACCCTTCACTGCAAATGAAAAGCTCAGAGTATACATTCTGCAGGGAGGTACACATGAGGGGAAATCAAAGCCCCGAGGATTTGAAAGCAGAAGGAAGAAGAAATATAAATCCTTTCTGGAGAAAAATACTATCAGGTAGAGTCTCTGAAACTTTTCTTACACAATGCTGAGCATTCAATAAAAATTGCCAGATATGGAAGTCAAACAAAATGACTGAAAACTAAGAAATAGAACCCAGACAAGATCAGTCACCAGTGATCCAGACATTAGGGTTATTACACACAAAGTTTAAAATAGAATGATAGTAACCTTCAAAAAATTTATAGAAAGACAGAGAATTTTATCAGAGAACTCAAATCAAGATGTTAAAAGATGGATGAAAACAGTAGAGTAGATAGAGCACCAAAAAGAATTAGTGAACTAGAAAATAGGTCAGCAGAAAATATCCAGATCAAAGCATGAAGAAAAATAAGAGCATAAAAGACAAATGGGACAGTGCCAGGGTTCAGTAAAATATCTTTCAGAGATATAGGAGAAACAAAGATGTTTTCAGGGGATAAAAGGGCGGGGTGGTTAATGGAGGCAAAGTGTTATTAGGACCTTGCATTATCTGCAAAGAAACAAAGTAAAGATGGGACAAACAAATACTCTGTGACCCAGTAACTCTGCTCCTCAGTGTATAATGGAGAGGCTATACACGTGCACCAGATAACATGAACAAGAACATTAACAGCGACATTGGTCATAATAGCAAAACACTGGAACAATCCAAATGTCTAACAGTAACATAGATACACTGTGACACATTAATACAGTGGAATACTATATAGCTTTGAAGATGAATGAGCTACAGATACGTATACCAACATGGATGGACCTCCAAAATGTACTGCTAAGTTTTAAAAAAGGTCACAAGAGGTATATTTAGTCTGCTTTTGTAGATAAATTCAAAACAGGCAGAATTATAAATACATTATTTGGGGGCACATACAAATATGATAAAAGTATATACAGAAAAGAAAGATGTGATTAACACAAATTTCAGGGCAAAGATTAATTACCTCAGGATGTGAAGTGAAGGAAAGAAATGTAACCATGGAGGCTTCAAAAATAGTAATATATTCTATTGCATTAATGTAACATTCTAGAATAGTCTATTAGTATATGATGTCATTTAAGCTATTCATTTGATTGTCCTTTAAAGTATACACACACTACATAATATTCCATTATTTCATAATTTAAAATTTTTTATGGAATTTGTTTTCTAAACATGCCACCAAAGTCAGAATTCATTTTTAAAAATAAAAACTAACTTCTTAAAAATTATGCCTGTATTTGAAATACCACCATATTCAAAAACATCAAAACCAGAATGTTTTCTAAATTTGCCAAGCAGGCAGCAAAAGAGAAAAAACAGAAAGTACGATCTAAGGGAAAAAGTAATTTGAATAGCCATTTATTAAAATCTTGTATAAAACTTCTCATTGCAATGATGGAGACAAAAGCAAACGTGGAAAGATCCTTTCAACATTCAATACCTTCCTTCTTCCATGAAAAGCAAGGAAAATCTTAGAAATGAACCACTCAGCAAAAGGACGAGAAGCTGACTAAAAAGTAGTGGAGAGAAATGAGTCGAGTCAGCCACAGAGACTTGAACCTCTTCTCTTCAAATACACGCTACAAGTTGGTAACATGTGACTTTCATTTCATTTCTAGTCTAGAGCTGAACTGTCCAATAAGGTGACCACATGCCACAGGAAGCTAAAATGTGCATTTAAAATATGAGCAGTACAAGTTATGTGGTATAAATATGAAATACATACTGGAATTCAAAGATTTAAGGTGAAAAGAATGTAAAACACCTCAATTATTTTTACATACTGATTACAAATTGAAAGGATAATATTTCGGACACAATGGGCTAAATAAAAATATTAAAAATAATTTCATCTATTTGTTTTTATTCTTTTAATGTGACTACCAGACTGTTTTTAAATTATAATTGTGGTTCACATTGTATCTCACTTGGATAGTGGTGGTTTAGAAGTCTGACTCTAAAATAAAATGTTTAAGGACACAGCTTATGAAATTAAACTCAAAAGGTACCCAAGTCCTAGACTTCAGTTAATTCTTAGATAATAAATAATATCTTGCAAATGATTGCTATTCACTTGAGCACAGAATAATAGATTTAAGAAGAAAGGCCTCTGTTACTCAAGATGGAAATACCCAGTAGGAAGGTGGGGAGAAAGTTGACTACGAGGACACACCCCCATCCCTGCTACTCTTATCGCCCCCCACCCATCAGGAGTGGCTCCAAGTCCATGAGGGTTCAGCTCCAGGTCGGCAGCGCGTATGCGCCCTTGCCGTCCCCGCATACAACCTGCAGGGTGACCTCTCCTGTTCCCCTTCTGAGTGGAGCTTTATTAGTATGGGTATCTGATTGTCAGGTAAGCAAGCTATATCTGGTTTCCTCATGAGGCTAGACGGGCTGCAGCAGGCAATGCTAAAAGGCTCAGGCTGCATGCTCCCGGGACACGGAGCCACTGAAGTCTGGTCATCTTTGCACCACTGCCACCTAGACAGTGCCTGGAACACTGTTAGAGCGAAAGATCTGCTTTGCATTCCTTTTCAACTCATTAACACCTAACCCCATTCCCACTATATAGAAACAACAGATTCTACTTAACTAAGGAGAAAACCCCCTCTTTTGTCCTCCTTCACCTTAAATTGAGTAAGTGGGCTGACCATTTCCTAAATCTAGACCCTGTCTTGGGGTGAGGGTATAGCTCAGTGGTAGAGCACATGCTTACACGAGGTCCTGGGTTCAATCCCCAGCACGTCTGAGATAGACAGATAGACAGACAGATAGACAGACAGATAGGTAGGTAGGTAGATAAAAATGACCCTGTCATGGGTATCACTAAATCAAGCATCTCTTCTCTTGTATCTTCGCTCTTTCTTGCCTCTTCTTTCAGCCTGACAAATACAATTGAATTTGTTCAATCTTAAAAATGTCTTCCTTTAACTTTCCCGTCCCTTCAAGTTATTATTCATCCATTTTCCTCCCTCTGTGGTCCTATCTTCTAAAAGAGTGCTGTACACTTGTTGCCACCACTGTCTCTTTTTCTATTAAACAAAGGTTCTGAAGGCATGTACCTATAACAAATAACACAAATCAGGAATCAGAACATCTAATGGTGGCCCTCAATACCATTAAGTTTGGACATAACTGGAACCACAGGGGAACATATTTAGCAGCAGTTGAGGACAGATTTCTTAGCACCTCTCCCAGATCAGCAGGAGTTCAGGCATGTTCCTGGGCCGCAGGTGTTAACACGAGCTTAAGGCTGTATCCCTTAAGAGGCAGCATCTAGAGAAGAAAATAAAAACCATCTGAAGTCCAAGGCAAAAGATGAGAAACAAGACAGAAAGAACTCCCTGAGATGGATGGAACCGTTACCATGTCTTTTCACATCGTGCCTGTGGCTTTACAGATGGACAAGAACGGAGTCTTCCAGAGGCTCCTGAACCTTAACGGCAGCTTTTAAGTCTACGCAAGGGTCAGAGAGACAAGAAAACAGGGATTCACTGCCTTGGATGTTTCTTAGTCTTCAGATAAGTGCCTTCAACTTCCTATGCTGGCAAAAGAAGAGTGCCAAATGAACTTCAGAACTTCACAGAACAGATGAGAAAATAAAATAAGGAGACTGCTCCTTTGGAGGAAAAAAAAATAAACATTCTAGGAATTCACTGAAAGGAGCCCTTTAAGTTCAAAGGAGAGAGAAGCTTGCTGAAGGCACACTCAGTTCTGTGACTGTCTTGTCCTTTGTATCTGTGGGGCAGGGACAGGGCCTGGAACAGGGTAAGGATGGACACGTGACAGTGCCACCTCGGGGACTGACAGGTGCTGCTCTCCCGCATGAACCCAGACTGAACCCACAGGAGCTCTGAGGATAAATGACCACAAAGACCACTCACCAGTTTGACTAGAAAGTCTGTGTTTCCAAAAATGTGCTCTTTTTCACCCCTGCAGCTCTGTGTGCTAGTAACTTTTCTCATGTTGAATCTCATGTTGCATCTGGTTAAGAACTGCGCTGATCATTTTTTATCTGTTCTATATATTAAGTGCCAGAGGGTATCAAGGAGACCAAGAGATTCTGGTGAAGCATTCTCTTTCAGACATTTTAATGTGTGCATATTGCTGAATCTGTGCACGCAATTCACAGAGTCTATATTTATGACAGCCACAAGTCAGGCTGAGACACCCAGAGGAAAACAGGAGAGGAAACCAGAGAAGTTCTGGAGTCACACATTTGGGTTCAAATTCTGGCTTCATTTACTGCCTCTGTGATTCTAGGCAGCTTCTCAGAGTCCTATCTGTAAACTGAGATCATGCCTAACTCCTGGGGTCAGTCTGTTCCTTCCTCCTTTCATTTCTCCCTTCCTATCAACAAAAGCTTACTTTGGATCAACTATGTGCCAAGCACTGCTCTAAGGACTGGGGATGCAGCAGTGAAAAAACAGACCAACCTTGTGGCCCTCTTGGGATTTATATTCTAGTTGCACAGACCATAAATAATATACACACATAAAATGAAAGCAGTAGTAAATGTTAAGTGAGAAACAAAGCAAGGAGGGAGGATAAGAGGTGCTGCTAGAGGGGGCTGCGATTTTAGATGGGGAGGGGCACCAGGAAGAGCCTCATGACAAAGTGATGTTTGGATACAGAAAATGCAGGCGAAAACCACGTGGTTACAGACCACTCTAGGCAGGCCCTGAGGCGGCAGTTTTGAGGCAGAGGGCTGAGCAACAGCAAGCAGGCTGGCATGATGGAGCTGAGTGAGGTGGGGAGTGCCATACGGGTAAGAGACGGGGTCAGAAAGGTACAGGGAGGGGCCAGACCACATGCCCCTTATAAATCACTGCACAGACTTAAGTTTTCTATGCAGAGTGAAGTGGGAAGCCACAGGAGGGGGCTGAGTAGAAGAAGTGACATTTGCTGTACTGAGCGCCGCTGTGAGATGTGGACGCAGAAGTCGCTACAATAAACGGGGTGGGGATGAGCACTGTGGGATGGTGGGGAAGCAGCGGGTGGGCAGGAGGGGGATGTTCCCAGATGGTACAGCTGACAGGATGTGCTGAGTCAAGGATGACTCCAAGGTATCTGAGCAGCTGGAAGACAGGTTAAAAAGGTATAAAGTGCCTAGCATTGTGTTGGGCACACAGGAAATAATCAAAACATCAATACTTTACATTTAAAACTTTTGGTGCCGATTCAGAACACAGGCATCCAAAATGGAGTGAGTAGGCTATGCTAGAGCTAGGAGATATTTGCAGAGAAAAATGTCTGATGAGAATATATTCAGCAGCTGGCTCTATGGTGCTAACACCCCAACACTGGTTAACTTCCACCAAAAGACGGAACACTTCTCACCCGCTAATTATTTACCTGTTTGAGATGAGGGGGTGAGATGCCAACATGGACTTCACATGGTCAGTGAGCGATGGATGCAGAACCATGTTTCCCCATCAAACATAAAGTCCCATGGAAAAGAGCAATAGACTATGTGGTAAGAACACAGAGAAATTTTAAAGAAACAGTATTCCATGTCACATATAAATTTCTCCAAGTCCTATGACCGTGACTCAGTTCACTGAGTCCACCACGACACAAGTGGCAACTCACAAATGCTCAAGCTCTGGGTGGTCAAACCACCACAGAGCAGGCCCCAAGGTGAGCTGGGAGAGGGACAGGAGATTCCATTCCTGATGGACATTTTATCAGGTTTTACTCAAGAAATCTCTTCTTTACCATGTTTGCCAAGCAGCCCAACCTAAGTTCAATCTTGAGAGTCAAGGGACCCAATCCTTCTCCCACCCCAAGAGCTGGGGCAGACTCCATCCAGCACCATAACTTTGAAGGTAGGGAAAACACTAAGGCCCAGAGTTCCAAGACGTCAACAGGGGACCTACGTAGCCTTAATCTGAACACCAGTGGAGAAACAGTAGCCATTCCTACCTCAAGATAAATGTCCCTTTTGAATCCCACGTGAAAAACTAAAATTTCAAATCAAAATTTGGTCATGGTTATTTGCCTTGAGTGGAAACAGGAAAGGAGGGATTCTCAGAGGAAAAACCTACTGATTGGAGTGGCTGGGAGCAGGGCAAGGTTGGGGGAATACATTCCTGTATATACTGCGCTCTTCCCTCTCAAACTGAGGCCATGTCTGTGCAGCTTTGTCTAAAGAAAATGGCGAAACAGCTAAATGGACTGATCAAATGGGGTCAGATAAGTTAACTTCCCAAAACATGCTTTGGGGTCAATGGCAAACATTCCATCTGTCGCGCTCTAAATTACGCAGAAAAGCATGATTGAAGAAAAGTGCCCATGACCTCCCCTCTTCCTGCCTCTCTAGCCCAGCTGTTTTAACTGAGGTCTAAACGCCTTCTTCCTTTAACAAGGACCCTGAGTTTGTCTGTCTGGGCTTTGGGGAGGTTGCTTTTCTGCTACGTCTAAATGGAGATACTAGGTTAACTGGAAATGCTGGAGGCAGTCCATGACTTAGCACTGGACAGAGTCACTCTGGCCAGAAAGAATGGCTTGGCTGGATTTGCAATCTACCTGCTGTGAACGAACGGGCTATGATTTGGTTTTAGCTCTGATTATATAAAAAGCAAGTCAAGTTTGCATTCTTTCTCCAGATGGGGTAGGGCGTGTTGATTTTGTTTTGACCCACCCCTGCCTCAAAGGTGCAAATACTCTACCCATGTACATAAAAATACTTGCAAAACATTAACAATTAACATTGTATGTATGCAGATTATGGTCCTATCATGACGACGATACTAGGCTTCCAAAGTGACAAATTCAGTGAGGACTCTTCCCCTTGAAATTCACTTACAATCAGTAAGGGAAGAGGAAGGGGAAACAAAGGGATGTGAAATGGCAGACCAGTCTTTTCCCGAACAAACTGGTTGATGGAGTGGCATGCTTTCTGGTCCTAGTAGTCTGCAGCCTCAGCACTGGTGCCACTGAGCCACCTCCCCAAGGCCGCTGCTCCACCTCCCTCAGCCCCTCCTGCTTGGGCTGCCCCCGCGTGCCCTCCTGTGCCCACCACTTCCTGGCCACATGGTAAACATCTCCTTGACTTCAAGAATCGGCGAGGGCCTTCCTTCCCGAGTACAAAGGTCCGCCCCACCGTTATCCCCACCCCTCCCCACGCTCCGCCCCGGCCCCGCACAGATGTCCGCCCTGGCACCTGAAGACTTCCACGCACATATTTATTTATGGGACCTTCTCCTGTGCTGGGCCATGACCCAGAGGGGGGAAGACTTTTGTTTTATTCATGTTTCTCTCCCCTGTGTTTCACACAAGAGCCTGGCATTTTCAGTTGTTCAGACAGTTGTGAACTTACTGTGTAGACATAACAAATAATAGATTTGCTCATATGAGGGTATGCTTTTGGTTGTGTAGGTCTATATTTAGCCAGCTCTGGGTGTGGGGCTTGGAACAATGTTAAAATGCCTTCACTAAGTGTCTCCGATGGGGTTAGAGTATTTTCTGGTTCTCAGCCACACTGTGGCTGGATGGTGTAACACCTACAAAAGAACTAACCACACAACAGAGGGTCCTACAGGAAAGGACTTTGAGTGGTGACTCAAAATCTCAGCACCCCCTTGAGAAAGTAGCTGTATGTGGTCAATTCCTGCAAATACGACACTGTAGACGTGCCCGTGAACGAAGCCCACTGAACAGCGTGCGACTTTTGCACTGGGCGGGGCCAGGAGGGTAGGTTCTGAGTCAGAGAACCTGGTTCCCAGCCCAGCTCTCTTCAAGCCTTGGGCAAGTTACGCAATTTCTCTGAGCTTCGATGTCCTCATGTGTAAACAAGTCCATTCGTGTGAAGACTCTGAACGTACCTGGTACACGGTGAAGCAGTCAGTAAATATTAGCTAGCAGCATTTTTAAAGATACCCATTCAACTACTAGCTCAAATTTAAAACTCCCCTCACCTGTGCAATCTGCATAGCGTCTACCTCATATTTACAGCAACACTGAGGAATCGAGGTTGATGGAATTAAAGTTTTAACACTTACGGTAAGAATACACTAACATATTCCACACGGTCAAGTTAATTACCCCACTATTTCAAGAGTCGCATGACATTGAACAAGCTCCTGGCCAGTTCTGAGAACAGACTATGTGAGACAAAAGCCAAGGAAATACAAAATTAACATTGTGGTTACTGCTTATCAGAACACAGACAAAGCCAGATACACCAGCGGTCCTCAACCAAGGAAACAGGTTGCTGGCTTCTGCTTGGAATTTCCTCAGATTGTTACCATGTAGTACAAGACTAATCTAAATGCGTCTCTGCACACAGTCAAGCTTGTGTGAAATGTATCAGAAGCGATATAATAAAGGCTTGGGTCTGCGTGTGAACAATACTGCTTTCGAGAAATGTATCATTACCAGGCAGATTAAGAAAATAACACAGACTTAAAAGGACCCTAGGTCTGTAAATACATTAGTCTACTGCTTGTTGCGGGAGGGAGGGATATATAAGCTAGATAAACAAAACAGCAGGTAAACTGAACATTTTCAGGTGACTTTTTTCTGAAGTGAGTGTGACTACAAAATGAATTATTATGCTAGTACCCAGCAACATTTTCAAGATGGTGGATGCCCTGACATTTCAAACCATAACACCAACCCCCCACCTAAAATTTAATGAGAGCATTTGCTGCTCTTACTACTTTATATAATTTATAGGTAATTAATTTACGTAATCTTCCCAGCAGTACTCCTTACAGCTGGCAAGCAGACTTCCCAAGGAAAAGGGGAAGACCTGGAACACGCCACAGCAGGTACTCACTGCCCAGACGAGCCAGACTTGGGGGAAAGGGCAGGATTCAAGCAGTCGACCTACAGTATTTCAAGAGTAGGATGTCTCCAGGGGAAATGTGGCAAAAGATCTTTGATGGTATATGTAATCCCATAGAAACAGCAGCTAAAAGCATTATAGTATCAGGCAGAATGGATTAAGATTTAAGATTAGAAGTAACCAAATGTTCAGACTTTTTAATGTGTTCTCTTCTGCTCTGAGGGATAAGAGACAGGAATAAAGAATGTGCTAGAAATTTGGGGAATGTGCTCCAAAACCGCCTTCCTCCTCCTCTTCCTCCTCACACACTCTCCCACTCCCCTCCTCTTTGTAAAAGACCTTTAATTAGCTCACATCCTATCGGGACCGGGGCTCCCTAATACATCCTGACACCAGCCCGCGGGCCGGGCAGTGGGGTCTAAGTGCAGCGCGATTAGCAGGCTCCCAGCGGCCCCCCTGCTGCCCTTATCTCCGCAGATGCCTGAAGTTTGGTCTCTTCCCCCCTAGCCCTCCTGGGAAGCCGCCCCAGCAGGTGCCCATTGGCAATAGTTTTGTGTTACAGGCCTGAATGAATGATCCCCGCAGGAGCTGCCGACTGTTTTCACAGACACAGAAGGCAGTCAAAAGTCCACCGCGTGAACTTGGAATGACCCCAGCTGCAGAGTCACTGGCGGGTTCATCGGGAGGGCAGGCACGCTTTATTAAACAACTAATACTCTTCACAGATAACTTTCCGAAAAAGCAAAAGTGTTAACTCTTTGCAATCTTGCTCCAACCAGCAAGTGGAAGGGCTCCACAGTACGACTAAGGGCTTGGACCCCAATGAAGACTTTCAGTCAGAAAGACAGGGACTGCAGCTGGCCCGGCAAAGGGTCAGGACTCAGGCACCATTTGGTCGGCTGTCTTGTTAGAGTATTCCAGATTAAAGTAAAAAGGCAAAAAGCGAAGGTTTCGGGCCTCTCCTCTAGTGCAGAGGACGCAGCCCCGACCCAGGCTGACCCGCCACCCCTGCTAGGAGCGGGGGAGCCTGCCCCCCACCCCCAGCACGCCCCTCGCCCACATCCCACTCAGACACGCAGGAGAGGAAGGGGGCTGGCTGGGGAACTGCGTCACCCGCGGGGTCGGTGTGCAGGTCACCGTGCTCACAGCAGCCAGGGGCCGCACAGTGAGTGCCTTTCTGAAGGAGGATTCAGAAGAGGCACAAGTTCAAGCCAAAGTGTTCTTATAAGCAAGTTCTTCTGGGCTGGCCGGCCGCAGGCCCAGAACCTGGCGGCCGTGGGGCTCACCGCGGGGGATGGCAAGCGGCCGTTCCCTCCCTAGGGTAGACTTAGTAGTCCTGGAGGCTCCCTTTTCTCTCTCTCTTAACTCAGAACTTTAGAGGAAACCCAATGACAATGATCATAATTAATAATGCAGATAAACACAGAAGCATATGGAGAAACTTTAAAAATTCATTTAACCAACAGAGTCACACTCATTTTGGCATTACAAAGATGTGTCTATCAAAGTTTTATCTCTATCTCATCTCAACAATTGCCCTCTAAATCTAATTATGGAGGGGTTCCCTATTCATCTGGGGGGGCGGGGGGGTCTTGTTTTGTTTTCAGGTGAGGGGCAGTTTTGCAGGGGTTTACTTGTTGGATGAGGCACAGGTGAAGGACTAGTGAAGCGAGGTCCTTCAACGGAGCCTAATTTCCCTCCCATTCAGGTGAGCTGACCTTTACACAAAAAGATCGGTTTTGGTTCAATAACCCCTCGAGGGCCTTCTCCATACCCTGCACAGTGCTTGGGGCTAAAAATACCAAGATGACTGTGACTTAGTCCCTGGTCCTCCAGGAGCTCAGTCTAGTGTGGAGACAGACAGATAAACAGATAAAATCAACAGAAAGAATGCTGAGAAAATGGACACAGCATCAGGGCTCTGGCCCCACTACCTTTCTCTCCCTCCAAAAAAGGACAGGAAGCAGGTGCTCAGTTGCTGACCCCGTCTCACAGACAATACCAGATTTGTAGCCAGAAGGCCGGAGTTTTAGAGCAGGCCCTGCGGCTAAAGAGCTGTGAGAACCTTATTGGTCTCAATTTCTGCATCTGTAATTTGAAAGGGTCAAAAGCTGATCTTCAAATTCCTTCCCAGATCTGCGTCCTACGAGTTTCTACAAGAGTATCAGAGGTTGTGTTGAGGGCCCAAACCTGGGAAGAGCTGGCTCTGCCATGTTCATATGGAAAGAGTGAGAAGAGTTTTAGTTTGAGATCTTTCTCCGGAAGAATTCACAATGGGCTTCGATGGAAGGGGAGAGGTGAGAGAGTTAAGTTACCACATGAAACATTATTCAAATGAGGCTTTTCCTAGAATTCATTTTTTAAAAAAAACTGAGGCTAGACATTGTTCACTGCTCTGTTACAAATGTTTCAGAGAAACAGGTGGCGAATTCTTCGTTGTGTTTAGTCCTATAAATTTCTCTCCCCCTATAACTTACTCACGGAGGCATCTCAAGTTGTCTTGCCACCTGATTTGTAAACAACCGCACCGCAGCAATCTCACCAACTTCGCTGGCTGACACCACTGAACACAAAATCAAAACAGGCGGGGAGTGTGCCCAGGAGCAGGCTGATAAGATCGACCTGGCTTTGCCCCTTTTGCTTTGTTTCTCAGTGATCCTGTGACGAGAAATCTGCACATCTGATTGAGATGTTTAAAACGGATCATTCACACTACTGAGCATGGAGGCCAGCAAAGGGAGGCCCTCTCTCTTGGAAGTAAGATTTTTCCATAGCTGTCTCCCCACATCGGAAAGCTCCTCCAGCCCTCAGCTGAGGAGACTTAGTCTGGCAGGAGGAGAAGAGGGCTTAGAGCTGTGAGGCCTGGACACCAACCATTGGTGCCAACACTGGCTGCATGATTCTGGCAAAAGCCATTCAACCTGTGTGACTGAATTTCCCATCACCTGCTCTGCTGGCCCCATAGGGATGTCGCAAGGTTAAGTCATCTCACAGACGCAAAAGTGCTTTAATTCCCGAGGGGGAAAGGGTGCTTTCTAGAGCAGCAATGTGGTCTATGAGAAAGAGTCTGGGGCCAGAAAGGAGCCCCGAGTCCTCATCCTCTTCTGCACACTCCCTGCTGACCCTCCACGAGTCAATGACCTCTGCTGTGACTCAATTTCTTCTTCTGTCAAGTGACAATGATAATACTTGTACTCTTTACCGTGTGTTTGTGAAGATCAAACAATAACAGGATTATGAAGGTTAAATTTCTATAAAACTACAAGGAGCTATTAGCAGCCCTTTTAAAACCAACTTTGGCATCATCCTTGGCAGCTTCCAAGTTACCAATAAAGAGAAAATAATCCATCTGGCCAAAATACCCTGCTTTGAAACATTACAAACGCAACAAAGCTGAAACAATGGGCTGTTTTTGGAAGCATGCTCTGCTTAATTTTCATTGCAGTGAAAGCACTGAAAGTCATTGCTTCCGAACCAATGTGTTGTTAGATACATTCAATAGCTTGCAGGAAATGTTTACTTAGACATTTTCCTCTAATAAAGCAAACAGATATTGCCCATAAATATTACTTTAATTCATTAGATTAAGAGGGACTGGGGTTTCCCTTCTTTCTGCTGTGACAGTTTACCAAGGCTTCCCACCACCTTGCAGAGCCTGGGCCTGATCCAATAATGCCCGCCTGGCCTCCTTCCATCCAGGTCAGTAACCGAGAGCCGAGTGATGGGGAGCAGGGGGGAAGAAACAGGATCCTGAAAGTCAGCAGCCTTTTCCTCTCTGCATTTCTATACATAGAGCATGACTGTGCATCTCAGTCAGCTTACAGATATGTCTGAGAGGAAAGTCATTAAGAAACTTTTCCAAAGTTTCTGTTTATTCCACATAAAACCCATAAAATAGATCATTTAAAAATCCAGGAGGTATTTCACATTTAATGACTATTCGTCAAATGTACACCATGTGAAAATGCTATGCCCAATAAAGGAGAGCCCACACGGGTACCACCTGGACCACCTCCACTCTCACAACTAACATTTACGACGAGGCAACAATCGACAACAGATAAGATCTCTGCCTTCCAGGAGCTTTAGGTCTACTCCAAGATGCAAAGGGATAAACAGACAAATCCATCACGCATTTCGTCTCAAGTCGATCTTATACTTCAGGGACAGAATAAAGTGTTCTTTCCCCTTGGCCCCCACAGCACTTATCTCACCAAACTGCAAATACTCTGCACAGATCCCAGCCGCAAGACTCACTCTCTCTGTAATACGCTTGCTTACTTCTCATCTGCCTTACCTGGTTCCATATCCCTGAATAAAAAAAAGGTTTTTTTTAAGTCTTACTTTCCTATTTGCCACAGGACCTAGCACCTAACTGACAATAATAAATGTTTGCTAAATGGATGTTTGAGAGACGTGTACAAATGGTTATTACTTTCCAAGGAAAACTATGGTCACCGTCTTAAAGAAAGCGCAAAGTGCCCTGGGAATTCCGAGCAGGGAGAATCTTATAGGGCACTGGACTGGACCTCACACACCCGGAGCCATTCGGCCAGAGATGGGGAGAAGGGCGTTCCCAACAGAAGCAAAGCTATGAGCGGAAGTACAAAGGCAAGGAGAGAACGAGCACCGCTGGGGAAACAGAAAATGGCCCGACGGCCAGCTTTCTGCCACCTTCTCTTCCCTTTACTTGACTTTCCTCATTTGGCTCCTAGTTTTTAAGCTCATTTCCACCCTCCTCATGTGCCTAAGTAGGAAATTTTCTTGTTCTTACAAATAGCACAGGAGGGCTTCCCTACTGGTATTTAACAGAAAAGAAACGAGAAGCTGTCGCTCCCATTTATTTGCCTGTTTGACCTAAGTGTGCGGTGTCTCTGCCACTATCCACTGACCAAATGGGCCTCCAAGGCGCCACCGAGCCTCCCTGAAGAGTCAGGCCAGGACACGCCGTCATCGGGCCACGAGGAAAGCCCAGGCAAAGCCAGACTCTCATCCCTTCTGGAAGGGCCTTCCTTTTTCCTTCCACAGTCTCTCTTATTTCCTTCTCTTACTCACCTCCAACAATGTAGAAATTGCTTTATGTAAAGCCCTGATAGAAGCTTACATTTTTCTCCCACCACCTCCACTCCACAAAAACATTTGCTCTAAGAACTATTCTCACACTTCCTGTTTGTGAGACTATCCCAGATACTTCACATAAACCGCACCATGGTGAATGAATGATTCAATACATCTCCAAAAGGGAAAGATACGTTTTTCTCCACCTGTGTTCTCTGAAACCCACTCTGCCTGGAAGGCACATTAACACAGCTCGCACAACACCAACGATGGAAAACCCAAGTCTTCTGTAGAGATGTCACTTTCTAGAGTCTCAGATAAGATTCAAGAAGTACTGTCCAGCAATGTTCTAGAATTCAGAGACCAGGGAAGAAGCCCAAAGCTTTACCACTCTCTGGCCGTCTTGCACAAGTGATTTGCTTCCATTGGGCCTTGGTTTCTTTATGATGGTGGTGGTGGTAAGAACCACCTGCCTGCTTTCAGACTTACAGAAGGGATTAGAGACGCATATATGCTTCATCAGTAACTAAAAATCAAGACAAATACAAAGGAATATTACAACAAGGAATGGCAGTTTTAGTAAGTTAATCTTCTCCTTTCCTCCAGAAAGCAAACCACAGATTAGGTTAATAGAACTACCATAAGACCCTCAGAAACAGCACACTGTCCCCAGCATTCTCCATCTTCTTAACTGCAACACTGGTACCACTAAGCATCTGAAAGCCAACGTGCTAGCAGAATGTAGAGACATAAACACCTCTACAAAACTGGGAAGGCTGTACCGCAGAGTAAGGGAGGTGAGCAAGGAAAGAAAAGGGCTACTGGAGAGAATGAGTTTATTTTCTGCCATCAGCTGATAGTGAGAAAGCACAAGCCTCCCTACCTTGATGGACAAAGCGGGAGGAAAGGGCCAACTGACTGCGCAACTCAAATTATCTGAATCTGAATAAATCTTGGGTCAAGCACATCGGGTGTGTGAGAAAGTACAGCCAGCTTCCTCAGACGCTTTTAAGTCATTTTCTGTTTGGATAAAGAAAACTGTTTCAATATTTTTGCCCTATTTCAATCCTTTTACATGAGATTAGGGATTCCCAGATAATAAGGATGAATTCAGAAAGCTTTGGAAATTACAGCTGGAAAATCCTGAGGCCCAACATAGAGGGGAAAAGAAAGTCAGGAATGAATAGGAAACTGAGCTTTACCTTAAAAGACTGTTGTTTCCAACTACTTGCGTTTTAGTTTCTACAATGGTTTGGCTTTGGTAGATGATCGTATCTGAGAAGGCGCATTATGTGGAGGAAAAATACACAGGCAGACTCCCGAATCATTTTTTCCTAAAACTTCTGGCTCCAACACTCACCCATTATTAGACTTTAATCAAGGTAACCAACCATGTGGTCTCATTTTTCTCATCTGTAAAATGGAGATAAGCCTTCCTTCATTTTAGGGTCCATGTGAAAATTAAATGAGCTAGCATTTGTAAAGCTCCCACGCCCTTCCTCTCTGACTTACAGAAGCTACGCAGTCAGCGATGGCTATGGTATCCACAGCCTTTTCTGATTTTTAAGGATGAGAATCCAAGAAATCCCCTCTTCCTCCTATTAAAACACTTTTGATTTAGCTTTTCTTCAAAATGGAGAGAGACTTACAATAATCACAGAGGAGCAAGAGGTCGAGAAAATAGAAAGGGCCCTTCCAAACAGCGTGAGTGTTCTGATCCTTTACTGCCAAGGATCAGAATTTGATTGGTCCTTCATGTGTTTATAAAAATGCGTTATAGTTGGCCTCACCTTAAGGTTGTCACAATTTTTCAAGAAAGGCCAAAATACTGATACGAACAATACTGAAATGCAGAAAAGAGACGAACGACCATATCTCTGGGGTAACCAGTCAACCAAAGAAAAGCTTGAACATGTTATTCTTTTACTCACCATGTTTATACTAGGGTAGAAAACCACTACTCTTTGGGGGACACAAATATTTCCTGTCTTTTCAATTTAGCAACTGAACATATTTTTCCACCACCATACACTGCAGTTTTGGAAGACAGAGCGGATTCCTCTGAAACATGAGATGTTCAGTCTAAGAAGGTAACTAAGGGCCTGACTCTTAGCTGAACTACTACTAGGAAATGAAGGCAAGTTTTAAACTTTTCCCAATCTTTCTGTTTCAAAAACAGAGCTTCAACAGTGGTGTCATTCCTGCTACTTCTGGCTACCGAGCTGCCTGATGGGGAGCGGGATGGCGGAGAGAACAGCTAAGCCCCATTCACCGAGCTCCTTCACAAGCAAGGCCACCCGATGGGCAGGTGGGGACTGCCCGGGAATTCTAGTCACTCATGGGATTCTCATGCCTCCGCTGCACCCCCGCCCCCCTTCCCCAACACACTTCCAATTCCCACAAGCATCTGAGGTTTGACCGAGTTAGGATAGGTCACTGCTGGGTCATTCAGCATCTAAAATTTGCTTCTAACCAAAAAGAGCTCAGACTAAGGGAATCATTTTAGTGTTCAAGGTTATCAGAGGAAAATAAAACAAAAACTCTGTTGCCAAGAATTTGAGTCATTTCTCTATATACAACAACTTGAAGGCACCTCCTCTTGGCTGGAAAATAAATCCCTGGGGTGACTTATTTTGGATCAAAGTCTTTTTGAAAATAGAAAACTCCACATTCTCTAAGGGATAGATCACTGTCTGAAGCGAATTTCATTTAACCTAAAGTTTTGTGCCAACTTAAATACACTAAAACTCCAATGCTTATAAGGAGGCATTCCCCTCTTCTTTGCTTATAGGTACATGGAAAAGCTATTATGGGGATAATCAGCTCAACTATAAAATGGAGTAGTCATACATAATGACAAAAACAGAAACAAGTCATAAATTGCCTTTTCCCCCACAGAATCCATGCAGGCAGGCACTCGGTACGCTCTTTTGTGCAAAGATAAAACTTTTGCCTTGAATAAACAGTGTCTTAGTCTCATTTGAGCCTTATAAATATACTGCCTACAAAACAAATACAAACAAATGCTGTTTATCTTAAACAAAAGGCAAATGGACCCTTCTGCCCTCAATCAGGTCACAGGAGATATGACAGCAGGTTGGCTAGGGGCAAGGGCTGGCTGAGACTCTGTGTGCAGGGACACAAAGTCAGTGTCCACTGGATCACTGCTGTGCCCCAGGTCTGCTTTCCTGGGCACAAAGGGCCAGTGAAGGTTCTCTTGGAAGGGAAGTGGCTCCTCTGTACACTTTACCCCAAAGAACAAAATTCTCTAAAGTGCTAGCTAGGTTTTCCACCGAACTATCCAAAAAACAGTCTCAATTTCCCTCTCTCTTTCTCTTCATCATTTAACTTGACTGTATTCATCTTCAGATGGTTTTCCTCAGAGCTACTAAAATGCATTCTAAGTTGAGGTAGGGCTTTTTGTTTATACATTTTGCCTTTCTCAGTGTTGTTTTTATTTTTTAACATATAGAGGCATGTCTAGAACAAATCAAGCAGTTAGCAATATCTCAGAAGTGTCAACTAAAAATAAAAATTGAGATGCTAGTGCAGAAGATCAGGTCCTGGCTCTGCAGTTGCCTGGGACCTTGGGCAAGTCACCTTACTTCCCTGGGCCTCGGTTTCTTCATTTACATATTGGGGCTGATACCATCTGTCCTACTGACTGACTAGATCAAATGGTATCAATGAGTAAAACCACGTTTACAAGCACCAAGGTTCTTACTGTCTGTAAAGAAGATGGTGATGGTCACGACCATTCCATCACAAGAATGACCACAACCAGCGCCACTTCCTGAGATCCTGCTTTGTGACACAGCTGATGTGACGGCAGTCACCTTACAATCTAACAGAGTGATGTCAAATGATAAGCTTCTGATGGAAAGTTAGTAGTAATTAATTTTTCATATTCTCTTTAGTGCCTGGAAGAAAGCCTTATGCACACAAAGGACAAGCATCATATAGGGAGAAAAATAAGGCCTTTAGAATTAGCAGGACTCGATTTCATATCATCCCGGTCATTTCTAGTTGTATGACCCTGAAAAAATTATTTAACTTCTCGAATTCTCAGTTTCCTGATTTGAAGAACAGAGATTAACATACAGAAGACAATGTATGTAAAGGGTTTATATCACAAGGCCTGACAAAGAGAAGGTACTCAAGGAAAGTTTATAAGTTAGTATGTTTTCCATAATGAAGAAGGGTATTTCAACCCTGTTCCTAAATCTTTTTCCTACTAATACCATTTGCATCAAGAAATAATATAAGGTCTTTATCCAATTCATAACAAACAAGACTGATTTAAAACAATGAAACAAAGGCTAAAACTACAAAAGATAAAATGTACTCACTAAAAACCAACAGAAAATTTCTATCTCCTTGACAAAAATTTAGGTCTGTAGAATTTGTGCTGGGAAATGTGGGCTTACTAGACATAAATGCTCTAAAGCCAAAGAGAAAGAAAGAAACCTACCACACAACTGCAAAAGTTATCAGTAAAAATCAGCATTTAGCAATAATGAACCATGAATTCTAATCCCATGAACAACAACTGACTTTGACGAAAAAACTTTTATTTAGAAACAGGGAAATTATTAAAATATTTGCAGTCATAAGTATAGCGTCAAAACGTACGTGGGATCAAAAGAGTACCCAAGATCAAAAGCATCCTATATTGCCTTGACAAAGACACAAAGAGAGGGATGGAAAGTAGGACAGAACAGAGCACAGGTTCCATTAGTGATGAGCAAAAGTGCTTCTCTTCTTTGCTGAAGAAATTAAGTATGTTATTGGCTTTCTTCCTTTAGGAAGATGAGATGACAGCTGTACAGAGCAAACGTTGAGCTTCTACAGAAAAGAAAATGGAATCATTTGTTCTACTGTTAATATCTGAGATGTTCTTAGTTTGAAAAGAACTTTTTTTTTGAGAACTTTTCTCTTTTTTCCTGTAAGTATATGAAAATATTACATAATAATCACAGATAGAAGGGAAATGAGAACTCTTTGCAAGAGAGGGAATTTGTTCAATGGGCATTTCTCCAATTCTCTGGCTCTCAAAGAGGTGACAGGATCTTGTAGACTCAAGTAATACCCAACTAGGGAAAAGAATGTTTTTTTCTGATTCATGCTGCAGAGAAAAATCTGTTCCTTCGACATGGCTTTGGAATTTGAAATGCTGTGCACTTTTCTTAAAAAAATCATATTCCTAGAAAAGATTCGAGGAACAATCATCTTGCCATGGCCTTAGGAACGGAATCATATCTTTAAGGTTCCACTCAAAGGGTAAGAGTCATTTTGCCAAGATCCAGGCAAGGGAGTCATGGGACAGATGCTCACAGCTTGGTGGCCAACCCCTCAGTCTCCTCACTTTAGATCTGGACTCCGTAAGCTGACTTCTGGGGGTTGGGGGATCAGAACGAAAGGCTAAGAGAAATACAGGGAATAAAGGGCATAAATTACCTTCTAGTTATATTTCCTGATGCTAATATTAAATAAGTTAAGAAACAGTTAAAAAATGTAATGAGAAATTCCAGAAGTTGATACGACAGACCTGAAATTAAAAATCTGCTGTGAATAATCCACAACATTTATCCAGAGACAAGTAAGACATGTAGGTCTGTTACCTTCTTATGCGACAGAATGAATTCCCTTTAAACTTCTCACTGAGTTTTCAGATCTTCATCTTTTGTTCCTCAGGTCAGTGGGATGGGGAAAATGACTATCACCTTCTCATAGATTAAAAAAAAATAAATAAAACCAGCCAAAGTCCCTCTCAAGATCAACAGAGAAAAAGATTATTTAAAGGCAGGAATGAGATTAGAACCCAGATATCCTGTCAACCAGCCCTCAATGCATAACCTATGTCTACAATAATGATTTATGATCTTTTGGGAGGCACGAACCTCTCTGTCAATCTAATAAAAACTTTAGATCCTTGCTCCAAGAAAATACACATGTATACAATATTTATAATTAATTTTAAGAGGTTTATGGAGCTTCTCCACTCCATTCAAAGCCTACTGAACCAAGATCAAAGCCCTACGGTCTTTGCAGCCAAATGGGGCTGGCTGGCTGGGGCTCGGCGAGGTGCACTTCTGTCTTGTTTGACCCCTTTCTTTAATCACTGGAACTCAGGCACTCTTTAAAGGAACACTTCCCACAGGCCAACAGTTGATTATTGTGGTCATTTGCACTTCCTTAAACTCTTCTTGTGTATACAGAAAAGCAAACAAAACATTCCCCCAAAGCAACATTAAAGGTCTGATTTCAACCCATGAAACTACAAGAAAATGGAGATCTTTAGCCAAACTACATACATGCAGAATCACAGATGGCCTGAATGGCTATTTAGTAGACAGACCTGGCTTTTGGAGTGACCATTTCCAATATGAAGTGGTAATTTTAAGTTTCTTTGCTTTCTCATGATAGCTATATAGACTAATTGTTGTAACATATCCAGGGTTCTTGGTATCAAAATAGATTACATAGCAATTCATTTGAGTAGCGGTCTGTGGCGCCAATACCGATTAGCTTACAAAAGGCAAGAGAAATGCACATGGCAGGCAGGGTTCCTACTCAAGAGACCTTGCGTCCTGGAAAACAGTACCTTTATGCAAATCTGACAGTATAAAGCATGATATCCAACAAAACACATGATTACTGCCACCCAAGCCTTCACATAGATTTTGGGGGTGCAGGTGGAGTTAAGGAGTATTCTGCCCTTTCTTTCTGCTTAAGTTGTAATCTCATGCTGACCCTCAAGCTTCAAAAACAGTTTTCCAGGGGAAACAAGAACCAAGAGACAAATGAGACTTTCACAAACAAGGGAGAATAAAGAAAGGGCCAATCCTTTCACCAGGACATTGCAGAGAAACTTAGAGAGACCCACACAAGGTCTCACCTGTGGAGAGGTCACAGGTGAGCTCCCAGCTTCTTCATTCTCATCCACAAGGTTAACCAGAGGGTCCTAACAGCCAAACTGGCCCCGGCCAGTCTGAATTTCCCACTCTCCAGGTCTGAGACCTTCCTCCTCTGTAGACTGAACTAAATTGGCTTTCATTTCAAGGGAATTAATGGTTTCCTGGTGGCCAAAGTCTGAACATTTTATACTGGTGCAACTATAAGAGTCAAAGTGAAAACCCATTTCTTTTGTTCAGTATATATTTTTCAAAGTTTTCATAATGTCATATCTGGTTTTATTCTCACAGTAAGCTATCAAGTCAGTGCCTTTTGATTCCAGATTGAGGAAGGCCTCTCGATAAACCATAATTATTTTTATTTTTCAAATTAAAACCAAGCCCGGGGGTACAAAAATAAAAAAAATAATTATAAAACCAAGGAGACTGTTCTATGTTATATAGAATTTAACGAAATTAAGTAAAACCTTTAAACTGGGCATTTGCAACTCGATATTTTAAGCGCATCTGTTTCCATTGTTTAGCAGCTAAAAGAACACTGAGAATCTGTGCCACTAGTGATGTTTTAAGCTGCCGTTGGGGTAAAGGTCCAAAGGGCAACATGAGAAATGACTCAAGGCAGAAATGTGCACACTCATTCAGACCTTGACCCTGATTCTGTTTACAAATTACGATTTAGAAAGTCTCTCTCGCCTCTCCACCATTACCTTTTCTCTAAAAGTAAGAGTGCTGCCTATTTCAAACCAAAAGCCAAATAATACACCCTTGGTCTGCTGTAAGTCCAGCACAGGTGTACCTCAGAGAGACAGCGCCTTCCACTCCAGACCACCACAATAAAGTGAATACCGCAATAATGGGAGTCACCATATTTTTGGTTCCCCAGTACACATAAAATTATGTTTACACTATACTATAGCTGATTAAGTGTGCATTAGTGTAATGGGGAAAACAAGTAGCTCCATACTGGATCTGTCTCTTTTACTTTAATCTTTATGTTCTGTTGCTTTTTATACAAGTTAAGAATGTTGCCTATAGCCTGAAACATACAGGACAGCCCATTCTCAAGGCTCTGATCCTTAAAGGTATAATACTTTTCTATTCATACAGAGATAAAAAGTTGCAGAACACAGAGTAACATTTGTCTTGTTGGAGGTTTATAGGAACACCGTGACAGGACCTGCGTGGACAAGAACAAAGGACTCTGACATCAAGAAGTTTGCAGCAACCAATCACATCCCCTTCCCTTTTAGTATAAAAGAAGTCTCAATTCTAACTAGGGAAAGACAGTTCCTTGGGACACTAGTCCACCATCTTCTTGGCCTACTGGCTTTCCGAATAAAGTCGCCATTCCTTAACCCAACAACTCGTCTCTTGATTTACTGGTCTGTTGTGTGGCAAGCAGTTTGAGTGTGGACTCAATCACAATAGCATTATGTCTAAACAAATAATGTACACCTTGATTTTTAAATCTTGTTGCTAAAATATGCTAACCATTATCTGAGTCTTCAGTGAATCATAATCTTTTTGCAACAGAAACATCAAAGATCACTTATCACTTATCACCATAACAAATATGATCATGATGAAAAAGACTGAAATATTTCAAGAATTACCAAAATGTGACACAGAGACATGAAGTGAGCAAATGTTGCTCAAAAAATGGCACCAATAGACTTGTTCAACACACAGAGTTGCCACAAACATTCAATTTGTAAAAAAACCACAGCATTTATGAAGCGCAATAGAATTAGGTATGTCTGAAAAAACTAATCCGACTAAAGAACCATCATCTCCAGAAAACAGTTTGGAAAATAGGAATAAATTCCCATCTTTCACACATTATTACCAAGAATGCCATGCAATACAGACATGATATTATTCAGCTCCATTTTCTTACCTGATCTTCAAGATAAATTCCTATGTGGCACCATGGAAGACTCTACGGTAAAGCCACTTTACATCCTAGTGGCACCTGTGGCACAAGTGCACCTGTGACCTCACTATAGCAGATGCTCTACGGTAAGCAAGCGGGGAGCACAGGCACTCCCCCAGTCCTGGTTCATTCACGAAAAGGTCAGTCTCTAGAGGAAAATTTTGTTGAGCTGACAGGAAGGGGATGAAAACAGAGTCTTTAGAGAACTTCTGTATGTTGTCAGGTAGAAATTCCCCTTCAACTACCCTGCACCTTTTCCAGCTCCACACACAAAATCAGCTCCTGCCAAAAATTAAATTGTGGAATAACAAAACACCCACCAAACAAGTGGCCAATGAACAAAAAAGCCAACTAGACAGCAAGACACAGGAGAATTACACTGCTGTCCTTCTACAGCTGGACTCAGATGACTTGAAGGGCTGCTTCATTCTGAGAAGGCTGTATTTCTGTTTGGACTTTATCCTGTAAGCTGTGCATAATAACCGGTAGATTTTAGGCAGGAGAATGGCACAAATTCTTTACCTAAAAAGGCGAGTTCATTCTGGTGACACTGAACGATGCAAGGAAGTCTAGGTGTAGGAGGCTATGGCAGTGGCCCAAGGAAGAGCAAACCAGAGCCTGGACGAAGGCAGTGGTGTAACACAGGGAAGGAAGAAGGTATTTCAGAGGTGCACTCGGTGGACTGGGTGCCAGGTTATCGGAGGTGAGGGACAGGCAGGGCATGTGGGCAATGAAGCAAAGGCCATGTATGTGACTTCTCACAACCTATTAACTATAAAAGAAATTATAGTAAGTACAGACTCTTGAGGCTAATTACAATGGAATCTCACCTCTATCTCCTTACCTTGGCGGCAGAGTTTGATACTCCATGTGTAACATTTCTGATAAGGCCCCCAACATTTCCATACTTTATCAGTCCAGTAACTCCTTCGGAAACATCATTCAGAAGCCCCATGGGATTGCCAAGAAAGTCCACCGATCCCAGGATCCGAGCTGCCTGGCTGAGGAGCTCCTGTCACACGGAGTGGGGAGAGAAGAAGACCAGTACCTGTTTATATTCGCGGACACAGTGTCCCAGCAAACAGGTTAGACATTGGGCTTGTCCTCCATCCCCACCAACGCCAACGCTACCTCTTAATCGTCATCAACTGCAGGCTACTGCCCTTTCATGAGCCCACCCTGAACTTCTCTCCCAATACGCGCATCCCAGAGATGACTTTCAATACTCTTACACTCTTTAAAGCCATTTAGAAGGAGAAAAAGCAATGGAACAGAAAAGGTTCTTTACAGATATTTATCAGTGTATACATCACACTTTCCTTTCCATCGTTCTGTAACTAGGGGATTAATCAGCAGCAGGGAGACGTTTACAAGGGAAGGGAAGGAGGGAGGTAGATTTGGAGTTCCCCAGAGTCTACCTGGGGAGGGGCCGGTGCATAGGGAGGGCACGTTCAGACCTTCCAAGCAACCCTCCACTCCCTGTGTCCCTCCACTGTCTGAGTCCAGGGATACCCACTATATCACTCTCCTTACAGTTCAGTGTGAATATCACCAATGAGGAAAGTCAAGGAAGGAAGCAAAGAAAGAAAGGAGGGAAATGGGAGGGAGGTCGGAGAGAAGGGAACAAGAATAGGATATGTTTTAACTTTAATAGGATATGGCCTAGACCTATTTATTCATGGAAAAGTATGGCCTGGCTTTACATTTTGGTCTTTGCAGTTTGAATAATAAATACAAAATGGAAAGTGTCTAACTTGATAAAAAAATTTTTTTAAGTTCAACTCTACAGCAGAATCTCATAGACTCTAAGAACACTCGTGTGGCTGCTGAAAGAAGGCCCATGCCTGGTAAATAAGAGTTCACAGGCTTCTGTGTTATCGTTAAGGCATCGATGAAACCCTTAACAGTTGTGACTAATCTAGTGGAATTCCCTGAGACTAGTCCTGAGAGACAAGCCTGACAGCTCATGAATCAAATGCACTGCTCCATACAGGAGTTTCATGATGTGGAGGGGCTTCACGGGCTCTGACCTGACCCAGAGCACAATAATCGGAGCTGAGATGTTCACCTGGGTTCTCAACAGCGATGTCTGAGGAACCAGAATTCCCAACAACTAAAACAAACACTTTGCTTCTGCTCCAGCCACTAAGGACCACTCCACGGCTCACCTCCTGGAAGTGCTTGAGGACATCGTTGATAATGAACTCCTTGGTCTCATAGGGATGCACCCGAGTGAATGGGTCCAGATTAATCACAGCGTCTTCAAACCGAATCAAAGGAAATCCCAAGGTGCTTTTTAGGGCCTCGTCAGGGAAGAAAGGAAATGATAGACTTTAGCTTATACGATGGCCTTCCAAGGTACTTTAATTCTGGATTCCATGAAAGCTACAAGTCATGCCAACTTTCCAATGAGAGTCAAGGTTTACAATATTTAAAAACAAGGATTTTCCTGGTAATTATAAAAGTAAAATATTAGGAATATATATTACTCAACATAACATACATCACACAGAAAAAAACACTATTAGCTTCACAGCATAATTCTTTCTGATCTGTTTTCTATCTGTACGCTTGTCACGTTTTATTTTTTGACTAAAGCATACCACCCATATGGAAAAGTATACTAATCAATGTACAGTTCAATGATTTTTCCCAAAGTAAACACAATCACATAACATCACCCAGTCCCAAAAGTCGGTTTCTATCCCCATCTTGGAAGCACCCCCTCCCACTTGCGAACTCCCAGTCACCACTCCCTCTCCCCCTAAGGCAACCACTAACTTGACTTCTATCTCCACTGATCAGTTTTCCCTGCTTTGGACCATACCTAAACGCAACCATCGGTATGTACTTGGTTGTGTGTGGCTTCTTACAGTGAACATTAGGTCTGGGAGAATCACCAGGTTGTTGCACACAGCTGCAATTTATTTATTAACTGTCAGGGCTACGTAGTAATCCAACACACGAATAAAACAATGTATTTAACCACTGCTGTTGATGAACAGTTGTGCTGTTTCAAAATTTTTGCTTTTATGAGTAACGCTGCTATGAACATTCTTGGACGTGTCTTTGGGGCACATTTGTATGCATTTTTCTTGAATATCTACCTGGGAGTGGAACTGTTGGGTCATAAAGAATGTACGTGTTCAACTGCAGTCTATGCTGCCAAACAGTCTTCCAAAGCAGTTGAACTGGTTTACGCTCCCTTCAGCGGTCTATGAAATTTCCTGTTATTCTACCTCTTCACAACACCTGGTAAAGTTTTTAAAAAACAAATATTCTGATGAGTGTGTAATGGTAACCGAGTGTGGTTTTAATTTCCATTTTCCTGTTGAAAGATGAGATTAAGCACCTGATAATACACACATCAGCCTTGTGGATATACTTTTCTGTGAAGTGCCTACTGAAGTCTTTTGCTCATTTTTGTAGTGGATTATCTGTTTTTTCCTTACTGTTTTGTAGGAGTTTTTCTTATACATTCTGTTGAATGAATGTATTGCAAGTATCTTTTCCCATTCTGTGACTTGTCTTATCATTCTCTGGTGTTCTTTGATATCAGATATTCTTAGTTTTAATAAAATTGAACTTAATCTTTCCCTTTATGGTAAGAACTTTCTGTGTTGCAGTTAAGAAATTATCTATGCTAAGGTCATAAAGATATTCCATTATGTTTACTTATGGAATCTTTATTGTTTTACTCTTGACGTTTAAATCTACAATCTGCCTAGACATGATTATCATGTATGGTGTGAAGCAGAAATCAAGAAGCATCTTTTCCAGATGAATATCTAATAGACTAAATAATAGTTACTGAAAAGATCATCCTTTCCCTTATTGCAGTACAATATTAAGAGTACTACAGTGCAAACTTTGTTGTAATTCAAGTGACTGCACTAATGTGACTGTTTCTGGATTCTCTTTTGTGTTTCATTTTGTCCTGCCTTCTGCCAATACCACACTGTCTTAATCACTTTAGTTCTGTAATAATTTTCAAGTCAAACAGTGTAGGTGCTCCAACTTTGTTCTTTTTCTTCAGGATTACCTTGGTTATTCTTTGTACTTTTCATTTTCAAATAAATACTAGAATCAGCCTGTTAATCTGCCACAAAAAAAAAAAAAGCTAGAATTTTCAACAAGAGTGCATTGAATCTACAGATCAATTCAAGGAGAAACAACTTTACAATACTGAATTTTCCAATGTATTAATATGGCATGTCCCTTTAACTGTTTAGGCCTTTAAATTTTTCTCTCAATAATGTTTGATTGCTTTCTGTGTAGAGGGCTCATACACACTGTTGGACTCATTCCTAGGTATCTCCAGTACATTAAAAGTGGCCATGACTTCTTTGCATCTTCTGCCGCTAGTGGAGTCTACTTCCCCTCCACCTGCATCTGCACTAACCTGGTACTTTGTTTCAACCAATAAAATGCAGCAGAAGTAACACTGTGAGACCTCTGAGTCCAAAGCTCCAGAGATCTTGGAGCTTCTGCTCTGCCCTTTTTGATGTTTCCACCATGAGAAGCAGCTGAGAGTACCCTTCCTGAAGATGAAAAACCATGTGGAAGAGGGTTCTGTTGACTGCCAGCAAGTGCCTGACATGTGCTAAGGTCATCTTACACCATTCAGTCTCAGTGGACTCCAGATGACTGCAGCTACATGAATAACCACAGGTGAGTCCAGCTGAAAAAGCACCCAGCTAAGTCCAGTCCAAATTGCTGACCCACAAATTTGTGAACAAATAAAATGGTTGTTTTAAACCGCTGAGTTTTGGGGTGATTCATTACACAGTAATAGATAATGATACTGCATCTGATGTTTCCTTAATGCTATTGTAAATGATATCCTTCAAATTTCCCTTTCTCTATAATTGTTGCTGACACGTAGAGATGCAATTGATTTCTGTACAATGTCTCTGGTGACCTTGTTAAATTTACTTATTCATTCTAATAACTTAGCTGTACATTCTTTTAGATTTTCTAGGTAATCATGTTCTCTGAAAATAATAGAGTTTTAATTTTCCTGTCCAGTTTTTATACCATTTTTTTCTTTTATTTATTGCACTGGCTAGGACCTCCAGCATACCAGCAAACAGAAGCGGTGATGATGGCCATTCTTCCCTCTTTCAATACATCATCACTGAGTATGATATTTGGAGTCACTTTTTTATGGAGATGCTTCATCAGTTTAAGGTAATTCCTTTCTATTTTTTTAATACCTGTATTGTGGTATAATTCCTATACAGTAAACTATACATATTTCAGATATACAACTTGATGAATTTGATAGATGTATACAGCTATGAAACCACCACCACAATCAAGATAGCTAGTATTTCCATCACTCCCCAAGAAGTGCAAATTTCAAACTCTCGATTTATCCCTTCCCACCCCCTTTAGCCCCTGGTAACCATAAGTTTGTCCACTATGTCTGCGAGTCTGTTTCTGTTTTGTAGATAAGTTAATTTGCACCCTGTTTTATAGATAAGTTCATTTGTGTCCTTTATTTTTTTTAGATTCCACGTATAAGGGATATTATATGGTATTTTCCTTTCTCTTTCTGGCTTACTTCACTTAGAATGACAATCTCCTGGTCCATCCATGTTGCTGCAGACAGCATTAAGTTCCTTTCTACTTTTTGTTTGCTGAGTTCTTATCATAAATGGATGCTGAATTTTGTCAAAAGACTTTGGTGCAACTATTGAGATAATCATGTTTTTTTAAAATTCTTTCATTTCATTGATATAGTGAATGACATGATTTACTTGGAATGTAAATTTACACTCCTGGAATAAACCCAATTTGGTTATGATATACAGTTAACCCTTGGGCAATGTGGGGGTTAGGAGTGCCAACCCCTACACAGTCAAAAGTCCTTACATAACTTAACAGTCAACCCTCCATATCGATGGTTCCTCATCCACAGATTTGATCAACCACGAACATGCATTGCTGCAGAATGTATTGAAAAATAGCCATGTATAAGTGGACAAGTATTTTGAAAAAAACTGGTGTATAAGTGTTCAAGGGTCAACTGTATTTTCCTTTTTATACATTGCTATACTCGATTTGATAGCATTTTGTCCAAATTTCTTTCTTCTATGTTTGTGAAAAAAATTCTAGTCTACAATATTCCTTTATTATTTGATTATGTTCAAAATATAAATTAAAGTTTTCTGGTAAACTTCTTGAACACACTTACAAGTTATTTTAAATTCTGTATCTGATAATGTTATCTGGTTTATCTGTGAGTCTGTTTCTAGTATCTGTTTTTTCTCTTGGTAGGCCTGGTAATTTGTGACTGAATGCTACATTCTGTATAAAACCTTATAGACTTTAAATGAGTTTTTTGTTTCTAGAAGGCAGTTAAAGGGGCTAATCCAGCCAGTGTTTTCAGGGCTGGATTTCAGTCTTAGTAAATCTTGGTCTATATCAGTCTTTCTAAGGTTTGTTCTAGTCCTTCAGCAGTCTTCAGAGTCTGCCTTAAGTTCTTTTGGAACAAGAGTATGTTTAATTGAAATGAAATCATACAATAAAAGAAAAGCTAGGTGAAATTTTCTAAAACCAGAGAGTGGGAAAACTTTTTTGTGACTCAAGATCCAGACTCAAAAAGGCAAAAGACTGATAAATTTGACAATATAAAACAAAAGTTTTTGTATAATTTTTAAAAAATATACACACAACAAAAGCAAAGTAAAAAGACAAATGAAAAACCAAAGAACAAATACTTGCGACTTATATCAAAGACAAAACTTACATATAGAGTTTCTAAAATTAGAGGAGGTAAAAGACCAATAAAATGGTTTTTTTTAAACGGGCAAATGGCATGATCAGACTATTTAGTCCACAGAGGGAAAAAAAAAACTCCCTTTTAAAATAAACATATGGGTTAGGAAAAGAGAAGAACACTGAAAGAGGAGAATCAGAAAGGACAGACATCAAGAACAAAGAGGCGGCAATATCAAATATGGCGGAGGGCCCCACAAAGCTGAGGACAGGAAAAGGCCACTGGATCTAGCGCGCTAGGAAGTCACTAGTAAACGCCAACTAAATAATTTCAGAACAAAACATTTCAGAGATTAAGAGCATCCTCAAGTTAATTTAGCCTAAATGCTAATTCAGCCTAACACTCTCATTTCTTTAAATAAATAAAACCAAAGAAATGTGAAGTGGATGGGCTAAACTCCCACAGCTGGTTACCTTAGACTTGAATGTGCTCATTTTCACAACAGCACCTACCTCTGAGGCGGACGGCATGAGGACCAGAATAGAGGACTGTTTGTTTCCCCTGAAAAACCTTCTGCTCTGCACTCTTGCCTGCCTCACCCATCCATGTGAGTGGTGAGTGACGATGGGGTGAGCAGGCACTATTCCCTCATGTCACTGACAGAGAAACGGGCCCAGGAGGCCTAACCACTTTGCTCAGAGCCACACAATGAATATGCTGGGAAGGCCAGGTGGTGACATCAGCTCGGCAGTTTGCTTTGTCAACACAACTCTGAGCATTGCTTTCTTCTCAGAGAAGAGGAAGTGAGATCAAAACAAAGGCCTCAGGCAAAAGCTTTTTACCCCACCTTCCTCACTGCCACCAAACGCTGACGGGGAACCACACATAATATACAAAGCCTTCTAAAACCTCTACTAAGGCGTCAAAACCTTCATGAGAGACACTCTCCCCTTTCTGAGTGGCTCACGTGCTTGGTCTGAACCAAGGAAATATCCGGGCCCTTCAGTAAACATTATCTTCACCTGGGACTGCGTTTGGGCCTCCCACATTTGAAAAAGCTGAGATACAGCGTATGGGTATGGATTGCTCTGCCCCCTTCAGGCTGTCCTGGTGAGTCAAAGCAGAAGAGGTGAGAGGGAAAGAGCAAGGGGGCCTTCCCTTGTAGTCACTAGTGACTAGTTAAGTACAGTAGTATACAAAGCTGATGCTTATTTACTCAAGTAGCCGACGGTTTCCTGTTATCAAATTGATTCTGGAGAAAGCAATCTGTGCTCCTAAGTTCCTAATAAAAATAGGAAACTGTCTATTTCTACCTCCACCAGACAAAAACTGCTGAAGTCTTCCAGAAGCTTTACAGAGCTGAAAGAAGAAATACCTGTCCACGTGCCCTAAGGTCTCAGATCAAAGCTAGTCCCTGGGCCCTGTCCTTTCCTTTCTGAGTTTATACTGCACTAAACAAAACTGTCTGGAATTCATTCTTTAAAGGTTTATTTATGGTGTATAGAGACTGTTTATGTGAAGCAGGGTATTTGCCCATTTCCCTCTTGGGACAGTGTTTAAAACTACAGGGATATTTCCCTCTCTGGCACTTTCTGAAATACAATTAACAATACTGGATCTTTTTTCCTTTTAACAAATCTGGTTTTTATTTAGGGAGGGGAGGAAAAAAGTAAAGGGTCTGAAGTTTCCCAACAAATTATTTCAAGCCTTTGAGAAGACAGTTTTAGGCTTTTTAAATAGTGTCTTTGTTTGAAATTCCCCCTCACCCCCACCCTCTTGCTCTCTGACCATTAAAATGTGGGTTTTCTTCCAAACTAGATTGCTCAATTAAAGCCTTTCTTTTGTAATACCCCAATGTTCTAAATGGGAAAAGGACTGCTGTAGGCCACCTTGTGAAACCTTTTAAAGGCTCCTGGACTCTTTTGATCTAAGAAAAGTAAAGAAAAGAAAAGAAAAGAAAAGAAAAGAAAAGAAAAAAAACCCCAAAGGACATACAAACTACCTTGCATTTTCGATATTGCTCCCCTGCTCTCTAACACGCAAACTTGGGAGGATAATGGAGAACGGGGGTGGGGGGGGGCTGCTATGCTTTCGTCTCCGCACTTGTGAGATGGAACTATTATCTCCCCTTCTTCCATCACAGAGTAAGGAATCCAATTGAGACAGCAGATGTGAAACTGCTTTGAGTCCCTCTGAACAGACACTCTATCTGGCAATAACGTACCCTCAGTGTAAACCCGAAGAGATTTCCCTCTGAGATTTCTGACAGCCTCACTTCTGGCCTGGAGTCAAGAGAATCAAGATAATTATTCCTTCAATACAGAAGACATGGTTACCTTTTAGTCAGACTCTTGTGATTCCTGTTCTGGGACAGGACTCCATTTCCTAAGCACATACTTTTAGCCATTGCATATTCATCTCAAAGAGCACCCTGCTCTTCCTAAGAGCTACTAATAAAGGGATATTACTCTGTTAGAAAACTCTTTGAATAAATGACATTATTTCATGAGTCCCAGACTCCACTAGGAGAACTCAAAGCACAATAAAATGGTGACTTCCACAAGCTGAGATGTTAACTCTGACGTCCCAATTCCCAGCACCCTGTTTGAAACATTAACGTTCCACATTCAGGGTGCCCCCATCCCACACCTCATCACATGGCTGCTCCATCAAATTTAATAATCATTTGAAGAACACCTTGAAAATGTTCCTTCAATATAGTGCCAAATGAAACATTCAACTTAAACAATTTCCAGTTTATTGCATGCAGAGCATACATACAAGCATGAATACCACGTTAACTGAGGATCTGGAGGTACTTCAACTGTAGAAAATCACAGTGCATTTGTCAGTCTGGGAGGAAGTTCTCTACTGGGAGCAATTTCAAAGGAATAGTTAGGTGTCTGTGTTTCTTAGTAAGATGATTTAAAAAACAAGAAGTCCTTAACTCTCAGGAAATGCTTAACATTGGTTTGTTGGGTGAGTGCCAAGTGTTCTGGGGGAATATATACTTTATCAAACAAACCCATTCCAAAGGGTCACATAAGTCAAGTGGATACTTGTGGATATTAGCAAGATAGTGGTTTTCCCATGGTTTTCCCCCCACTCCCATGCTAATTTTAAGTATCTTCAGTCTCCTGGGAAACATGAAATTAAAGCAAATTAAGCAGACAGGATAACCCACGGAGGAGGCACTGTTCTCAGGATGGCTGGAGGAGCAACTACTGCTCCTTGGTCCTGACCAGCTCATCCCATCTGCTGCCTTAATGAAGTAGTCACCCTCACCCTGCCCTTACCCAAATATGATCTGATGCTGACCAGACTACTGTCTTGTTACCTGAAAGTCTATTTTAGAAGTTGTGAGCTGGCAAACCATGGGCTCCATCAGGCCCACACATGTGTTTTGTTAGGCCCACAAGGTTTTAAAAATCAACAACAACAAAAAAACTCAAATTGGCTTGCCAACATTTAAAAACCAGGAGATTCCACATAAAAATCCAGATTTCCGGCTTCACTTTAAAAATCTGAAGATTTGGCAACACTGGGTTCACACTACCCCGCGACAACTGGCTGGCGCTGCGCTGTGCTGCCCCCTTCAGATGGAGCACGCACACTCCGTGGGCCACGGACCCCACTGGGCTGCTTCACTTGCTCGTGCTGCTAGCGCAGTCCTGGGAGGCATCTGAATTTATGACTCCAGGTTTACTACTTATTTGTTCACGTCTCTAGCTATTCTTGTTCAGAAAGAGAGACCACCTTGGAGCATCTTAAAGGAGGCAGGATACAGCAGTGGCAAAGTCTTAGACTGGTCGTTAGAGGGGAGATAAGATGCCTTGACAACCATCTTCAAGTGCAACAGAGAAAAGAGCCAGAAGCAGTGGGTGCCAGCTGCAGGGAGGCAGATACAGATTCCACCTAAGGAAGGACTGTCCAACAGGCTCCCGGGCTCCGCTCCCGCTCCCATCATTACCTATTCATACAGGCTTCAGGGACAAAACACTCTGAACTCCAAAATCCTTGTTTACCCAGCAAGGGGGTCGTTAAGGGCTCTTAGAGCTCTAAAATTCTCTGATTCCTTATATGCTAAGGGGTGCACAGTACAGGGGGAAAAAAATAAATATATATATGGACTTCAGAGTCAGATAGACTTAGATTTGAATTCTAGTCCCATCCCTTAACTTTAATAGATTTTATTGCAGGAAATAAAGATGGTATTGAGTCTGGATCTGCCGAGTGCATATCAAGACGCCCCACGGGAGTGTTACATCCTGACGTGGTGGTGGGGGAGGCCACATCTCAGTGGGTGTGAGGCCATGTCCTCCTTGAAGGTGGCAGACACTTCTAGTGCCAACCATTCAAGAAGAGGTGACCACTTAGAAAGGAGGAGAAAAGGAGGACAGGCAGTTCTTGGCACAAAAGGGAAGATACTGTCTTGGCTGTAGCTTTTCTCGAGTCTTGGGAGCGACCCTAGGAAAGGAGGCTTTTACCTCATTGAGATAAGCCAAGAGCTAAGCAGAAGGCAGATGGGGTTTTATGTAATTCTGTGTTTACTCTCTTTTATTACTCTTTAATCTTCAGCAGTCATACTTAAACATTAAAAAAGAGAGAGAGAGAGAAATAGACAATTAACCCTTAAACAACACAGGTCTGAATGTCATGATCCACTTACATGTGGGTTTATTTTAATATTAAATACTGCTTAGTACTATGTGATCCTTGGACGCAGAACTGCACATATGGAAGACTGATTATAATTCATGTGCAGATTTGACTGCAAGGAGGGTTGATGCTACCAATCCCAGGACCATTCAAGGATCAACCGTATACACATACATACACATATACACGCATGAGTTGATAAACTTTCTCAAAAAAAAAAAAACAAAAACAAAAAACAAAACCCTGTAAAAATATCTGCCACAAAAATGATGCTGGGCAGAAAAAGCAAACAGTGAATGTATTCATTCTTTTCCAAGGAAAAGTCATTTTTAAAACTTATCCAGCTGTCAGCTCACCTTGAGATCCAGTGGCAGCTTGTTGGAGGTAAACACACTCAGCTTGATCTGGGGGATGCTGATTTTGAGATTTTCAAAGTAGTATCGAATAGGTGTCCCGCCTTGCTCAACTGTCTTTTCATGGAGGCTTTCATCGTATTTTTCCACCTCTGGTACAAAGGTAGAATTTTTTTTTTTGAAAACTAAATCTCTTGAAGTCTCATGATTCAAACACTTTCATTCACATTGAAAAAAATTCATAGAAAAATGTAAACATCTATCTCTCTAAGTTTAGTTTTCCAGGGTTCAGTAATATGTACAGCATACTGATGATATTTCTTTGTAAAAGCAGATCTGGTTCCTGTTATCAAAAAGGTACAATAGCTTGATCTTTTGATTTGCAACTCTATACCATCTGGCAGATATCATCTCTGGAAAAAATAATACAGGGGGAAAAGCCAGAGGCCATAGGTGTGTTTGCTGGCAAAGTGTTTTCTAGAAACTGTGTGTTCATTATTAATATTATTATTTTAAGTGACCCAGATTACCTGTATTTATTTCATAAAATGATATCCAGATAAGTACTTGGAGTATAGTTTAACTGAATCATAACCAACAACACAATGATTAAATGTTGAATCTGAGCAAAACATAATGTCTTAAAAAGAAACACGCTGCCGGCTAGGAAGAACCAACATCATGACAAGTGGCACCCTCTCCCACGTGGTGGACACTGCTTAAACAGCACAGTGGAGGCAGATGCCTCACACGTTATCCCATGAAGTAAAAAGGCTGACATGGGCCAAAGCACAGCAGTGTGCTCTTCACCGTGATGCTGCGCCCACACCCACGTGGGCAGCTTATTTTCATTTGGATTCATGTGCTTTAGAAATGAAACCAAAGAGACCGTGCATACCTACATATAAAACACATTTATAATGTAAAGCTTTTATAGTTCTACTTATAGAAAAAAGGGAATAGGTTTTTAAAAAAATGCACCTGCAGCACAGACCAGCTTATCTGCATTCAGAGAGCAGAAATAGCTAGAGAAAGCAGAGGAGAGTCCCTCAGTGAAAGGCAGGCGAGGATTTCATAAAAGTCTAAGTCCACGAGACAGTGCTTGGGAGAAATTTCTTCAGAGCAACTTAGAAGAAAATGCATGTCCAGTCAAATTTAAAGTAAAGCTTCCCAGGAAGGTATCAAAAGAGAACAGCTACCTGGCAGGCAGGCTCAAGCGGCTGTCTGAACACACACACACACACACACACACACACACACACACACACACACACACACACACACACACACACACACACACACACACACACACACACACACACACACACACACACACACACACACACACACACACACACACACACACACACACACACACACACACACACACACACTGGCGTTCCAGCCCAAAGTGGGGAACGCAGCATTCAACAGACAGGGTCTTGCTCTTGATCCCAAATATAGTTGAAGCTTAAATTCTAAGTCTGGGATAAAATGCCAAAATATTTTTCTTGCATTGTGTGCATGTATGTACATATGTACACATGTCCCCCAGGATTTTTTTTTCCCTCACTCTAGCGAACAAAGGCCGATAATATTAAAAAAATTTCTATCTTATCATTTCTTCAGGCTTAATATTTAGCTTAGTGTTCAAAAGACTAAGCATTACTGACTTCTTTCTAAGCTCGCAAAGGCCACAATGAAGAATGTAAAATAAAGAGACAACAACTAAATTATTTCTGTAGCACGGCTGGAAAATTTAAGTTTTTCAATAGCTTATCTTACTCCCCTCTCCAAAGAAGAATAAAGTAACTAGAAACCTTTGTAATTACATTAAGGCATAAGGGTATGGATGTGAAAAAAAAGTTAAGGGGTTGAGGCTAGCCAATTTTTTCCCCTAAACTAAACCAAAGGAACCGCCAAAGGGATTTCTGTTTCTTGGCTCTGAATCTGTTTAATAAACAAAGGTTAAGAAACAAAGTGGTTTGCTAAATGACTAACATCATTTTTGCTATGCTAAAGCAGATGAGTCAAGAACACAGGAAACAAAGAGGAATCCACACTGCTTCCTGAAGGCTCGTCCTGGGTATTCTGGGGTACCAGCAGACCCTCGGAGCAGCTTCCTTCTACAGACACACCCCAGTACCTGCCCACAAGCAAGACTTGGAAAGAGAACCACTGAACCACACACCTTAGTCTCCCAGCTCAGACTATGAAGTGGAAAAGGAGCTTGCTAGGTTCACAAGCAGTCTAAAAAATGCCATCCTGTGGCCAATGCCCAGATTCAAACCTAGAACATTTGATATTACCTGATTCTGCTTGATCGTAGCCGAAGAAACTCAGCAGCTTGAGGAGCAGTTTCTCCTCAATTTGCACCGTGAATCTCTGAGCTGTGACCATCAGATGCTAGAGAGAAAGAAATTCTGATTTACAGTGTGAATGCCAGAGGAACTTTCATCTGCACCATTAAGAAGGTCCCAGTGCCACGACACGGTCTCTTCACTTACATGATTTCGTAATCTTATTGCCAAGTTTTTCTGGCTCATCTCTCTCTACATTGTTATAATTAACCCCAAATTCCAGAAAATGTTTAGTAGACGATTCACTGTCCTATTGTTTGGTTCCCAGGGCATCTGGGTCTGGTTAATCAGGATTATACTTTCAGATGCACTGTGGTGGATGAGCTTTATGGCACTGAGCTCACACGGATGGCAGCTAGTTTAAGGAGCAGCAGAACTGGGCTTGTGAATTTGAGGGCCACATGCAGGCTTGGCCCCTGCTGGCAATGGTGACAAAGGACCAGAAATATGAGAAGCAACCTCTTAGCTCCCACTCTTCCAGAACTTGGTGCTGTAACAGGTAGCTTACATGTGAAGACTTCCCCAAGAAAGCAAGCTTATCGCTTCTGAATGATCTGCTTTCAGTAAACAGTGTGGCGGCCTACAGAGGAGAATGTCTGTCCCAGGGTCAGGCACCCTCTACCCCTTTTCCAGTCTTGGATTATTATTCTAACAATACATCAGATCATGCCTGGTCACGACTGATCTAGAAGATGCTACACTTTCCTGCAGAGACTTCATGCTGATGAATATGGACTCTGGCCCCTGTGGATTTAGTACTATCACCTGTGGGGTCATCGAAAACACAAGAGGAGAATATAAAGTGCTAAGAGGGGTTCCTGTCAATCTCACTTCATAATGTACTGAGTCACACATGCCTTACCCCCCAAGCCTGCACTGCTGTGCCAAGACCTTCCGGGGTGGTATCCAGCCCACCAGCCTACCTTGTAGATGTTGGTCAGTGCGCTCTTACTGGGGAACTTCACTGCGTTCACCTGCACGGCAGGGCCGGTCTCAATGACCTCATTCTCGTTGCTCAGGGGAGTCACATAGAGCATGAAGGGCTGAGTGGTGCCAATGAGCTGATTGTCCACCTGGGACATGAAAAAGCAGCAAAACAGAGACAGACAAGTTGCTTAGTTTTCATTTTTACCTTTGGGATCTCGCAATATGAAGGTCACTCAGAAGGTACCTTTGGGAAAACACACTCTCACTAAACCCAGCAATAACAATAGTGGTAGTAATAATAACGGGCTAGACTTTCTAAGGTGAGTACTACACGCCAAGCACCAAGCTAGTCACCTCCTGTGCGTTAGCTTGTCAAGTCACACGGCAGCCCGGGGATCCAAGACCTTAAACTCAGGGCTCTGCTGCAGTCCTCGCCGCCACCCTGAGGACCACCACTGTCCTCACGTCACAGATGGAGGAGTGGAGGAGAGAGGCCCTTGTTTAGGGTGGTTCCTAGTCAGTGACAGAACAAGAACTTGAATCTAAGTCCGTCTGAACCACAACACTACTGATGCTTCTCTTTTACTCCAAATTCCCTGAAGTAAGACAACCAAAATAGAGAATCGGTAGCAAACGGCTACCAAGAGGGCCTGTCCTAAAGTCAGCTGCCTTCTAGGAATGAGATGATGACATCAGCGGCATCAGGACCCCTCTACTCACCCTGCCCCACCCCACCCCGCCCCCATCAGCACCATAACCAAGCACACACTCCCTACTCTCCTGCAAGCTTAGGGGCGGCTGGAGGCTCGTGGCAAGAAGCAACCATCTTCCGTCTCTGTCTTACACTAAAGGCCCACACTGGGAAGAGGAAAGAGGAGAGAACGTGTGTTGGGAACCCCGAAGTGTACTTTCCACACATCCCCTGACATGTTCCTTACCACAGCTCTGAAGGTTAGGTAAGTCTTACTCCTCCCCATTTTACAAGCAAGAAAACAGAAGCTTAGAGAAGCTTAGAAGTTAAATTACTTGCCCACATTCATAAGCTAGTAAGTGGAAGAGCTGGGATTCAAATGCAGGTATTTCCAGCACCAAGCCTTGACCATTCCATTATGTCACAGGGGTCTCCACACGACCTCACTGTACAATCGCTGCGCACGGTCCTCTTGTTGCTCTCAAGACACAAAGAAGGGCGAGAGACTAAGAGCACGTCTTCCGACTTCCGTTCTGCTTCCTACCACGTGCTCTGTACACAGCAGCCAACGTGAGCTTTCAAGAGTACAAGTCCTGTCCCTCCTTCCTTGACATGTGCAGTGGCTTGGCTTTCTCTGAGGACGGGACCGCACTTTCCAGCTTAGCCTCCCAGGCCTGCTTGCCCACTTCTCCAAGCTCACCACAGCCCACTCTCCGCCAGGGTCCCTGCCATCCAGACACACAAGCCTCCTAATTGTTTCTCAAAGGTGGGCAAGTCTCTCCTCCCTCAGTCTTCGGATTTTCCAGAACATTTTTCCCCTGGTATCCTTCTCTTGAGTGTGCTCATTCTCTTCCTCCAAGGTCAGCTCAGCTGTCACTTCCCCAGGAAGATCCTCCCAGGCCACTGGACCTAAAGCAGCACCAGCCCCCTTTACTCCTTCATAGCAGTTATTCCAGCTTGTAATGATCTGTTTGCCTGTGTGTTCATTAACTGGCCAACTTCTTCCCTAGGCTGATAGCTCAGAGAGCAGAAATCTCTTCTTTTGAGTCACCGCGGTATCTCCGGAGCCTGGTACCATGCCCGGCACACAGCTGATACCCAGTAAGAATTCACCAAGCGAATGAATCACCTGTCACATCCAATAGGTGAAATGACAGTAAAGTCTCACCTTATTCTGACCTTTTCTTTGTTCCTTCCCCAAATGCATTTGATACAAGTGAACTAACTGAGAATTTCTAATTCTTATTTTATTCTCCCAATTAAATTAGACACTCCCTAAGGATAGGGCTATACTTTGTTTTTAAAACTTCTTCCTTATAGCACAGTAACCATAATAAACTCTCAAATCTGTTTATTTTCTATACTTTACAGCACACATTAAATCAAGAGGTATTATAGGAATCTTTTTAATTACAGTAAGAAGTTAATGAAATTAATGAACAGCAGATGGCTCCTTGGATCTTCTCTGTAAGGTCAAAAGAGAAAAAGAAATAGAGGTATAGGGTATTATTTAACTTTCTGCCTTCAAACAAATGGGAAGTGATTAGCCTGAACTCTGCTATTTGTGATATATGATAAAAGTAAAAAATTCTTCTGAAAAGAGGTTTTGGCATGGATGGAAGCACCATTTCCTTCTGCCTGAATGATGCCCTTTAACACTTTTTTTGTAGTGTGGATCTAAGGGAAATGAGTTCTTTTAGTTTTTGAATGTCTAAAAACATCATTAAGTCACCCCTGTTCTTGAACGATAACGTTCGCTGGACACAGAATGATAGGTTGGCAGTTTTTTTTTCCCTTTTAGCGTTGAGATGCTGCTTACTGTCTTTTCACTTGCATTGCTGCATAAGAAATCAGCTGTCATTCTCACCTTTGTTCCTTGCAAGTAGCATGGCTCTTTTAATCTGGATGCTTTATCACTGGTTTTGAATAATCTAATTATGATGCACTTTGGTGTCGTTTCCTTCATGTTACGTGTGTGGCGAGGTAGTGGAGGGTGTGGGTGTGGTTTTGTGTTTCAGCTTCTGTGAGTTTATAGTTTTCACTAAGTTTGGAAAATTTATGGCCAAAATTTCTTCAAATATTTTTTTTCTGTCCCCTCCTCTCTCTCTCCTCTGAGAACTCTAGTTATCCATGTATCAGGTTGCTTGAAGTTTTCTCACAGGTCACTGATGCTGGTGGGTTCTGGGGGTGGTTTGTTGGTTTTTTTTGGTGGGGGGATTATTTTTCTCTCAGTATTTCAACTGGGACAATTTCTACTGTTAAGACTTCAAGTTCATTACTCTTTTTCTCTGCACTGTGTCATCTGCTATGGATCAAACCCAGTAATTTTTCATTTCATTTTAATCTTTGAAGTTTGATTTGAGATTTTTGTAACTTTCATGTCTCTACCTAACTTTTTGAACATGTAGAAAAGAGCACAGTTATAATAAATTTTAATGTTCTTCTCTGAAAATTCTAACATCTGTGTTAGCTCTGGGTTGGTTTAGACTGATTATTCTCTTCATTATATATTGCACTTTTCTGCCCTTTGCACACCTGGTATTTTTTGATAGGATGCCAGATACTGCGATTTTTACTTTGTTGGGTGCTGAATGTTTTCTGTATTCCACTAAATCTTGAGCTTTGTTCAGGGATATAGTTTATTCACTTGGAAACAGATCCCTCCTTTCTGAGCTTCCTTTTATATGACTGATATGTTAGGTAGGTCTGGAGCAGTGTTCAGCCTAGGGTTAACAGCTCACCACTGAGGCCCAAGACTTTCTGGAAGACTCTTCCCAACGTCCCACACATTATTAGTTTTCCCAGTGTGGCTGGGGGAACAAGCACCATCTCCAGGTGTAGGTGAGCAGCAGGCGCTGTCCCTGTGACCCTCTCAGGTGGCAGTTTCCTCACATACATCACTATTCTGTCCTCTGCTGAATCCTCGCACGGATCCTCTGTAGACCTCCCAAGGTTTTGTTCTGTGCAGCACACTTCTCCCAGGTCTGCTGTCCTATGAACTGTGGCTTCCCTGGTCCTAGGATTCTCAGCTCTGTTTGTTCACCTCATCCACCCTCCTGGGCTCTGTCTCAGTCTTTCTTCCTGGTGCCACAGCCTGGAAACATTTTCAAGGCAGTAAGCTGGGGTGACTGCAGGGCTCACCTCTTTTGTTTCCCAGCTCTCAGGGTCACTATCCTTTGCTGCCTGATGTCTAGTGTCTTGAACCTGTTGTCTCCTTTTTTATCTGGATTTTGGGGTTGTTTCAGGTAGGAGAGTAAGTCTGGTCCCTGATACTCCATCTTGGTCAGAAGCACATGTCCAGTTCCCTTGTTTTTCTCCCTGTGGTGAACTTCAGTTTCTCCAAAGGATGGTTAGATGATTTCCTGCTGTTTTTTCTATTGGCAAGACAGGGAACCATGGGTCACCTTCCTCTGGGCCATCTTGCCTAAATTACCTAAGTTACTGATGTACTAGTTACTATATTCAGAATTCTGCTATATAGAAAAATTAGTCAGACAAATAAAGGTCAAAATAGGAATTTTCATAGGATGATTTTCTGAAGGCCACAAGATATTTGTGCCAAAGCATTAAAGTTTTTAGAATATCAAACACTGGATCTGGTCGCGTATTCAGCAGGAACACAAGGAGATCAACAAGCTCTGAGCCTCCCCCACTCACCTGAACATCCTGTATGCTGAGCTCAAGCATGTGACTGGTTGCCAACTGTGTGTAGTGCACATTGATTCCTGTAAGACTTGCAAATACCAGTTCTTCTGGGACTTTATTAATTAAAGACAACCCAATTCCACCTTCTAACTTCACAAGCACCTGAAAGGAAACCAAAATATGGCAGACTGACAGTTTAAAACAGACCTCAAGGTAGCCAGGAGAGTACAAGTAAATAAATGGCTTTAAATCCTTCTACTTTGTCTCTGAGCAGGTGAAAATCACTTAGGAGAGCTGTACGGGTCACCATGCTAGCTCAAATTCCCCCATTTCACTAGAGGCCTTCCTCTCTAGGCACACTCCCCAACCCAAACAGAACCCCAGGGTCACAGGATAATACCTCCACCAGAGCACTGATGACATTCTGCCTTTCATTACAGGAGAATCTTTCTCCCAGTCCAGGGGGCCAGCTCTTAATAAGTTATTCACCAAATTTCTATATCCAACATACTGCTTTACATATAGGTATTTGATTTTTGGAAAAAAAAGTTTTGGAGGGGAGGTAATTAGATTGGTTGATTGATTTTAATGGCGGTACCAGGGATTGAACCTAGGACCTGCACAAGCTAGAATCACTCTACCACTGAGCTAAACCCATCTCCCTTGATTTTCTTTTTTAAGATCACTGAGTAAATATGGAATAAGTGTGCTTTTTCACATTCATTCCATGTTCCTTTTCAAACTTTTCACTTTTTTTCCAATGCCCAAATGGGGAGAGAAGAAGGAAGGTGTCAGAGTCGGTTGGGACCCCCTAAAAATCTAGTTTGCTTATTCTCAACCTTCAGTCCTGTTTAAATTCAAATAGTTTATCTTTCTTTATTTTCATCCTGTTTTAGCAACATTTATTACATTCTGATTTGATTTTAGCTGTCATTTAACTAACATATTCACACATTCATGTGATAACATTAAGTACTGCAAAGTGACATGTATATTTAGAAGTCATAGAGGGCAGAAAGAAAAGAGAAGGTCTAAACTGAGAAAATCAGGGAGCAAACTTCTAAACAAATTTACAATAAAGAAATGATCTTGCAATAGCTAAAACTTACTTCCAGTTCCTGCTCTGTGTCTGGATTCTTTAATTTCTGCAGCTCTTGTTCAGTAACAGGAAGTTCATCCACTTCATATGATGAACGGTCACTTTTCCGCTGGGAGAAATCTGTTATCTGAAGTCAAAACACTGTCCTTAGTAAGAGGGTTCATACTTTCATGGTGAAACCCAAGCAATACCTACTGTGTAAATCGAAAGTCACTATATGCTCAATAATCCCATGGCAGTAAATGGTCTCCACAGCACCGCCAAGGTAAGATTTATGTAATAATGAAGCAAACCTGGTTTTGAGTCTATGTGACAAACACCAAGCTGTAGACCTTGGGCTTCACATAGTGGGGGTTATGCATCTGCAGGTGATCTAGAATTAGAGCTCGAATCAAGATGTGCAAACCTCAGGATCCTGGCATTCATTTTTTGCCTTAAGAGAAGGGTGCTTTTTAAAGAGGTTTTATGGATTATGATGTACTATCTTAGAAAGTTCACTATTACACACCAAAGTCTTTTCTTCTTCCTCAACTCTCTAATTCACCATGACCTGATAAATCCTTATCTTCAGCACATATCTCTCTCTGAGCTACAGACCCATATTTACACTGACTTCTGGACATCTTCGTGTAGATATCATATACTCAATACAACCAAAACGTACCTCCTCATTTCCCCCAGCAGTCTGCTCTGTGTACATCTCCTAGGGAGGCAGCTTCTCGTCCTCCAAGTTGCCCAAATCAAAATCATGAAGGCCACTCTTGACTCCTTCCTTTCTCTCATCCCCACATTTTTAATCAGTCAGTAAATCTGATTGACTCTGCCCCTTAATAAGCTTTCATTTCTATTTGTTTCCCTCCATCCTCCTCATGCCCACCCCCTGCCATTTATTCTAGTTTGGGTCATCATAATCTCTCATCAGGGAAGTTCGTCCATTTGTTTACTAGACTTGGTTCAGTATCCAGAACCGTGCCTGGCTCTAACCGAAGCTCAGTAAATAACTGTCGAGTGGACACCCTCATTCTTAGGGCAGAGCCCCTCCACCTTACCATCTTGGTTTGGCTAATTATTTTCAGTTAACCTTTAGATCCCAGCTCAAGTATTACTTCTCTTAAAAGGCCCCTGCCAGTCTCCAAATCTGGGAATATAAATTCTTTCTCCATATTTCTCACACCACCCTCCACTCCTACTTTCATAACACACTTTAATTGTCTGATGAGACACCTCATATATCTTATTGTGGTTAATGCTATTCATACATCAATTGTTTAAACATGTAAGTGTGTATATATAAAGACTAATAATAATAATATGTACTGTTCTTGGCATTATCGTCTTTAATTCTTAACACTTTTCTCTTATATCATCTTTTATTTTACCTATACTTTAATTCTTATAACAACTTGGTGAGGTAGGTCTTATCCCCATTTTATAAATAAAGACACCATATCCTCATATCCAGCATAAATATTTCAATTAATCTTTGTTGAACGACTAACCATGGGAGGGGGAGCACACTGAGATTCAGGTCAGTTCTTACGATAAATTATCACCTGGAGGGCTCTAGTGGGTCCATCTGGGATGACTCTGATGGATAACATTCCAGAACCAGGCCTCATTTTTTGGTTAGTGAATTGTTGTTCAGGTGGAACTGGCCCCAGAAGCTCCATGGAGGTGTCAGGCCCAAGAACAACTTCAGCTCCATCAAACAAACCAGAAAGTCCTCCTTTGGCCTAAAAGATAGAGTAAAAATGTATAAGAAAAGGCAAAGGCACTGACTTTGACAATTTAACATGTCATCTGAAACAAGTTACCAAATTTAAACTCTTCTGAAGGGTCATGGTCAACGTATAGTAAAGTGTTTGCTATTTTTCCAGCTTCATATATGATTGCTTGGGCAAGATGGAAAGCTACGCTACATGAATTTAGGAAACTCTGGGTAAGATAATTCCATGAATACAGTATATTGGTTTAGTAATAACTTCTAGTCATTAAGATAGGCTTTTTAAAAAAAAAAAAAAAGAAAAAGTACCTGTTTCTCTGAGTACTCTCATTAGCGTTTGCTTAAAAATCTGAAACATTCTGAAAATAAAGCAATTATCACTATCACTCAGCTTTCCAATAAAAAACAAATTCTAGAGTTGAAAATCTTCCCAAATAGGCATATGGCTGGACAATCAACTCAAATATTCAAAAGTTGGTACCTCTTCTAAAATGAAACAGGGAACTGTGAACGTCACCTGATAACCAGTATTCAGGCCTTTGGAGAGAAGTACCTTTGCACTATATACGCCAAGTGCAGTAGAAGTCTGCAGAATGATGCCTCTGGGAGAGTGAATACAGGGCTAGAGAAGACAATGGCTAGAGTGTCTCGATCCTCTTTGTTAGTTTTTAAATACTGACTAATGAAAAGGAAACTCTGAGCTGGGTTTCTAGGACAGATTTCAACATGGAGAAAGCTTTTATGACTGTTTCAAGTTTAGAAAGAAAGTGCATACACAGCCTTATAAGGGCAGTGTCAGAAAATGTTTTTAATGCCTTCAATTACTTTATTCAGAATAATAAGATTGAAGCAAGCTTATTTTCCTAACCAAAACACATTTTGCTCTGCTGAATACTGTTATTATAGGTCACTCACAACCAGAGAAACGATGAAATAGATTCAAGAAACAACAAACAGCCAGAAAGGGATTTTTCTTTTCGTTTCTTTTCTTTTTTGGGGGTGGTGGGGAGCTGCTCTAAGAGAATTGGAATTACAAGGGTTTTAGAAACAAACCAGAAGTAAAGTCAGGGTCAGACACAGAACCCAACAATTATAATAAGCCCTCTTTTGCCTCTAGAAGTCTGAATGGTATTGCTAATTGAAAATCACAAATCCATTCCAGATGTGTGCTTCATATAAGTAAGCAGCTTGTCTTTGATGAAAAAGCTCAGGGCAATAGAGATAAAGAAAATAAATCTCACCAAACAGCAGTCAGAGGCTCCTTACAGATTTGCTCACTGCCCTGGAGAACAATCTCCCATTAAGGAAGGATGGCCTGGTTTCCACCAGGGACAAACACACTGAGAGCTCTCTAGGCTGGGCCTGATGTTCCAGTGTTTACTTTTTGGATGAAACCCCACGCCAAGGCAGAAGTGCACACACAGTCACATGTGTTGTTCTGCTGTATACCCAAACCTCTGAGACACCTGCCCACCTGCTCATCTCAGATCCATGGTCTCACTCCTGGCCTGAAGCCAGAAGGACAGAAAGTCCAAACTCCTGGTAATTTTCCAAACACATATTTGCTTATAAAGTACCTGGGAGTTTATTATGGGGTGGACTGACTGAGTCGAGGGTAGAGGAAATTGACCAGCAATCTTCACTCTGACATTTGCTAGAACAATTAAATGTTTGGTGCACCACTAAGAATGCAGACGTGAACAGAACCTAGAGCATGCAGGGCCCATGATGATTACTCACCATCTGACGGAACACTTTATACAAGACTGCTCTAACTCCATAGATCTAAAATTGATCCATCTAACTTAGTGGTGGGCTTTTAGCTGACATTTTTCTTTGTTTCTTTCTCTTAAAAATTACATAGGTAATTTATCTCATCAAAGAAAAAAAATCCAGATAAGCCAAGCGGGCTTGGGAAAAACGATCACTCAGAGGCACCCGTTCCTAACACACTCCTTATGTACCACCTTCTAGAACATTTCCCATGTAAGTCCGCACAGATGCACAACCAAAGTTTCTTGATTTTCTTGACTGAAATGAAAGAAGGCTTATTTGCTCTGTAATTATTTTTTCCCATTCAACAACACATCATGTATATCCTAACTGAAATGTGTTTGAAAAAAAGCTCAATTGCCGCTTGCTGCAACTGGGGCTGTCAAACACTACTGACCTGGACAACCAACCCGTGTAATCCGCATGTCAGCCTGCCTTCTCGGAAACTCCATGTCTGAGTCGTACTTCGCCTACGATCAGGCTTTCTTAGCATCAGCGGCTCATATCTGGAAGAAAGGAAAATGCAACAAGTCCCCTGAGTCAAATATTTCAGGCCTGAAGAGCAATCAGGATCACAGTTCTACTCTTCTTCCTCCCAAAATTCTCTACCCTTAAAATCTAAAGGGCAGTTAGCTTGAATCCTAGGGCAGCTACATATCTCTCAATGAGGAAAAAGGAATAAAACAAAATGGAAAGCAGTAAGGACACAAGTATTAACACTCTAAAGATTCACAACTTAATACATATACTATGGGTTCTTGCTTTCTCACACTGACAAGTTTTATTTTATGCTGGGTTTCAACTTGCAAGTCATCTAGTCATTTTGGAAGTCAACAAGGTATAGCGTATTTGTTTTGAAAACAAATACACTGATTTTAGGGAGACACTGAGGCACAGGCAAATAAAGTAACTTAAAAAGAGTTGATTTGAACCCAAGGAGTTAGTCGTAAAAACACGTTTGATTATTCTCTTAATAATTTACTCTGCTTTAAAAGAATTCACGAAATTCTTGGATTTAAAAAAACAAACTGTTCACTTGTAGTGAGTAGTGGTGGACAGAAGTTTGGATGAAAAGACCTTTATTTTCATAATATATCCTTCTCACTGACTGATGTTTTTTAACACCTCCATAAGCATTTCCATAATAACTTTAAAAAATAAAACAGAAACCTGATACTTATACATTTAGAAATACAGCAGGTTTCCATCATTGAAGAAAAATACAAATTCTTACTTCCTTTACAGACTCTTGCTTCTTGGTGCAAATTTCCTGAATCTGAATTTGAAAGCAGTGAACTTGAATCAAAAGTTGCCTAGAAAATTACCTGTTGTCAGTGACTGCAGCAAGACCAGCAATATCCAGGATGGGAGACCCCTCGGTGGAGCGGGCAGCTGAGGGCTTACTGGGGTTGTGAGGCACGGAAGAGCCCTCGTGGGCCAGCATGCCTGTTCCAGTCATCCTCCACAGCTGAGAACGCTTCCCTGGTTCCTGGAGGGCAGAGACAGAAAGGGCCATCACATGAGGCCACTGCTTCAAAACAGGGCTTCAAGAGCCTTGTGTAAGGGCTGAATAAGTTCTCAGGTAGGAACTGTGCTTAATTCAAACTTTCATTGTTGTTCATCCCTAGTTAACTTAGGATGAAATATGCTAAACTCTTGAATCAAACAACTAGAAATTACAAATAATATAAATTTTAAAAATTAATTTTTTTCATACACTGAATACTTTCTGAGCAAACTAGTTAGCTGAGGTTCAATCTAATCTCCACTAGCTATACTGCTATGATAACTGCTGTTCCAGATGGTGACCCTCCAGTGTCCTTACCTCAGGGAGTGATCCAATTATATAAAGCATATATGATAGTCTCAATATTTGATCATTGGTTAGCCTCATAACTGGCAGACAACCAGAATTTACCAGAGTTCTCCTCTTGTCCCATGTTTATAATGGAAGCATACTATATTGATGGTTTCCAATTTATAAGTTGACTATTCAATATTAAGTGGACTCTACTCAAAGGTTATACTAAAATGATTGCTATTAATTCTAAATATATTTTCTCCCTAGGAATATTTTGCAAACAGCACTTGGACTTTCAGATCAATCCACGGAAGTCTATCCAATTACATACAAGAAGTAATCATAACACTAGTAATAATGCTTATTGATTATTTACTATGTGCCAGCCACTGATCAGTGTGATTTACATGTAGTAATTCATTTAATCCTCAAAACAATCCAGTGAGGCATATGCTATTATTACCCTTACTTAACATTAAGAAATTAAGTCTCAGTGGATCAAGAAACTTCACCACGGTCACAGAACTAGCAGGTGGTGGACTGAAGATTTGAATCCCCACAGCATGATTTCAGAGCTGACTGCTTAACCACTCTGCTACACTACCTTTTTAACACAATCCATATAGTTCCATGTCAGTAACACCTAAGCATTTAGAATACTCTTTCTATGGGTATGTATACTAGCCAGACCTGTCAGGATCACATCCACTCTCACCAGATGGGAGCTCCTCTAGAGCAGCAGACCCTTCTGGGTACCACAAACACATCCATATGCTGCCCTGCATTGGAAAGACAGCTTCTCCATTACATTCTATAAAGTAAAAACTAATAAAGTAATATGAAGGCTGGAGTCAAATGCCAGGCTTGGAAAGCCAGCTGCATCATTTACTATCTAAGTGACCCTGGGTAAGTTACTAAATCTCTCGGAGTCTCTGTTTCCTGATCTGTCAAAGGGGAAAATTAAAGCTACCTCTTAGGGTTCTTATAAGTGTAATAAATACAAGGCACTTTGGGTACATGCGTGGTACAGCAGAATGCCTCAATAAACGTTTGCTATGTTATTATGATGACATCTCTTTACACCGCACATTATGTACATTGTCTTAGCTGATCCCTCTCAGAAACCTGGGAGATCAGTGGGGAAACGCAGCTCAGGTAGGAAAGTGAAACACCAGATATCATGATCTTTAAGCGGCAAAGCCAGAACTCAAACCTCGAAGATATGATGCTCTTTCTCCTGTGTGCTACTGCCTCCTACATCTGTAAAAGAAGAAACCGAGCCGCACTGCTCCACCTGCAATCCCCACATGCTTACTTCTCTATGCACAGTAGAATACATCTACCCATGGCACCAAAACCACATGGAAAAGCACCTCAATTTTCCTGGAGATGTTCCAGGTTGGGAATCAAAGCACAGATGCCCAGCTGAAGTCAAGTTTTCATACATGGATTTCTCTATTGCCTGCCCACATATGCACAGGCTCATCAGAGTTGGAAACTACCCAAGCCTCCATTTAAAAATCTGAGATCTACCATTCTCCTTCCAGCTCCCTTCCCTGGCCCTCTTCCCTCACAATTTAGTCCTAAAACCTTCAGATGAGACTGAGGAAGGCAGAAGGCCATGGGGGCTGTGTGAGGGTGGGTGGGTGTACTGTGGTGGCCCAGCCCAGAGTAGGATGTTGAAACCCAATCCATATCATGGGGTTGGGGAGGCGAGCCTAGTGTGGGCTGTCAAAGAGAGGTGAGAAGGGTATTCCTGCAAGGGCTGGGGGTTGAAAGGGGAGCTGTCCAGCACATGGAGACCAGAACCCATGCCACGTAACAGTGTGTGTCTACATGGGAGGCAGGGGCACAACTGCGGTGACAGAAGATAGGTTACATTCTGGGGAGCAGATCAAAATAATAAATATATTCTTTGTGCTGACTAGGGAGTTATAAATATGAAAAGGGAAAAAATCAGAATGAACTTTGTGGTGTTAGACTGGAACTAGAACTATTAGTGCAAACTGCTGGTTTTTAATACACAGAGATAAATATGTCTAATATTTAAATACACAGATATGCGTACGCATATGCATATATATTATGTACACACGCAGATATATCATAGCACATGTGTGCCTGTGTGTGTGTGTGTGTGTGTGTGTGTGTATACATATGTCATGTGTACATAATATCCCTCGGGAGAGCCTGGGAACAGCAACACCACAGTAGCAACAAGGGTACCTAGTATACATATCTTAAGTTTCTAAACTCCACTCTCTGACAAGAGGGATCAGGGCTCCTTAAAGAAGTGGCAAATCCCAGGAATGCTGCAGGAAGAGTACAAAATGAGCCTTGAATAACTTGCTGTGTCAGACAGTAAGAAAAGTGCTCAAGGAATGAGGGGTCATATGTCAAAAGGACACAGAAGGTTAAAGGCGCTCCCACTGGCCAAATATGAGAATAGAGCATAAAAGCAAAATATTTTTTGGTACCATCCTGATAGTAACAGATAACACACTGAATGAAACAGGAAGCCACATTGACACACATAAAGCTGCAGACTGAACTGTGACTCTGCAAAACTCTTCTGCTGAAGACCTAACCTGTAATTGTGATGGTCTCTGGAAATGGGGCCTCTGGGCGATAATTAGGTTGACATGAGGTCATGAGGATGGGGCTCTCCTGATGGGGTTAGGGCCCTTAGGTGTCAAAGGCCTTGCTTTCTCCTCTCCCTTCACCCTTGCCCCACCCTCTTTCTCTGCTTTTTGAAGACATAGTAAGAAGGCAGCAGTCTACAAACCAGGAAAGGGGCCTTCACCAGAACTGAACTGCTCAGCACCCTAATCTTGGAGCTCCCAGCCTCCAGAACTATGAGAAATAAATTCCCATTGTTCAGTCTGTAGTGTTTTGTTCTGGAGTCCAAGTTAATATATATACGCTTACATACATACATAGAAAGTCTACTGAGGAAGTTTTACATAGTCTCAAAGTACCTCTCCACAAAATATTCACTAAATGCAAGGGAAAAGAAAAACTTCACTCCACAGAAGAAGGCTGGCGGACACTACCTTAAGCAAGTGCTAAAGTTAACGTCACCAGCAACAGGGCACATTAAAACCACAGCACCGCTTCCATAGAATTTCTGCCAACTTCTCTGTAAATTTGAGATTCTTTCAAAATAAAAAGTAAAAACACAAAAAACAAAAACCTGAGATGTCAAACTTCTACTCGTGGCTCCTCATTCAAGCACACAGGTCCATTTCCTAAGGCCAATTCAGAGAAACTTGCCTAGTTTAGATGTCAGTGTAACTCACTTAACATCTGCCCTTCCATTTACTAGCTTTCGTCCTCATCAAGTGAAATAACAACTTTGAAAATGTGTAAAATATAAAATTTTATTTAAAATATTTTTTGCTATTTAATTAAAAAAAATCTGGTTTTCTCTGATTAAGAGTCACCCAGCCCTTGGAACTCACATGTATATTTATTATTTGTGTTTTGCTGATCACACCTGGTGATCATATCCACCTGATAAACCATCTTACTCTCAAGTTGGTTTTCATTCACCCTAACATCCTTACCAACTTGAACATTCTTTTACAGTCATCTGCAACGTTATTTCCAAGGGCTCTTCCATTCTTTCCCCCAATTGATTTAATTTGTCAGACTCTTTTAGATTATTGCCTTTCAAAATTTTCTTTTTCAAAATGTTCAATGACAGTCTAGAAAGTTGTTCACTTTTAATTACTATGCCTCATGGTCTCTTTACTCACCACCATTCCCAAATCTTATTTCTTCTTTTCCCCAAATCTTATTTCTAAAATGCATCTAACACGTAAGCACAGCCTTATATAACAGAGTGTGATAACATTTTAAGCAAATTTGAATTATGTGACTTTCAACTGGTATCATATAAAAATACATGTAGAAGTATTTGTAGATTGATAGATGGATAAACCTTGAACACATAAGGATAAGTGGAAGAAGCCACTGATTAAAGACCACTTATACAGAAGCCCAGAATAGGGGCATCTATAGTAACAGAAAGTAGATTAATGATTGCTTAGGGCTGGGAAGTAAGGGGAATGTGGGGGCGATAGCTAAAGGATACAGGGTTCTTCCTTGAGGTGATGGAAATGTTCTAAAATTAAGTGTGGTTAAGGTTGTACATACTGCGGATATACTAAAAACCACTGAATTGTATATTTTAACTGGGTGATTTGCATGGTATATGAATTATATCTCAATAAAGCTGTTAAAAATATAAAACTGAATTAAAAACATGTGTATTAAAGTTGCATTTGACATGCAAATTTTTAAATAATTTGAATCTATCCCCCATTAAAAATGTGGTAAGAGAGTTGGATGACCTCAAAGCCAAAAGGATCTACATTTATTACTGCCACACATGACACGACTTCATCAGCATTAGGGCCACTCAGGTTGTAAACACATACCCTCTGTCAGGGTTATTTTTGGATTATGTGATTTATATTATGCAAAATTTTCCAGACTATAACCCTCAGGTAAATGTATTTTAAATAATTACAGTTGGTGATCTCCTGCCTTTTTCAGTGATTTCTGCACCTGTGTTCTCAAGTATCTTTCATTTTGAAGTCCGAACTATTTACTACAAGTCTTCCTGTCATTTATTATATTTCTGGTCGAGGTTTACTCTTTCTCTCAATATCTAGGTCTATTAGCATAAAAATTTCCCTAAACTGACCTGAAAAGAATGCTGGCATAAAAATGGAAAAAAATGTCAGTTTGACAATTTTTCTGTTGAGATTAGGGAAGGATAAATTACAACAGAAAAAGAGTAATGAAAATGACAAATCACAAATTTGAAAAAAATAAATTCAAGGATTAAGTTTTCCAAAAAAGGCATCAAAGATGAGCAGGGCTTGGCATTCCCGGAGCAGGTGTCATGGGGTAGTGGGAACAACACAGATCAGCACAGTCAAGACGTCCAGATTCCTCCCCAGCCTGGACCTCAGTCTCCATTTGCCCATCTGCAAAATGAGGGGCTGGACCAGATGGCTTGCATCCCTTCCAGGGCTAAAAATCTTTTATTCTAAACTCCAAGTTCTAATTTCTCTTACCTTCTTTTTTAAAATGACTCTCTGTGTCTTCGGTGAGACATCCAAAACAAGCTCTGCACAGGTCATGGCTTTGTTGGAAGCCACAGGCCGCCCTGTCCCTTCCTGCAAACTAGGATTGAGAAAACAGGAACAATCATAATTGTGTGTGCACAGACACATGCACACACACATATACACATGCACTCACATGAGTATTCAAGCACTCCAAGCAAATGCCTAAACCTCCACTATAAAGAAGAAAATTTTTTTAATCATAGAAGAAGAGGTCTGACTCAAGTTGCAGAAAGATCAAGGTTGTGCTGTTTTCCTGCACAGTTCAAAGAGTCATTTATCAGGAGACATACTCTGACATTTCCTCTCTCCTGATATTTTAAGTGGTTTAACATTCAGGCATAAAAGGATTATTGTATATCTTTAGATGGAAACAAAAAGAAACGAAAGAAAACAAAAACTAAGCCAGATACTACAAGGGTCCAAGAATTAGCTCTACTCTGCCAGGAAGATGATCAGCATTATTGTGTCTCCACGTCTTAGCAAGAAATTAGAAGTCCTTTCAGGATGAAAAGAAAACAAAATCACCTTTGTCCAATTCAACACTGTTGTGTTTCTCTGTAGCTTCAGAATCTTAAGCTTTATGGAATGTTGCAGCCTAGTTAGACTTCAGGGTATTTTAATGGAATTTTATTTAGATTATTCTGATTCTACTAATCTCTTCATAAATTCAGAGTTAAAAACTAAGTTTTCATGACACCAAAAGCACCAATGACCAAAAAAAAATTTTTTTCAACAAAATTGTAAAATTTTTTCCTTTCAGAAGTCATTATTAAGAAAGTAAAAAAACCAACCACAAAATGGGAGAAGATATTTGCAAAGCATGTATCTGATATGGGATTTGTATCCTCATTACATAAGGAGCTTTAACATTCAACAATAAAAAGACAAAAAAAATCATTTAAAAATGGGCAAAGGACTTGAATAGATATTTCTCCAAAGATATACAAGTGGCCATTAAGCACAAGACAAGATCTTCAATATCATTAGTTATTATGGAAATGCAAGTTAAAACCACAATGAAAATATCACTATATACCCAGTAGACTAGTTACACTCAAAAAAAAAAAAAAAAAGGACAATAACAAGCACTGCTGAGAACGCAGACACGGGAACCCTGACACATCACTGGTGGGAAGATGAAATGATTCAGCCACTGCGGAGAACAGTACAGCAGATCCTCACAAAGGTAAAGAGAACTGCTGTAGAACCCAGCAATTCCACTCCTAGGTATACACACAAAAGAATTTTTTAAAGTACATAAACAAGTATATGTGCAGGCATGTTGACAGCAGCACTGTTTACAACATCCAAAAAGTAGAGACAAGACAAATGTCCATGAAAGGGTGAATGGACAAAATGTGGTAGAGACATACTGTGGAATATTACTCGGCCGTTTAATAGGAATGAAGTGCTGACATGCTACAATGAGGATAAACCCTGACAACATTATGTTAAGTGAAAGATGCCAGACACAAAAGATCACATATTTATGATAATTTATGTGAAGTATCTGGAATAGGTAAATCCTTAGAGACAGAAAGCAGATTGGTGGTTGCCAGTTGCCAGGGGCCGGGAGTAACCACTTAATGGAACTCGATAGCTGTGGTGGCTGTAAGGCATCCTGAAGACACTAAATGTCACTGAGCTGATCGCTTTAAAATGGTTAATTTTATGTTAAAAGAATTTCACCTCAATTTAATATAAAAAACAAAACTAGGCTTCTATCTCATCATTAGTTCTTTCCAAAAAGGCAAAGAAATAGGATCTACCACATTCCAAAATACGGTTCAACCTCTTCACACACTAAGATTCCCAGGAAATTTTCTTTTTATCTACCCATGTCCCTTCAACTTATAAAACTCATAATTCTTCATTAGGATTCTTCAGTTAAAGAGCTTAATGACTACTAGAATTTAACATAAGAAAGTACGGAGAGACACATGATTAGCAACCAGATTAAGAACTGGTTTTTCAGGCACTAAAACCTAAAGCAAGTCATATTGTTGAGTGCTGTAATCTCTAAAACGAAACAAGGACAACTGACTTAGACAAGATAAATCCTAGCACCATCACTATCAAAAGAGCACTGCAACAAACAAAGAAAAGAAGGGCTATTCTAAGCAGAGATGCCCGTTTAACTCATTACTCATGAAATCTGGAGTCCAGGTAGAGGAGAGATTGCACAGACTCAGATTATTCCCTGGACCTCAGGCACATACAAAACAATTTCATAAGCAAAATTATTCAGAACATTTTGGAAAGGAATATGACTTTAAATGTCCTGTTCATCAGGTGCCTTGTATCTAGAATGCTAAAGATTCAGCTATTTTCCCAGTTTCTTCATGGATAAATCTTAAAATTGGCCCTGTAACCAGCACAGAAAACAATAAACTGTACTTATTACACATGTTGGGGGAATGACTACTTTTTGAAAGCCCAGGGTTTGAATCTCTATGTATCTAACTATGTACCAATAAAACAGAATCAGAACAAGCTCACTATTCCTCCCCTGACTTGTCTACATACAACTAATTAGTCAGACAACAGTGAAGATTATCATTCCAGGGCAACTGGAGTTACTGTCAAGTTAAACTACTCTGCTTGCTTTCGGTGAATAAGATAGACCCTTAAATGTCTGCTGGATCAGTATTCGCAATGGGAGAGGTGCATCAGAATGGTGATTTGAATAATTATAGATGAAGATTAGTTCAGTTTCAAATGAGGAAAGCGGTAAAACAAACAAAACTGGCGGTAAGAAGTTTAAAAAATACATAAGAAATATCACCGTAAAGCAAGAGCTACAATGGATTATGGGGGAGGTCTTTAAAAAGAGAAGAATCTTGCCTCTTTGGGTAAATTTTAATCTAGCCAGACGACAAGGGTTTATGACTAAAGACCTCTCAAGATAGACCCTGAGCCTGGGATTTGGTAAAGAATGAAAGGAATCTTCCTTCTTCCCTTGGCCTCCTGAGAACTGCTTAAAATTAAAACCAGTTAATAATTAGAGCTTTCTGCTTCACAAGAACAGGAGTCTAACCCAGAATTACCCAGAGAATGTATATGTAGCAGCAATGTATATGAAATTTTCATAGTAAAGCTGTTGGTTGTCCTGGAAATCATTCATGTTGCAGCTGATCTCAGAGGAGCCCGCCCCTTTAACAGTCAGAGTGATAAAGGGTGGCAGGGTGGGTTCGTCCCAGGCATAATCCAACGAAGTCATGGGCTTCACTTCAGTTCGGAGCCTGGGTTCAGCTACGCCATGCTGAGTGAAGACAACCGGGACCTATGGTAACAGCAGAGAGGAAGAGGACTTTGGCTCAGAGTGGTGTTACTGGAAAGTGATTCAGTGCCTCCTGGGTTTAAGTCCTAGATCCTTCCCAAATGACTCCTACACAGGGTATAACCACAAGTGAGGCTCAGCATCTCGCCTCCTCAAATGCCTTTCTAATCATCTTCAACACTGCAAAAAAGCCCACCGATGAAAGGACACAGGCCCCCGCTGCTGGGTAAAGGGTTCTGAGAAGCAATTCTATCCTTTCAATGGCACCTAGTCTACCCTCACCCCCCAGGACACACTCTGAACAGAGAAAGGTATAAAAATTTTGGAATTCAGCTATGGAAAGTCACATATTGTAAGACACTGCTATTCAAAGGCATAATTTAAAATAGAATCGAATGATTTCCATCTTGGCTTTATTTGGAAGATTCATAAAGAAGCTTACTGTAACTAAGCAACAGTAGAAATGCCCATTCTACTGGACATTTATCAGTCTGATTCTGATTCCTCTCTCTGTTTAAATTGGAATGTCTACAGAGGGCACCATGCCAACCGAACTGTCTAGTCAAAGTAAGTTTTGGGTGCTGAGAAGTCACTTGTGCACAAGGCTGCCTAGCAATCAAAATAACCAGCAGAAACCACCTCTCAGTAGCAAGGATTTCTAAGATTCCTGTATAGCTTTTTTTAAACCCAAGTTTAAAATATATTTCATCATTATCTTAAGGGCAGTACATACTCCACTTTCCCACATATGAAACAGCCAAACTGGCTCTCAGCTCCCTTGGATACCTTGGAATAGTTGTCAATTCGGAAAGGAGGGGGTAACTGATCTGTGTCACTAAATGAGATTCTATAGGTAGCTCCTCGAAGAGTAATTTCCACACGCAGGAAGAAGCATTTTCCCAGAGTATCTCTGCAGAAAAAGGAAACAGAAGAGGCTGCATAAAAGGGATGAAACAAGTTCCAGTTCACTTTCTTCCCATATTTCTCATAATCACCACTATGTGTTCTTTGATCACATTTTTTTTTTAAAGTAGAAATCGACAGTATAATCACCCAGTAAAAAGAATTCATTCAAGCAACTTTTGAACAACACACTGTGACTGTATGGGATCTACGCATTTTACATAGTGGGTTTGTTTTGGTCATAGTGTCAGTACAGCAAATGAGTAAATACTGGTTGAACTACTAAAATTGTTGATATTAGACTACTTTTGACCTAGAAAAGAGAAATTTCATAGGGTTCAAACTAATGTATTGATGTTACTGATAAACAGGGTTTGTTCTGTAGGATGAGAGCAGGTAAGGAAGAATCCTGTGGCATGGAGGTACCAGTATGTGATCATAATTTGTATGTGCTTTGTGTGTGTATTCAAATATAGATAAATCACTGGAGAGAATGGAAAGCTCTTCTTTACAGAAGAATATCAGTTAACAAATGTAGAAGAAATGAGAGAATCAGAAAAATCACCATTTTGCAACCACCAATTTAACAACGGATTCAGGTAAGATCCATCAAAATACTGAGTTAAAGGTTTTGGGGAAAGAGAACACACACAGTCTCAAATTATCTCCTAAATGGACTGCTCTCGAATACAAAGAAGAAAAGGTAACAGTACAATACAGAGACCTGGTGGACACCACTTTAACCAAGTGATGATCGAATTTATCAGCAACAGCAGTAATGGGACCTACGGATGTCACAGGCCTCCTGACATGACGCAATGGGAAACACACACCACTGCAGAGGTAGCATTCTTACCAAAAATGTTTGGTCCAAATTTATACATAGAAAATTGTCAGAAAAATCCAGAAAATAGGACATCTTACAAGAAACTGGCTTGGACTCTCTAAAAATGTCAATGTCGAGATCAATATCACTTATTATCAGAGAAACGCAAATCAAAACTACAATGAGGTATCACCTCACACCAGTCAGAATGGCAATCAGTCAAAAGTCCACAAATGGCAAATGCTGGAGAGGCTGTGGAGAAAAGGGAACCCTCCTACACTGCTGGTGGGAATGCAGATTGGTACAGCCACTGTGGAAAACAGTATGGAGATTCCTCAAAAGATTAGGAATAGACTTACCATATGACCCAGGAATCCTGCTCCTGGGCATATATCCAGAAGGAACCCTACTTCAAAAAGACACCTGCACCCCAATGGTCATAGCAGCACTATTTACAATGGCCAAGACATGGAAACAGCCTAAATGTCCATCAGCAGATGACTGGATAAAGAAGATGTGGTATATTACACAATGGAATACTATTCAGCCATAAAAACTGACAACATAACGCCATTTGCAGCAACATGGATGTTCCTGGAGAATGTCATTTTAAGTGAAGTAAGCCAGAAAGAGAAAGAAAAATACCATATGAGATCGCTCATATGTATGTGGAATCTAAAAAAAAACACAAAAAACAAAAACAGAAATACAAAATAGAAATAGACTCATAGACATAGAATACAAACTTGTGGTTGCCAAAGGGGTGCAGGTGGGAAGGGACAGACTGGGATTTCAAAATGTAGAATGGATAAACAAGATTATACTGTATAGCACAGAGAAATATATACAAGATCTCGTGGTAGCTCACAGAGAAAAAAAATGTGACAATAAGTATGTGTATGTGCATGTATAACTGAAAAATTGTGCTCTACACTGGAATTTGACACAACACTGTAAAATGACTATAACTCAATAAAAAAAGGTAAAAAAAAGAAATGTCAATGTCGATAAAGACAAAAAAAGGAGAAGGAGACTATGACTATTGGACATGAAACCAGTCAAGATATACCAGATCCTAATCTAGATCAAGGGAGGAGGGTTGCTATGAAGGACATTTCAAAGGACTATTCATTTTAAAACATATCAATATTATATATTAAATTTCCTCGGTGTTTATATAGGTGATAAATAAAGTTTGTTATGGCCAAAGTATCATGATGACTTCAATTCACTTTCAAGTGGTTTGGAAAAAAAGTATGTATGCGTGCACGTGTAGAGACAGAGTAACATAGAAAATGTTGAAATGCAGGAAATCTAGGTAAAAGATGGGGGGTGTCACTGTACTAGTCATAAGTTTTCTGTGGGTTTAAACTGTTTCAAAACGAAAACTGGGGGAAGTAGAGCTGACACAGTTTTCTGCTCAGTAGTTTAGGGCCACACACTGAAATTATTTCAAAAGGATTAATAAAAGTAGACGAGTCACCTTCTTCCCCCACCTCCAAACCTCTCTTTCTTTCTTTTTTAAGTAATCATGAGTAACTTTTAAAATTCCAAATTGGCTTCCCCTTCTCACACAATAGATCTGGGCTGACTCCATCAAGGCAGTATGCAAACCAGTAGTGGTTTTAGCTGCAGAATTCCTCACCTTTTTCCCCCTGCTAAATGAAACCTTGTGGGAAACACACAATGCTAATGGGAGTCCTGGCTGAAGTAGGGATGAGGGCATTAGAGCCCTGCCAACTCTGCTTCCTTGGCCTGTATATAAAGTTACCTCCTTGGACCCCCAACCACTCCTAGGAACACAATTTGAAAACCACTATACCAGATGCAGTTAACTCTAATAGGGGCCAGGGCAAAGGATAATTAAGAAAGGTACATCACTGACCAAAAACAAAGAAAAACCTCAGGTAATGCATTCTTTTAAGATAATGCATTTCTTTAAAAGTCACATATAAATACTATTTTGGCTCATCTATTAAACTAGCCATTTTTCTGTTACCTTACAATAGTGTTCTCCATGGAGAACTAACCATAAGGTATAAACGACTAAATTTTGCTTCTAAATGTGTTGAAATCGCACTGATTTCAGTGTCCTTAGCTTCAAAATCATTTGATGAAAGAAACTAAAGAGGACAGAAATAAATGGAAAGGCATCCCAGGTTCATGGATTGGAAGACTTGATATTGTCAAGATATCAATGCTATCCAAAGTGGATATCCAGACCTAATGCAATCCCCATCAAAATCCCAAGTGTTTTTTTTTTTTCCAGAAAAAGAAAGATTCATCATGAAATTCAGCTAGAATCTCAAGGGAGTCCAAATAGCCAAAATAACCTTGAAAAAGAACAAAGACGGAGGTGTCAACTTCCTAATTTCAAAACTTATTACAAAGATACAGTAATCAAAACAGTGTAATCCTGCCATTAAAGACAGAATATGGATGAACAGAACACACAGCCCAGAAATAAACCCTCACACGTAGGGTCAAATAATTTTTGACAAGAGTGCCAAGACATTCCATGGGGAAAGTCAACAAATGATGTTAGGAAAACTAGATATCCACAAACAAAAGAATGGAGTTGGACCCTTATCCTATACCACATACAAATATTAATTCAAAATGGATCAAAGACCTACATGTAAGAGGTAAAACTATAAAATTATCAAAAGAAAACATAGGAGAAAAGCTTTATGACATTGGATTTGGAAATGATTTCTCAGATAAGACACCAGAAGCACAGGCAATGAAAGTTAAAAAAGGTAAGCCAGATTACACCAAAATTAAAAACACAATCAACAGAGTGAAAAGGCAATGTGTGGAATGAAAGAAAATATATGCAAACTAATTATCTCATAAGGGGTTAATATCTACAATATGTAAAAGACTCCAACAACTCAACAACAACAACCAAAAAAAAAACCAATTCAAAAATTGGCAAGGGACTTGAATAGATATCTCTCCAAAGAAGATGCACAAATGGCCAAAAAGCACATGAAAAGAAGGTCAACATCACAAGTCACTGTGAATCAAAACCATGAGATACCACCTCACACCCGTTAGGACGGCTACTATCAAAAAAACAAACAACAAAAAAACCCACAAATGTTGGTGAGGATGTGGAGAAATTGGAACCCTTGTGTTGTGTTGACAGGAATGTAAAATGGTGCAGGTACTATGAAAAACAGTACGGCAGTTACTCAAAGAATTAAAAATAAAATGACCATATGATCCAACAATTCTACTTCTGAATATATACCTAAAAGAATTGAAAGCAGGGACTCAAAGAGATATCTGTACATCCAAAACACAGCAGTACTATTCATAATAGCTTTAGCTCTTATGGGAGGGGCGGAGGGTACGGCTCAGTGGTAGTGCACATGCTCAGCATGCACAAGGTACTGGGTTCAATCCCCAGTACCTCCATTAAAACAAATAAACAAACATAATTACCTCCCCCCACCAAAAAAAGTCTGTCATAATAGCTAAAAGGTAGAAGCAACTCAAGTGTCCATCAATGAATGAACAGATAAGTAAAATGCAGGATGAACATATAATGCAGTATTATTTAGCCTTAAAAAGGAAGAAAGTTTTGACACATGTTACATCATGGATCAACCTTGAGGACATTTTGCTACATTTGCTATGTGAAACAAGCCAGTCACAAAAACACAAATGTATGATTTCACTTATCTGGGGTGGCAAGAGTTGTCAAATTCATAGAGAAAGGAGAATAGTGGTTGCGAGGGGTTAGAGAAGGGGAAACTAAGGGGTTATTGTTTACTGGATACAGAGGGGTCGGTTTTGCAAGGAGTTTAGGATATTGTTTGCACAACATGAATGTACTTAACACTAGTGAAGTTAAAAACGGTTAAGACAGTAAATTCCGTTACGTGCCTGAGGCCCACAAAATAATCTCTGGGCCCTTATGTTGTCATTCCCATATGACATATGTATTTTACCACAATCTTTTAAAGTTTAATACTTTAAAAAAAGTGTTGATGAAAGCAGTCACCCTGGCTAGCTGAGGCGGAATTTTGCTGATTTCTCTGAGGACCAGAGGGTCACTGAGTTGGGCAAAGAAGGCCAGGTTATTCACTGAAACGGCAGTCACCGAGAGAACAGTTCGTATAGGTGCAAGAATAGACCAAAACGTTTACAATGAATGCTACCATCTAAATGCTGACAGAATTCAGAGCTGTGGGCAATCACGAGCTCCCTGCTACCCCCTGAACATGTGACCTCGGACGACAGCAAATGCACAGTGGTCAAAAGTGTCAACGTTCCTTTTAACTCATTCTATCAAAATGTTCACCTGGTCTTTGCAGTTTTAAGCCCTTTGTCTGAGCCAGAAACATATGTGCTCATTTCATGAAGAGTCTTACTATCTACTACTTACTATTTATAGTTTTATAAATATCTGAAATTTATATGGTATTTACAGCTTACTATTTACATTACCGTACCTCAAACAAGGCTACTTTTTGTCTAAATAGCGTCTCTGAACTTACCTCATGTTGATATGGAAGGAATTATTCTTGTTAACTTCAAAGCCTCCAGACCAAATACAATTGGGAACATCCATCAATCTGACACATAAGAGCTGATCATAGTCATTCCGGGGCCAGTGGAACACCACACTGGAACCAGGAAGGGTGGAAATGTAACCTTCAGGATTAGCTGTTCCCTGAAACACACAGGATCACTGGCTTTAGTCAACAAGTCAAGTAAAGACAGCAAATGTTTACTGAGGATCTACTCTGAATCTTGCTCTCTACCAGGAGCTATTTACGGTACCAAAGGCATAAAATGGTTACTCACACCAAAAAACTTAGTGTTGATGGGGGGAGATAAGCCCTGACATTAAAATTCACTGTGCTGTTAGAGAAGCACTAGCCATTCTCCAAAAGCAAACTGCTTACCTGTCCCCTGGCAAATTCCCTCTGTGCAAATGCAAGTTTGTGAGATGACTTATTATCTAACAGGTAACGGGGGGCAAAGATGACCATACAGGTGTCAATATATCGACCTCGGCCTTTCTTGACATCAATACCTACAAATAACAAGAACCACTTCCGTAAATAAATCAGGAGGGAAAAAAATGCGTGGTTTAAATAAATTAAACAGACTTCACAATTACTTAGTTTCTCTGAGAAAACAACTGTAGCACAGAGACAGGCTGTCAAGCCTTACCGAAAACGGAATGAAAACAGCAATTGCACTCAAAGTATTGTTCTTTATTCCCCTTTAGGCCTTTACAAGTCTCCATGGCAACATCAGTATCCCCATAATTCCTAGCTTCTTCACCAAGTGCGTACAATCAGAATAGCAACTAAAACACAGATGTTTGGTCACAGGATACCTCTGGTTTCCATTTATGAAACTGACTACTAAGAGTTTATGTGATACATTTCTGCTTACATATGGGACACAAAATTTCCTCCTCTTATAGCATATAACAGAAATTTCGTATTACTTAGTTGGACTCTGCAACTTCCCTGAACTCAATTAACTCTTCCAGTATTTCTTTCAGCCCACTGTCCAAGAATCCAGCTCAAACATAATGCTAAATATTATAGAATATTATAGAAATACTATAGAATGTATTCCTTCATACAATAAATATGTACTGGGAAAAAAAAGCAAACAAAACACTTAGGGTGTTACTTAATATAAGACTTCACATGTCTTAAAATAGCTAAAAGACTGAGCAAATCAAAAAAACAAAAATCACTGAAATTCTGTACTTCAGAAATGCAAAGTAATACTGGACTAGGGAGATAAACCCTCCACTTTTCTGTACCACCCAGAAAAGCATCGATTGTCAGAAATGAACATTATCATAGCTAGCTGATCTCAACTAATTAAAGTCCACCTATAAAAGATATGTTTGATATTATAAAAAGAGTCTACAGTATCAAGACTCAATTTTTGGGAAAAAAGCAGGTTTTTTGATTTCCTTTTTCATTTTAGATTGCCCTGACAAACCCCTAATAAATGAATGGCTGATAAGATCAAAATGTATAAAATCCTTCTTGTTGGAGTTACATGTGACGTTAACTGGCAAGGCCCTGCCTGGATTTTCTGCTTGGGTCGATGCTTGAAACTTTCCCGACAGGGAGCTAGCTATCCATCCAATTCTTCAAAAATATTCATGTAAGAGATCCCACAAATTCCCTTGATTATACATGCCAAGATCTCATGATCCTTAAGAATTATAAAATCCTACCAGAGCCCACTCTCTCTATTCCTTTCTGGTTTAGCAACAAAATTCAAGTCACACTCTTATCTCTAAACACAAAAGTAGTAAGTTTTAATGAACGCACTAGCACCTAAGCTTACATGTGCACTCACTGTATGTTTCCACTGGACAGCTCAATTTGCCTCCCTGCAAGAACTGTGCGGTTCCTGAGTGCCAGCTGCTCTAAAGAGCACAAGCACCATTTTCCCTCCACTCCGTCCCAACCACAGCTCCCAGACAACCTGCAGCGGCTTGCTTTCATAGTTTGTCAAGGACAAGATACTCCAGCAGAAAAGCAAACTCAGTACGAAGCAGAACTCTGCCTGCTCAAGGGGTGGAGCAAACAAGTGTGAGAAAAAGCAACGAAAACGGTCCTCAGCTGGAGGATCAGATACAGTTTACTTTTTCCATTAAAAAACTTAATGTCCACTTTAAAGGAGACACTTCATGTCAAGGAAGAATACATGCAAATTCCTATTTTAAAAAACACACAAAGCAAACTGTACCTGGAAAAGACTCTCTTACTAGTAAGCCCTCAAATGCTTGAACGTATCCACGGGATTCAGGGAAAACAGCTTAATGATACCACCTCGACTTTTCCTTCCAGAACATGACTCTCTATACCTACACTGCCCAAAACAGTGGCCATTAGTCATACAGCACGACTTACCGTCACTAAAATGAAATAAAATGAAAACTCCAATTCCCTTGTCACATTCACATTTCTTAGTAATGTACTGTGGAGTGCACGGCAGCCACTTGCAGCCAGTGTTAACCGTACTGGACAGTACAGGACAGAACATTCCTATCATCGTAGAGTGAAAATGGATGGTTCCAGATGGCTTCCCAACATTCAGTCCTAAACAGTGCTTTGAGATCCTTGCAAATTATATACTAAAGGAAGGATACATTGCTAACATTTCAGACCTGAGACATATTTAAATGAAATTTGTCTTAACCCTTCGGACAATCTTTCCAGTGTTCCAGGCACAGCATCTTCCCTTTCTCTCACCACCCACCACCTCCATAAGCTAAGCTGGCTTAGGGGCTTCTAATGACTGTAAACACCCTGTACATTTTATTATATTTTTTGCCTCAAATGTGGACACTCAAGTCGTAATTCTACTTCTAACCCAGATTGCCCCCTTATATCTGGACCAGTCACTTAACCTTTCTGCTTCGGTTTCAAGGAGAACAATGCTTCTTACCCTCTTGGGGTTTGCAAGTTTTAATGAATGCGTGGGAAATGCATGGAGGATGAAAAGCATTCTAAGTGTTCCTATTATTCCCATGAAAAGCAAGGATTCAAGCCAAACTGATCCGTCTCTGACACAGGTGAGTCTGAAATGAAACAGAGCCCCAGACCTCAAAGGGGTAGTGTTTAGGTGACTCCTTAGATCCCCAGGAGAATAGGTCTGTGTTGATATCAGTCTAGCAGTCAAAGAACAGACACCTGACCGAATGCCAAACAAGAAAATCAGCGCTTGCAGTGAGGCCAAAATGTATGGCCAACTTATCCCTTCAAGCCTGAAGTCATTGACCAATGGTTCTGGTTCTCCCGTTGCCCCAGATATAACCCACCAATGTTATAGATCAGCCCTGGTCGGTTTCCTTGCTGGATGACTCTCAAAGCTCGGACACCACTACCACCATCCAGTGAGAAGCCCTGACACCAGCCCGGCATGCCTTCTGGATGAATCCCCCTTCCGACTCTCATCGTGCAGCTGTGGGCAGAAAAGCAAAGATGAATACATTCATCCATAAGAAAGTCTTCTCTACCTGTCTAGTCAGGAAACACTCTTGTGGCTAGCACCCAGAATTAGAACTCTAATAGTGACTCTTCCTCACTTGCATGTGATTCCCAAACCCAGCAAGGCAATTAGTTTGTGGTCAAAACTCTATCTTAGAGGCAGCCACATTCAGCATTGTGTGAAATGTACTGACTTCTACAACTAACCACTTAAGGAGAAAACATGATTCTATGAACATAAGACACGAGGAAAATGTATAATATCTATCATTCCTCTGAAAAACAAGGATCCGGAGCAAACTGATACTTTTCTGACTCGGGTGCTTCAAGAGTTCGTGAAATACCCTGAACATATGAGAAAAGTATGTACAGAAGATGCAGCTAATGGCCCATTCCTTCAAAGACCTGGTACCACTATAAAGGCAAAGCACCATTTAGCTGGCCAGTGTCCTGTCACGGATCCTGGAATCGTTAACTCCTGCTTGTGTGTTTCAGTTCTACCACTAACAAGCAATGTAGCCTTGGGCAGGTAACTCTCTCTGAGCCTCAGTTTCCTCATCTGAAAACAAAACAAGATTTCCTGCCCTGTCTAATCCATTGGGACATTGGGAGAATCTATGTGGAAATGCTTTGGGAACTATGAATTCCCTGGATAAAATAAACTGTGTTAACAAATATCAAGTCCTAAATCTAAAACTGTCAAAATCCTTTCAGAAAAATAGTTAGTCTGGGCTTGCTGACCACGTCAAGTGGCTGGGTATCTCCCACGTGGCCAGCACCCTAGTCAACCCTCTCCTGATTCCAGCACCAACCAAAAGTCCAACCCTCCCTGGTAGACACATCTGCATCCACTGGCGTGTAAGGTCCCCTACACCCTCCGGGAAGTCTGTAGCATAGTTCTGCAGATAACGGGGCATGGCATTTTAGCAGAGTCAGATATGCCTACGTACTTCGGCATTAAGGCTATAAACTAGAAGATGCCTGTGAAAAGCAGAATGTAGAAACCAAGAACAAACATGAATGAAAGCCCCGACCATACGTTAAAAGGATATGCCATCTAATCCTCACAACTGCTGCTCTTCCTGCCTTTAAACGTGCAGTGAGCGCTCTGAGATCTTGAAATGGCACATTTGATTTCGATGGGAAAAAAAGGGATGGATTTCAAAACCTTACACAAAATGAGCTGGACTGGATTAATGAGGTGGAGGCTCTACCAAAGGGTCAGCCTATCTCCCCTCTGACACCAGCTCCTCTGCCTGCGCTGAGAGCTTCCAGGGGGATAGAAGCCATGCAGAGAAGAGAACATGAGGGTCTCTCTTCATTGGCAGAGTTATGAATAGAACTACTTCAATGCACGTAAAATAAAACTAGCTTTCGTTATAAACCAACCAAATGGTTTATTTTCAATATCAAATAACACAGAAATTAGATCCGAAAGAATCCCATTAAGTCACGGTCCTATTCCCCTGCCAAGTCAGGATGTTATCTGCAGTATACTTCTACTTACATGGATATACTATAGCCTTTGCTAATTCTTCCCTTCCCGAGGAGCTTACTTCCCCTTCCCATAAATAACTGTACTCACAGGTTTGGCTGCTCTTTGTCGGCGTAGCAGAACAAGAGCGGGCTCAGGCTCCGGGCCAGCTCATGCTCCTCAAACTGGCCTGCAGCGTCTGTCTTTGCATTGTCCTGTCTGAAGATCAGTGGCAGCCCTTCAGGAAGGAGGGGAAAGTTCACATCAGTCCTACCCAGTCTGTCCGAGACAGATGCAAGTAAAGAAAGGAAAAGTAACTCATCAAGGGGGGGAAGCAGGGAAAACTGAATTTATTTGGTGGGCTCAGTTGTTGTCCGAAAGGACACTCTTGACCATGATTAAGCACTTCTTATGGAAGCAGGGAAGTTTCAGCAGCGTATACCGTTGAGGTAATCTGTTTGCATTGGCTCCATTTAGTTGGCTGAGCAAACAAATCCGAATTCCCATGACCAACTCCAAAGGCCTACTTGAGGCCTGTATACATACCTGTTTTGTTAATTAACCAATACGGAGCAGAAATGAAGATCTTTAAAGATCCCTCTGCTCGACACACAATCCGGATGGTGAGGTTCAGCTGCCGCCGGTTGATGTCATAGAGTCTCATTCTCACCATGTAGTTCTGGGTTCCAGGTGGAATGAGCAATTCTTTACAGAGTGGAAAATTCTCCAGGGATACCCCTAAGGAGGACATAAGCTATTGTCTTTTGAGGTTCTCGCTTCAGTTTGTCAAAACAGCCCACAGCCAAACTAAATTGGATTCCTTCCGGAAAAATCAGTAACTATGTATTCAACTGGCAAAAATCTCATTAGAACGGCCATCTTCCTTTAGCAGGGGTGAGAATAAATATAAAGCAAACCAGATGGTCTGGAAGTCACACTAGGGAGTCTGAACTGCATAATAATTAGAAGAATGAAAGTACCAAAAAGTTATCGATGATAGCTCTTATTATTAAGAGTTTACTATAAATCACGTCCTCAGCTGGGTCCCAGAAACCCAGTAAAGGCAAGTATAGGGTAAGAGTGAAGGTTTTCTGCAGTCTCACTGCCTGGCTTCAGATTCCCAGTCTGTCCTCACAGCTGAGTGATATGGGGCAAGCTATTTAACCTCGCTGTCTCATGTGCCAAATGGGTGTAACCACAGAATCTACTTCGTGGGCTTCCTGTTAAAAGTGATGATCCACGTAAAGCATGAATGTAAAGATAAGGAGTCCTCGGTGTGCACACAGTGAGGGGGGGGTGAGAGGATACTTCCATTATATACAGGGGCTCAGTAAATATTTGTTGAAGAACTAATTAAATGTCAGAGCAAAGACCTATTTTCTTTAAAACAGACAATTAGGACTGCACTATTTTTCTTTTCTAAATTAAACTCAAGGGTTTACATATTCAAAAACGTAAGCTTATCACTGTGGGACACATTACTGAAGCTCAATGAGTTTCAGGTTCCTCATCTATAAAATGGGGATAATGCTGTGTCTCTGCCTCAGACATCCATTGTTGTGAAGACTGAATGAGATGATGTAGTGAAATCACTTACAAACTGTAAAAAGATAAATATCTAAGTCCTTATTATTTCAACATGCCTGCAACAGCCTTAAACAGGATAATGACTCTCTACCTTGACTTCACTCATCCCTGCAACTGAAAATTACTTGATGCATTATCTGTCCCACCCCTCAACTTCTTCATCAGTAAAGTGGGACAAATAACAACTGCTGTAAGGATTACATGAGATCACGTGTGTGAAAGTATTTGACATAACGCCTGGAGTACAGCGTGTGCTTAGCAAACATTTTTCCCTTTCCTGAAAAGAGAGACATATGATTCCACTCATTTTACAGCTGGTAAAAAGTGTCGTTTGAAGAGACGAAAAGACTTCCTTTAGTTACACACCAAGTGAACAACATAAGAGAAAAGGCTATGTTGAGTGCTTGCTCTGTAAATCTTTTGGTTTTGTTCAGTTTTTTTGTTTCGATGATTTTCCATATTGTAAGTTTTGCTTTTTCCTTTAACTGCATAAATCCCTTAAGCTGGCTTACTGAGATGTTATATGTGCTACAACTACTCCAAAATGTTTGCCAAATAATCACAAAATATCCACTGACACTTTCACAGAATTATTATAGATAATTATTTGACTAAATCCTTACCCAGTTCAATGTTCTGGGATGTATCAGCTGTGTGAAGAGCCACTTCCTTGCCAGGTTTTAGTGTCCCATTAATTGGCATGCCTTTCACATAAAAATCAAGCTCACAAGGTAGCAAGTTGCAGATTACCACCGTTGGCAGGAGATATATGGTATGCCCAGGCTGTCTGAAAATCTGTTTTGCACTGTCAGAAAATATGTTTGAAGGCATGTAATCTGGATAATTCTCTTTCTTTATGGCCACACAAAACCTATGAAGACAAAATGGTGTAAAAACCATCAGCCTGAATGAAGACCTTGAACTTTTTCTTCTTAGCCAAGTAGGAGATAGCATAACATTAAAATGGTTCAATAATTTACTAAGAGATCTGCAGTTTTCAATCCAAACACATTTACTAACACATAATCAAATCACAATAAAATGTACAGATTTTAAACGTTTAGTTTGATGAATCTTGACAATTATATACGCCTTTATAAATACCACCCAAAGCCAATTATAGAATATTTCTCTCACTCCAGAAAGTTCTCTCATATCCCTTTCCAATCAGTATCCTCTCCCATCATTCAAGCAACCACTTTCTGACATTTATCATTATAAGGTAATTAATTGTACCTGTTCTTGAACTGCTTGTAAACAGAATGATACAGTATGTACTACTCTCTGTGTTTGGGTTTTTTTGCATAGCATTAAGTTTAAACAAGATTCAGCCATGTTGTTGTATGCATCAGTATTTGATTCATATGCAATTGTGTGAATATACCATTTTTTAAAAATTCATTGTCCTGCTGATAATCAATTGCATTGGGTTGTATCTCCAGATCAATTTCGTGAGAATGGAAATCCTAACAATACTGAGCCTTCCAATCCACGAACTTGCTTATATCTTTCCACTTAGTAATCACGTTTTCTTTAGTATCTTTCAGCAAGGTTTTGTAATTCCTAGGGTAGAAGACTGGTACATCATTCCTTAGACTGATTCCTGAATTTTTTTTTCTGATGCTCTTATAAGTGATATTTTAAATCATATTCTCTAATTTTTCACAGCTAGAATATAAGCATATAACTGATTTCTATAGGTTGACCTTGAATCCTGAAATCTCGATAAATTTATTAGGTCTCACAATTTTTTTTTTTGCATTTATGAAGATGATCTGATGCCTTTTATCTTCAGTCTGTTAATATGATGAATTGGACACATTCATCAATCTTCAAATGTTAAGCTAATCTTATATTACTGGAATAAACCTCACTTGCTGGAGTTTATTTGGTAATATTTCGTTAAGAACTTTTGCATCTCTTCATGGAGGAATGCTGGCTTATAGCTTTTTTATTTAGTATTAAATTTATTTATTTTTTAATTGAGGTATATGATTTTCAATGTTGTGCTTCAGGTGTACAGCAAAGTGATTCAGTTATACACACACATATATCTTTATTCTTTTTTGGCTTTCTTTTTTTCATAATAAGTGTATCAGTTTTGGTATCAGGGATATACTGAACTCATAAAATAAGTCAGAACTGTTCTATTCTCCTCTACTTTCTGAGTGTGCATTGAGCTGGTATTTCTTCCTTAAAATGCCTGGTAGAATTCACTAGTGAAGTTATATGGTCCTAGAATGTTCTTTGTAAAGACTTTCTATTACAAATTAAACTTCTTTTATAGATATTGGGTTATTTGGATTTTCTATTCTTTGTGTTAGTTTTGGCAGTAAGTGTTCTTCAAGAAATTTGCCATTCCAGTGTGGAATTTATTTGCATAAAACTGTTCATGACATCTTCTACTCCTCTGAATAAATCTGTAGGATCTATAATAATGTCTCCCTTTTTCATTCCTTATAATGGTCATTTGCTTCTTCTCTCTTTTCACCATGACTGGTCTTATTAGAGGTTTATCAAATTTATGAATCTTTTCAAAAAGCCCATTTTGACATTATTAATTTTTTTCTATTATTTATTTTCTACTTCCTTGATTTCCATATTTATTTATCCTTCCCCATTTCTCTGTATTTAACTTGTTCTTCTACCTTAACGTAGAATTTTAGATCAGTGATTTTACATCTTCCTTATTCTCTAACATGAGCATTAAAAGCTATCTATTTCCTTTTAGAATGGCTTTTACTGCATCCCCCACATTTTAATATGTCTGGTTTTTATTATTAATCATTTTGAAATATTATTTCCTTTGTGATTTCTTTTTTGACCCATGGGTTATTTAGAAATGTATCATTTAATTTCCAAATATTTGGGTTTTGTAAGCATCTTATTGTTACTGGTTTCTGGTTTAATTCTATTGTAATCATAAAGCACACTGTGTGGGGTTTCAATTCTTTAAGATTTATTAAACTTTCTTTTATGGCCCAGTAGATGGTCTCTCTTGATGAATGTTTCACAAACACTTGAAATAAATGTGCAACCTGGAGTTGTTGGTTAAAGTGCTTTATAAACACCAATTGTGATAAGCTGGATTAATAATAATAACACTGTTCAAATCCTTTTTATATCTTTATTGTTTTCATTTGTTTGTTTTATAAACTACTGAGAGGGAAGTGTTAACGTCACTAATTATGTCTGTGTATTTTTGTCTATTTCTCCCTCTAGTCTGTTAACAACTGGCGAATCTGGATAAAGGGTATCTTGGAATTTAAGTTCTTCGTGTACCTCCTCTATAAGTTTAAACTAAATGAATGCCTGCCTTTGCTATAAAGGAAACTAAAGCTGATCATCTCGAATCTCAAAAGTTTAAAGTCTAAGTTTAGAAGGATCTGACAAGAGCAATCCAGTAATTTTCCTAACATTGAATCTAGTAACATATTACTTACACTCTTCAGAAGGGGAAAACAGGAGTCTAAATGATTAGATAATTTTGTCAAAGTCCCCAAGAGAAGTCAGAACCAGGTGCATGACCCTTCATCCAAAGTCCTTTGCAATCTGTCATTTTGAAAAACTCCCAACCCCAGGATTTTGCTTCCCAATTTAGGAATGGGAATTGGTAATATTTTTTTCTCCCCTCCCTGCATGTCTTCTCTTTATGCTGATGCAGGTAGACATGTTTCTAATCGTACAGTGTGAGTAGTGGGTTTGTGGTTGTTCCTCCCATCAACATTAGATGATAAGCAACAGCCACACCCCTTGAATTCTTACGAACTCTAACACAAGAACGTAAGGAATAAGAAATTTAGGGTTTTAAACAAGCACAATTGAATTACTCAGGGTCCTTAGGGAAAGAACGAAGAACAAAAATGGCAAAATTTACATGCCACTGCTGCACCACGCATACCTGAAGAATCGGCTTTTCTCCGTGTCCATGGAGTGGCACTCTCGTTTGCTGCTACTAACCTCTGCAGTCTTCACCACATTGGTCCAGTGAATAGGAGCCTTACAGAAAAACACACCCAACCCCTTAGGTCTGGCCTGCAGCCGCCAAGAAGTGAGGTGTAAAGGCACAGCGAATGAGTCGCCTGGCATGACAGCGGGAAGCACCACGGGCTCTGCCACAGAAATCAGTGTTAGTGCTTTCAGGCGTGGTCCCCGCCCCAAAGTCCGTCTCAGGGTAAAAGGAAGACGACGTCCAAACTTACTGTCTGGAGCTGATGGGCTGTCCAGTCTTAGCTCCATGGGAGTCTCAAGCCTGTTCTTCACAATGAGGGCCGATCGGACAGTGATCACTTTCCGAGCACTGCCTTCCATAGTCACCGCGAAGACGACTCGGACGGGCGGGAGCGAAGAGAACTGTGAAAGAGAGAAGTGAAAAGAGAGTAACTGTGTTTTTGAAACACACGCAAAATATAACACTGCCGACTGGAAGGCCTAAATCAAAAGCATCTTATTACTGCCATAGCTCCTCAGTGAACGGAGTGCAAAATATAACACTGCCGACTGGAAGGCCTAAATCAAAAGCATCTTATTACTGCCATAGCTCCTCAGTGAACGGAGTCATTAAGTCCTAAAACCACTCCGCTTTGACAGGAGTGAATATCCTGTAAGTACACACTATTGTAACAGCCAGTTCTAAAGAGTTGCTTGTATCGGTCGGCATTTCACAGGAAGGACAACTTTTTTTCTAAACGTCATAAAACGTAGTCAGTATGCCCATGCACTATTGTTTGACTGCCTGTAAGAAACATTGTATTTCTAAGAACTTTAAAAACAAACCTCTTCTTCTTCACAATAATTTCTGTTCTGTTAAATAATCCTTTTCTTTTTTTTAATGAAGAGAACACCGAAGTTCAGAAACTCAAGATATGGAGGGAAATAATTTATTTCTGGTCTTGAGTGCAGCCACTACTGTCTTTATCACCATATGTTCATTCACACATTCAACACATTTTGAGCTACTACCATGGGCCAGGAATTTTCTTTTTGTAAGTAAAAAAATTCCACCTTAGGTATACCAAAGAGAAGGTTTCCGAAAATATTGTTCTTAGAACAAGTATCCAGAACATACTGATGATGCTTCTTTTTGCTTTTTTTGTTAATTAGAATACTCAGTTTTTTTTTTTTTAAGTTGAAGTACAGTTACAATGTGTCCTAACCCTAACGCTTTTTTATTGGAAAAACAAATGACACAACAACCCAAGCTTTCCACACTGCCAACTTTTCAATTAAAACAAACAGTATGCAAAAACCAACCTATAAACAATCAAATGAAGAGCTCCATGTTTTGAGCCAAAGCTTCTAGAAGTCTCAGTGAAAAGGCACACTACAGTCTTCTAGAGTTTTTTTAGAGGGACACACTCATCACCAAAGCTTCCAAGGACCCAGCTCAGCAAAGCCCCAGAAGAGCCGAGGCCCAATAACAATTGTTTTAAATCTTGATCTTGTCATCTCCAAGCTCATCTGAATTTCACATTTTAAAACTTGCTATCCTCAGGGAGAAGAAATTATAAGCAAAAACCTGAAAATAGCTTTTTAATGTCATCTTGTAGTGATGTTTCAAAAGCCAAATGGGGGAAAAATCTGACTAGTTTTTCATACTTATTTACTTTCATAACCTTTGGACCAAACCCTATGAAATATTTATAGCCATACAAAGGTTAATTTATATTTAACTTAGAAAGAAAAGGAGGCTTTGGACCAAAACAATTGCCTTTTCTCTTCCTTCCCTATAATATTCAGTCTCACATACCAAGTTAGGGGAAAACATTTTCTTACAGGTTCTTATAAACGGAAGGTAATCATTCATAGAAAAAGAAAACAATAATTCCAAACACAGAGTCCAGTGACTGTCAAGAGCTATACATCCATGTATGGTTCAGGCACAGTGTGTAAACTCAATAAACACAGTGACACGGGAAAGTCATACTCACATAAACCTGGGGATGAATAATATTTGTTCTGCTGCTTGGGCTGCCGATCTAAGAAAAATTCCAAAAGTCAGAGAGTCAGTACAGTCCTAACATTACAGGCATCATTAAATTCAGTGACAATGTAATTTGCTTGAAAGGTGTTTATAAATAATCTTAGGTAAAGCGCGGTCTACTATGAAGAGAAAATATCTTAGAAGGTAAGGGAAAAGCAATACTCATCTCACAACCATTTAATATATACAGATTTTCTCCAGAATGCATCAACACAATAAAAAGGTATCTCTGAGGGGCTTAGTCCTTTTATTACTGGACATGAACTTAGGCAGAAAAGTAATCTTGAAAGAAAATTTATTTTTCTAAGAAACCTGGGCACAACAGAGGAACAGCGGAAAGAACAGTGCTCTCCAAAAATATTTTTCTTGAAGCAAGCAAGCATGAGGAAAGCTTCATTATCTCTGCAGATCTGTGTTTTCCCACTCATCACTGGCTACCCACAAATGAGTGGTTACCTACGAAGTACGGCTGAGTCTCAGGCGAGAGCATCCACGGTGGCTGATACAGCGGCTGGCACGCCAGCCCCCACCTGCACAGTCTAGTCAGGCATGCCACCTGCTAGCACTCCCCAGGCTGGCCCTCCAGCCCCTAGAACTACAGGCTGTGTAAAATCGGGTGAGAGGATGTGTGATCAGAAAATAAACAACAGTGGACATCTGTTTCTATGCCAGAGAGGAGGATTTGAAGACACAGAGCTAGAAGGATCAAGGAGCAGCATTATAAGGAGTGTAAAGAAGACACTATATAAAGAAAGAGTAAAAATAAAGCCAATACGTGTTTGGCAGACTCATAACCTGCTGGGTGGTCCAGGTGAGTATAAAACCAATCTGTACGGGGAGGGTATTATGTGTTAATGCTAATTTTAGATCTTATTTTTCTACTAAAACTAACCATTGGCTTGTCTATATAGTCGTAGGCATTGATAACCCAAAATAATCTTAGGTATTCTTCCCAGTGCTAGGAGAAATAAAGAACAAGAAAATTTCACTAGAGCAAGGCTATTACAGGCCTGTCTGACTGCCTGGTTTCTTTAAGGGGGCGCAGCCACCAAACACCCTTTCCACAGCCACACACCATAGAGGAAGATGAATTCTTATCTGGCGCCGCATATCGAAAAAAGGTCCCGACTTTGTCCACAGAAACTGGGCTCACTTGCTCCCAGCCATTCACTCTAACTTGCAGTTGATGAATCCGGAGGTCATGGGTGTGTCTGTCAGGCAGAACACAGAAAAAGACCTTAAGCACAATCCTAGCAAGAGAGGAGAAGCAGACGCAAAGACTGGAATTGGATTTACTGTATAATGACATTAAAAACCCAGCTGGCTAAGCCTTTAGGTGGTTACCTAATGCAAGGGAAATCAAGAGAACATTTTAACTGAGTCTTATGCTTAAAACAAAACTGCAAGATCTATAAAGCCCGAGCAAGAGTGGCATCGGCCCTCCTTTGGTGCAAACCAAGTGAATCTTGAGAACTAGCTCGGGTCTCTCCCCCACTAACCTCTACCTCAACCTTTATGAAATGATGACGTCAGCTAACAGTGTTTCAGTGGGGTAGTAAAAATGCTACACTGGCGATTTAATAACGTAACCATACTCTTGGAAATGCATAAAACAGCACTTTCTCCTTGGTTCTTTTGTGGAATCTCCTACTTCTCTCAGGACACACTCAGTTGCTCGGCTTCAGTCCTATAAGAACACAGGCAGGTTAATGAGAGACAGAGCCCTCAGTCCCAGGGCTGAAATGCTCAGCTGACACCACAGTAGAAGGCAGCGGGCAGACCAGGAGGAACAGGAGGAAACTGCACATTTAATTCTATTTTAGGTTTTGCCTAATTCAAGCCAGAAGCCTGAAATGGGGAACTGGATTTGAGGCTGACAGGAACGGGGAGGGGAGGAGGGAGGCAGGGAGTGGGGTACAGTGTGCCAGAGGGGGAAAAGCCAGAGAAGGCATTTATTTTGAGAAATTCAAGCAGAACAGTGGGACTTGAAATGGGTTACAGAACACAGAAACTAAAATGGAAACGACACAAAAAGGCCAAACCCCTTCTGATACAAGAAGCAATGCTTACTAAGAAATCCAGTGAACAGTTCTATAATGAGCTTCTCCAGGAACTTTGTGGAACACCACTCACCACTCATCCTTGGAAATTCTAATGTGGCTTCCAGGCACATGTGCCCAGTATTGCAGTTCTTTAAACTATTTTTCTCCTGAAAAATCACTGCAGGCCCACAAGTTCAGAATTCTTGGTGCTAGGGAGTTATGTGCGCTGATGTGGAGCAACACAGAAGGAAGAAGTGTCTGACTCAGGAGCAGGTTTGCACACACACAGACTTACAGCACCATGAGCATGTATGACCACAGAAGGCTGAAGCCAATCTCTTGAATTTCAGATCATGAGGCTCAAACACTAAAATCTTAACCCATTCACTACCCACTGGATAGCCCTTCCACTTCAAAATGTTTGCAAATAAAAGAACATTTTATTACACATTTTATGATATCTCAGTAACCAGACACAGTGTTCCTTCACATTTATTCCTGTCCTTCGGCTGGCTACTTTAAGAGTGCCAGCAGTTAGCGGTCTGCCTAGATGAGTTATTCGTACTGAGAATCAGAATATCTTATCACTGTTGGCTCTGCTTGCTGAAAGTGCTATGTGGCACATATCTTAAAACTGAAACCAACATGCTTTGATAGCTTTTAAGAATGCCATGGCACCACAACATCACGAAAGCCAGGCTAGGATGCAGTGAACTGGAGTGTTATGATCTGTCTACGCTTCAACCAAATTACTTCTATGGAACACACAGGTTATCACCTCACCTGTCTAACAAAGGGATAATTAAAATGGAAAGAAATGTATTTCCAAGATAGCAGGACAGTCATTTTTTTTTAAAGGAAACACTGATTTTCCAAATACCTTTAATAATAAAACATTAAAATCATTAACAAAGGAAAAGTGGAAAGGCAAGACACTAGGGACAATTATTTACACCATAAGAATAATTGTTCCCAGGGTTTTGCCTCTAATGTATATACATATATTGAGGCAAACAATGAACCATGTTTTACCTGTGTCTTAACTTTCCTCTTGCTTCAAATTCAAAGGGAATCTCTTCACCTGTAAGGACTTCCCGCCACTCGCTAACATTGTGAGCATCATCAAGAAATGTTCCGGTCCCTTCTGGAACTACGCCTGGACTCCCACTGTGAGACAGCGCAGCCCTGGAACCAAATCAGACGACACCAGCTAGGCTCTCTTTCTCTTTACCTCCCTCTCACACAGAACTCAATTCATAGCAATAGGCCATGTAACCTGGCTGTCAAAGATGACCAGAAAGGTCAATAACACAAGTTATCTTTGTGATCAATCACAACTTACTTGAAACTTTAGAAACAGCTCAAAGCTATCGCCACATGGTCACGTGCCTCCAGCAGCAGAGTCTGGCACACAGGGGGCTACATAAACTAAGTCATGGCTTTTAACAGTAGTATTTACGTGACTATTTAGAATTTAACAGATGTGAATTGTTTTCAAAAAGCAAAAATGTCTCCTCTAGAGTGTTATCATACATACTTGGTGGAGGCAGGAGAAATACGGTCTCAAAGCAGTTGATTCTGTTACTCATTTCATACACTTCATTACCTAAATTGGAAAGGTCAGCTTGCATTTGGGACGTTGAGCCAAGGTCTGAACAGGCAGAAAGCTGTTAGAGAATGTTCTCACTTGGCTTAGGTAAATTCTCATTTGTTCCCCTAACTCCACCCAATTCCATCTGGACTTAAGTATGTTTAAGGTTTGGAAGATAATTCTTATACGGTGGGAGGAGGGTAGAGGAAGGATTTGAAAGGTGTTTTCAAAGCAGTTTTGGAAGAAAAATGGGCAAAACATTTGGTTTAATAACCACACACAGCTTATTTTAAAAGGGGGAGTGGAATGGGGACCAAGAAGAAAGGATGGAGTGACTTTTCTTTCACATCCTTAATTTGCTCAGCTTTTACTTTAAAAACAATGGACACCAAGATCAAAATCACAATTTGGATATTTCAGACTCAAGACTTATTTCTCTGACTGCAGACTCGACACAGAGCCAGAATTCCCATCATAAATCTCAGCAAGACAGCAAGTTATTGATTCAAACAGAATCAATCTCAAGAGCCTCAAGAAGGGCCTGCCTTGCTGCGCTGGGCTGGAACACAGGAGCCCCTGGTGGCAGAGGTGGCTCAAGGGGGCAGACTCAGTGTTCCTTACCTGGTGGGTGTGGTGGTCAGCGTGGCAAACCACAAAGTGCAGCCCGTGTGATTCCTCAGAGCGAAAGGGACAAAAGGCTGCCGGCGTTTGGGGGCCTTCACCTCTGCTGTGAGCAAACACAAGGCCATTAGCATGTGCCTCTACCTGTGTGGCAGACACCCTCCCCAAACCTGGAGACAGTGCCCCAAACTGTCTCTTGTGCAAAGGGGCTGAAGGTGGAGAGAAAGAGGAACCACCACAGGTGTGCTGACAGGAGTGGGGTATCACCGTGTCTTCCAGTGCCTTAGGTGACTTAGTCCCCTGACAACGGGCTGTGCCGTGTGACCACTCCCACCCCGCAGCTGTCCCACAACTCCACAGGCCTCATCTTAGAAGGAGGCATCAGACCTCATACGGCTGGCATCAGACAGGAAAGAGTAATGAATCCCCACTACTCCCAAGAAATACATTCTAAATAGATAACCCAAATTGTAACAACACAAATGTATCACAGGCACTTGCTTACACTTTGTCTGAAATACCTGTACTTTAAGGAAGCCTCCCTTTATATGAGCTACACTGGAATCATATTATGCATATCATAACAAAATAAAAACATTCTTTCCTATCTCTTATAGGAATAGCTGTGGTTTTTTCCTCCCTGGAAGATCAGAAATACACTATCCCAAAGCTTTTTAAATGAAACTTTTAGCTCATTTTTTTTGCACAGATATCGCCGCCCTCTGCTGTAAGGCACGTACCACTATGGAGACTACAGAAGGAGAACAAAATATAACTTCTTTCACAAAATTGCTTCTAATCGAGGAAACTGGAAAGAAACAGTGATCAATATAAGTAATCAGATTCCAGGGAGAGTCTGACCTGACTCCAGACCCGGTCAGAAATCAGACTGAGGAACGTTCTCCCGGGCCCAGGCTGCCTGGGGACCCACGTGCCCGTCTCGCAGCCTGCTGCGTGCTCCGGCCTGGAGAGCAAGGGGGCTTCCGGCTCCTCCCAGGGCTTGCACTTCCTCTACCAGCCACACACACAAAGGGGGAGGTGGCACTGGGACCACAAAGGCAGCGGCCACCCGGTGGCCAGAGCCTCCTGGCTGATGTGCTCACAGGTCACAACCACACACGCTCCACCAAGAAAAAAGGGTGCGGCCCCGTCTCACTATGTGTCCAGCTTTACAGCATGGAGTCAGCCTGAGAAAGCCCAGGACCCGCATGGTCTACAGCTGTGGAGAAAATGACATCTAGAAGTGACTGCAACTGCCCACTGAGAACGCCACATTCAAAATTCAGTTCACTCCCCAGGAGCACGTGTTTCCTGCCAGCACAGCCGAGAAGGCGAACTGCACCAGGGCCCGCCTCTCCGGCCTCTCGAGTCCGGCACAGGGAAGCGTCCTGACAGCGCCAGGCCTCTTCAAGAGTCATTGCTTTTTTTGTTTTCCCTTTGTAGCTTCTAAAGTTTTCACAAGTTAGTGCTCTAAACACTGCAAAACAAGCCATTTCAGGTTAAGACAAGTTCTTCTTTTTGGTGAGGACAACGGCTCAGGGGAGTCTAAATACATGAGTAGTCTCCAGCGTGTTCCTACAATTTCGTGGATGGTTTTCAGATACTCCAAATACTTCTAAAGATAATCTCAGGCTAGACTATGCCCATTTCTCATCCTAATGGCCTCACTTAGTTCCCAAGGTTTGCTTAAAAAACCAGTGTTCATTAAGTTGAAAATTAAGGAGTAGCTGTGAGGCTGCTGACAAGAGCAGAGGGGGAGTAAAAAATTTAAGAGCTGTCTGCAGGGTAAACAGCATTCACTGTGGCACCTTGAAAGGCACCTCCCTCTCCATGAGTGAGAGAGCTGCTTTATTACAGCAGATAAAGGACCCAGGAGGAAAAGAAGCCAGATGTGCTTTCATATCCCACTGTGCGCCAGACTCTGAGTTTCCATTTGCAAATTAGATTTAAAAAGAACAGGTGGCAAATGGCTTTGATCACGTTGTAACACAGAATAAAGTGCTAGGAATCCATATAAAGACATTCACGAGTATATTGCTTTGTAATTAAATCGCCTGCGTGGGCACACTGCTAAGGTCCCCAAGCTTCTTGTCCTGATTACACAAACCAGCGCAGACTCCAGCAACCTACCTCTCTCAGGATAAAAATACATGGAATACCCACAAATCTAAACCCAGCTCCAGGGGACAGACTTGACATCTTCCACACTGGGGTCCAAATCAACTGTGTACTTGCCTGAGAAGGAAATTCCCAAGTCCATCAAAGGAACAGTACTCCCTGGTGGCCTCAGAAGACCTCCTCTAGTGACCAGACCTAACTGATTCATAGGCTGAAAGAACCCAAAGTTCCTCACGTCCAACTTTAGCTTAAATGGCTCCAGCTGAGGAAATAGCTACTCCTGTAGACTCGCTACCCAGGGTAACCTGGCCCTTATGAACAGCGTGGGGTTTCATGCTGTATGAGCAGCTCAGTCTATCAGAAAGAACCTGGTTTATTAACCATAAGAAATAAAATCCCAGGTCTGCTACTAGCTAGTCATGTGAATAAAGGCAAATTACTTAGTCTCTCTGAGCCTCTGTCCTCACCAGCTAAACAAGGATAATGCTGTACTGAGGTGGGGGGGTGGGACAGCTCATTGGCAGAGCAAGTGCTTAGTGTGCACAAGGTCCTGGGCTCAATCCCTAGTGCCTCCATTAAGGGGGCGGGGAGGACTAACAGAAGATTAAATAACAGAGAAAAGCTTATAAGTATAAATCCACGAATAAGTGAAGACTCAGTCATAGGCTTCGTGAGCCCTCCCCACAAACATCCATCCTGGTAAAACCTTCCAGGAAAAACAACAGTACTATCCCCACACATTAGTATCTCTGTTCTGAACTCCTGGCAGAAGCAGCTCAAAAGGCCATTTTTATAAAATATATCATGACCCAGGATCTGGTGGCGGTAGCCAAGTAAACATAAATCGTTCAGATTAAATTGCACTCCTTCAAACATATGAAGGACTGGACATCTCGGGATTCTAATTCCTTGATGCTATGATGTTTTCCTTTCATATTTACTTACCACTTAAATTCTCAAGGAAACTTAAAGGGTCAGAGACAGAAATAACATCCCCTTTTATACTTCCTAAGCACTTCGCTTCTTAAGAAAGTAAGATATGTATCTAAGCAATTATTTACCGGAAACATTTCTCTTAGCTCTATTCCTGATCGTCACAGCTCCGACAGACACCCCTGCATTACCACAGGACTAAATATTCTCTGAGCATTCTGTAAACAAGGACTTGCAGGACTGCTTGATGGAGGATGGTTTTCTTCCATTTATTTGCTTTTCAATATGAGACATCACCTCTAACTGACACTGGATGTTTCTGCATCATACATTGTGGAGTTGATTCCATTTCCACTAAGGGTTAAAGCAAGTGGAAGACACAGAATAAGAATCAGCACATCACTTCCTTCTGATACAAGATGCCGCTCTGTCCATTAGCTGGAAATGATCTTTCCTGCTACTAAAGCAAAGTTCTCAAAACTGGGTATACCCCCATTCAGCTCCCACAGTCACAGAAAACCGGTGTACAAGGCAGTTCTTAAAACAGGAAAATAAAGCAAGCCCTCGCTTGGCTATACTGTACCTCTAGCATAGATCTGGTGCTCTAGGTTAGTCAGACTGGCTGTACTCCTAGTTCTAAGGTAGACAAGGGGGAGGCCTGGTAGACAGGAGAGACAAAGTTAGAGGGTAAGAATAAATACAGTGAAAAAGAAGACTCATCTCCAAAACATAAGCACAAACAGAGTACATTACAAACAGAGCAAGCATCATGCAATTATAGGATCATTCCTTCAGTGATTACTAAGAGCTGAGAGGGTACTTGACAAGGTGAGCGAGACAGTTTTTACACTGGCTTCTATCGTGGAGGCTGTGTTAACATAGCATGCTCCTTTTTTTCTCAGCTGGGGAAAGAAAATGTACTCACATTCACTTGAACAGAATGGTAAGTCTTTTGAGGATTTTTAATTTAAAGCATGTATGTTCTTAAATGGCATAGAAAAGCTACCAAGAACAATCAGCGCAGATTTTAGTGGGAGTCGTTCGTTCCAACTGGAAAAGGCAGTAGCAGTAGAATGCTAATCCCCCACGGGTCTCAAAAATTCAAGGGAAAGAGTCAGTCTGTGTCCCAAGTTAAAACAATCTCTAGTAAGGAGTTACCTCCTGGTTTTATTTCTATCTTAAATGTGGACATTTTTAGAATATTTATTTTTGGTGTTTCCATAAATTGTCTTTGAATATAAAACTAATGAACTGAATAAGGGGCCATGCCATCCAGGTTCACCTGCAGAATTTCAGCCCTTACAAAGCCAACAATTATGTCAAAAATGAGGCCATTATTTTCTTTTCCCTGTTAAAGAAACAGTGAAAAATCAGCAGCTCCCTTAGGCTGAATTTCATATTAAAAACGTCCCCTTTTAAGGGATCATTTTGAAGCTGGCCTGAATAAAATGCACAAATGTGGGGGGAGAATGTGACTAAACATTCTTGAGTAAGAGCTGAAAATTTGTGATCAGTTGAACAAGATTCAAACCTGACTGTCAAAAGGAATGCCCAGCAATTGTTTCGGTAGGTCTAGTAAGAGAATACAATCCCATCTGCTATTCTACTATCTAGGAATTTCCAGTAAGAAAAGAGGTTTGGAAATTTAGGTATATTTGTTTATGTCTAATTAAAAAGATACACACTTTTATAAGCCTAAGCAACCACAAAAATCTGTAAGTAAATAAAAATCCAGCTTTAATTTAGCACAGGCATTTAACACAGATAAGGTAGCTTATTAACTACAGAGAAAGAGGAGAACATAAAAATAAAGGGGCAGGGGGGCAGGCGGAGAGGGACAAAAGAAAAGTCCTTCATCAGAACCCTGAAGATTAGGCCTTCCTAGTGTTTGCACTGAGTCTGGATTTAAGATCCCTCTGCATGAGTAATGTCTTTAGAAACACACTCTCTAGGACACATTACATATTACAGAGATTATTTAGAGTCTTCTGGGTAGACTGCATTACAGTCTCTGGACACACAAACTGGGCAGGTTAGAGGAGGAGCCAGGATTGAAGCTGATGATATCTGAAAGGCCCTGGCTCCTAAGCAATGGCCTTGAGACTGAGAAGCAGCAGCCTGGGACTCAGAGAGCAAGCAGAGCTGACATGTCCTCGTCCCTCCTTCCTGAAGTACAAGGCAGACAGAAAGTCCATTTATACACCCTGAGGAGAGACGAACCAGTTCAAATGCTTCATACACTAAGAAAATCCATCTTCCCAGGACACGTTTGCAGACCAGATGGAATAGTTAAGTATTCGTGAGCTATGTAAAGTCCAGCCAAGACTCCCCAAAGAAACCACACTGAAAGAGCTGGGGCTGAGTTGAATTTGGATGACAATGGCTTGTGGAACAACTAAGGACCGCGTAGTTGGCCATCACAATCTCCCCAGCTCTGAGGAAATCAGAGCTCCATGGTGAAGCGTTAAATAAGGAAAGAAAACATTGTTAACAGAACAAACTGACTCCTCTTTCTTCAAGAGGCTGGGTATTCAATGCATTTATACTTTACAAACAGCACAGGGCCCCCCTTTAAACAATTATTTCCACATGGGCGCCTGCCCTCCCTCTCTTCAAGAATATAACCAAACTCTCTATCTCTAGATTTAGGAAACTGAAAAGACGTTCTTTAAAATCCGGTCCAAAAGTCCAACCAATTGGAATGTTCAGCCGAGTAACACAAACTGATGGATGGCTGATCCTGATGCATTTTCAGATGCACCAGTTCACGTGCAATGTGACCAGAATGTAGGAATAGTACATTGCACTTTCTTCCTCTCCCCAACAGTGAAATTAGAGCTCATATTAAAAGATCAGCATCTTATGCCAGAAAAATGTCCCCTGCAAAGACTAAAACAGCTATAGAAGACATAATTTCCTGTACTTTCTCCACAGAAAGGATGATTCTATTTGAATTTCTCAATGAAACATGGCTCTGTGGGTCAAATGTGATTTAGTCAAACATTTGTAGGAAAAAAATCTTACTTTGTCCAAAGCATGGAGGATCCACCGAAGAGCCCATCCAGTCTTCTGATGTAGTTGAAACTATTTCCTTGTCCTGTTTACAGTAATCTGCCATCCATGATTCCTTAGTACTTATATATTGGTCTAGAAAAAATTACCCAAAGATATTAAGAATAGAAGTAGAAAAGATTGAGGGTTTAAGACAGATAATTTCAATTCAGCAAAACAAGCTTTTATTGAATGCCTCACTAAATGCTCAACACTATGCTAGATTCTGAGAAAGTCTGTCCCCTGGAGAACCTCATACTCCACTGGAAGAAATTAACGTTTAACAAAAAACTGTCACCACAAAACTATCTGACAATGTGAAAGGAGCTAAAACAAAGACCCAAATAAAATGGTACGGGAGCCCGTGACAGGGGGAGATTTACTCTGCTTTGGCAGAAGTGGAGGAGTACACACGAAAGCCCATGGGAGTCTACAGAGAGGTGAGGACCTTTGCTCTGGGTCTTGAAGGATAGGTAAGGTGCCCGATGGGATTAGAGGCACACAGCCATTCCAGACAGAGAGAAGAGCACATACAAAGACTTCAGGACATGAAAGTGCATGACACACTGAGGGAGCGGTGTGACTCCAGCACGGCATCCTAGAGCACAGGGACGTGGCAAAGAAGTCTAGAAAAGAGAACAGCTTGCTCTGTGAAGAGCATGGCATGCCAAGCTAAGGCCCAGGGTACGGACAGAAAGACCAGTCACAGGCTACTAAAAAACCACCAAGCTCAGGAGGCTGAAATCCAGCTGACAATTCTCTAGGAGTGCTTTTACTTTTTTAAGAGGAGAATTATTATGGGGAGAGCAGATTAACAAAGTAATCACAATGCACCACACCTGGATAAAGACTTTTTATACTAATTAAAGTATTATCTTTTTTTAAAACAAGAACTATTAGTTTCTGGTTTTCAACTCCAATATTTGGCTACAAAAAGAATATTTAAACACTACCAAGTCACAGCAATGTTTCTGGGTTTCAGCACAATATTCGGAATAAGGAATTAAAGGTCAAAAAAACCCACTTTATGGCCAACAAGAATACCTACCTTTTGTTCTTTTCTTTTCTTTCAAACAGAGGTACTGCAGATTGAACCCAAGACCCTGTGCATGCTAAGCACGTGCTCTCCCACTGAGCCACACCTATCCCCTTAACAAGAATGCCTTTTGGAAGGTATTTTTAATAGACAGATACTCATTAGAAATGCCACCAGAACTCTTCTGTTTGAGGTAAGTTCCTGCTTATTGTAGCTTTTCAAAGCTCTGCCCCAAACTATCTAAACTTCCAGATGAACAGATTACACAAGAAGTAATATAGGAGTCAAAATAACAGAGAAGAATCATGAGATCAATTTACTATTCCATAGGTGATATTTAATATCCAGGCAAATTTTTTTAATTGAAGTACAGTTGATTTACAATGTTGTGCTAGTTTCTGGTGTACAGCAAAGTGATTCGGTTTTATGTATACATACACATATTCTTTTTTATACTCTTTTCCATTACAGTGTACTACAAGCTATTAAATACAACTCCTTGTGCTATATAGTAGGACCTAACTGTTTATCTATTTTATATATAGTAGTTTGTATCTGCTAATCCCAAACTCCTAGTTAATCCCTCCCCGCTTTCCTTTCCCCTTTGGTAACCACAAGTTTGTTTTCTATGTCTGTGTGGGTCTGTTTCTGTTTTGTAAATCAGTTCATTTTATCATACTTTAGATTCCACACGTAAGTGATATCCTATGAATATTCAGGCAAATTAGTGAATGAAATCTGCAAATGTAAAACACTGGTTTTAAAATTTGGAGATCAATAAACTTAAGAGCCTTATTTCACTATATATTCTCCATCCTACTCTGACATGGAATAAACCAATAGATAGCTTATAAGCCTCAATCCAACACATACACTCAAAGAAGTTCACAGATTTGCACTACAATCTGCCCTCTGTATCTGTGGGGTCTGCAAGTGGGATGTAAAACCCACAGATACCGAGAGCCAACTGTGGTCACTGTACTAGGTCACTTTATGTAAGGGTCTTGAGCATCCACAGATTCTGGTGCCTCTGGTGGGGTGGAGGTGGGAGTGCAGTGCTAGAAACAATCCCTTTGGATACCAAGGCACAACTGTAGTACGTGTTACCTATCACTCAGAGGTAACTACAGTGGTACCAAAAATCAGATCGTGTAGATCAGTAACTTAAAGGGTGAGTGTAGTTTTCATAGTCAAAGTAGGCACTACCTGACTGGATGATGTAACTCTTCTTTTGATATAAAGACAAGCATAGAGTGATTCTGACACACTACACTGAATCCAGGAACGTACATTTCAGTGTTGTCAAAAAAACTATCAGAACACACACTATGAGCTTGGCAACTCTTTAGCCCAGTGATTTTCAGAGTCAGGTCACACAATCTTTGATGGGAAACAGCATAGGCGACTTATCCTGCTATAAAGACAGTTAAAATTACACCATTTAAGAATTATTCTATGACTAGCCTGAGAGAAGTGAATCTAAACTCACTTCGAGGACATTTAATAAATCCCAGTGATCAAGCATCACAGGGAGAAAGTTCATCATGGACACTGATGTTCCCCATGTGGTCTAGGCTCTTACTTGCTCACTGACAGCATTACTGCCGGATGCCACCTCTGGAGCAACAGTTAACGTTAAGAAGCATCATGAGGCCAGGTTAGGGTTAATCAGGAAAGCAGCCATGATGAGTAAGTGACATCTGCTATGGGCCCAAGTATTTGCTAAACCAGGATTAATGGTCTTCCAGACAAGAGTCTTATGCACAGAAAGGTACCAATGTTCTAAAGACAACTTTCCACTCACCAATTAACACAGAAGTGATATTGATATCCAAACGGTGTTTGGCCTTGGCTTCCAGCTTCAGTCGAGGAGGATGGAGACGACTAGCTGCCTGTTGTTGCCAGGATACAGAGCATGGCCATGGCTCAATAAATGGCTCCCAGCCTAAAAGAACACAGGAAATAAGACATCTGTTCAGCAGATACCAAGAGTTTACAGGGGAACACCATTCACAAATGCTCAGCAAGGACACGCTATGGCTAATAGCTTTGTACTGCCAACGTGACTTCACAACAAAAGCACCACCTTTAGCTGCAGGTCCCCCTCCAGGCGTCTGTATGGTCTAAGGGACATGCGTAGAAGAGCACATGTGTACCCCAACCACGGTCATCCAAAGATGGGAGGAAGGAAGGTAGGGAGTATGTGCCCTCTTCTATTAAAGAGCAGGCAGGATCTGTCTTTGATATACTCAAGATGGGAAAAGAGCATCTCAGACTCAGGTTGAAGAAGTCATGTCAGTGGCTGAAGTAACTATTAAATTTGACTATCCTGCTTACATCAAGAAGCCAGTGGTTGAATAAACAGGTATTCTTGGAACTCCATTAACTTAAGTTTTCCAAATTTATCTTAAAATGTCACATGTACAAAAGATATAAACAACATATATGTATGGTTTAAAGAATAAACTGCTACAGGCACTCATGCACCCACTATTCAGCTTAAGAAAAAGTACACGTGCCTTTGAAGTACACCACCCCCCACCAACCTCTCCCACCCAACTCCAAGTAACTATTAGCTTGAATTGTTAATCATTTCCTCGCTCTTTATTATAGCTTTACCACACATGTATGCATTTCTTAAGAATATGTAGATTAGTTTGTCCTACTGAGAATCTTTTCACAAACAGAATCCAACTGGATGTATTCTTTTGCAGGTTTTATTTCAGCTCAGTGACATGTCTTTGAGATTCACTCACACTGATGACATACAGCTGCCGTACTTTCTTTCCCCCACTGAACTGTGATCAAGCTATGAACAGACCACACTTTATTCATCCATTCTACTGCTAAGAGACACTTCACGTGATTCTAGCTATTTGGAAGACCACTACTATCAGCGGTCTCACACTTGTGTCCTCGTACACACAGACAAGAGCTTCTCTAGGGTACAGACCTAGAAGAAGCATATTGCTGGAGTGGCTGAGTAAGCTTACAGGTCCTGTCACTTGTTTCCCCAAGTGGCTGCCTCAGTTTACAATTCTGACAGAAGGAAGTAAGCGTTCTACAGCTCATATCTTCACACACGTAGTAGGGTCGTGCTTCCATTTTGCCCATTTGTTAAGTGAGAAAAATGGTACCTCACTGTGGTTTTAAAGACTCAACTTTTCAAGGGCAGTTAATTTTTAACAGTTTTCTAAATATACTCAATCTGCCATCGATGAAGAGATTTACCAACACAAGTCCAATCTAACATGTAACATTATGTAGGAACATTCATCTTCTCACACCTTTTAGTACTTAGTGACCTGGACGTGTTCACACAACTTTAAAGTAAGCAATATTTGCTCTGGGAAAATAAATGAGTTTCAAAAAAATAGCTACCATATGCCCTGTAAAAGTTTCTCTCAACTAGCAAGACTTGGACCATTATTCTAAAGTTAAACATTTTGACCAATTAGGAAATAAGAGTGTTACCTTTAAGTGAATCCAGAACAGGGAGGGGAAAACGTTAACTAACAAATAAAATTGAATATGAAGTGTACTCTAGAACAATCAGCAGCAGCAGCACAATACACTGAAGCTTAATTTTCCATTAACATCAAAGGGAGGAGTCACTCTGGCCTAAGCCTGAGATCACACAGCACTACTGGGCTTACTCTGTCCACACCTAAGAAAAATTCTCTCAACCAGCTCGGCCCTGGTATAGGACGGTTCCTGACTGTCCATCTGCACAGGCCCTCACCGTGGTCTTTCCAGTGGAAGAAAAGAAGTCGGAATGTGCCTCGCAGTATCCCTGGGCTTTACGTCTCTGGAAGAACAGCTTGCCCTGATCAACCATGTTCTGCTTTAGGGAGCAGGTAGGGCAGATCATACAGTGTCACTGAATCAGTGCTCTCCTAATGAAACACACACGTCCAGTAAGGAGTGGTAAGGCTTCAAGTTTAAAATGCTTATGGGCTGAAACCTCACTTGGAAATTTAACTACCCTCAGGGCCAAATGATCCTTCACTATTGAGGAATTTCATGTTCTGAAATGGGTCAAACTCCAGGATCAAAAAGAATTGACTAAGAAACCTTTTAAATAATTCAGTTGCAACACATCAAACATATTTTTAGAAAAAAGAAAAATCTTTGTGTTTTGTGTTTTGTGTTTTTGCTGTCATTTATTTTTCATCTTTTCCTGTCCTGTCCCACTCACTTTCCCTCATATAAAATTTATGTAGAAATAGGCCCAGGCAAATGTTGAAGTGTATTTTTTAAATCACGTGATAATTATACTGACCTGACAGAGCACGGTTATAATAATCTCCAGAAAGGGTGAAGTGGGCGTAGCCTTCAGGGCTAGTTCTTACACGCTGCAGAAAATTCAGGCCTGCAATGAAAGCAAATCTTACTGCAGTGGTGGGGCAGGACCAACCAAAACCTTCTTTTGCTGACAAATTGTATTAAAGAGATGTTAGAAAAACAAACACATAGATACAGAAAACAGAGCAGTGGTTACCAGAGGGGAAGGGATGAGAGTGGGAGCAGGGGGGACCAACTGTACGGTAATGGATAGAAACTAAATTTTTGGTGGTGAGCAAGCATGCTGTAGCGTACACAGAACCAGAAATACAATGTCGCACACGTGAAATTTATATAGTATTATAAACTGATATTATCTTAGTAAAAATAAAATAGAGAGATGCTAGTTATAGCTAATATTGATGATCTTATAGGAGAGCATACAAAAAAATTTGATGTTTTGTTCATCGTGGGCTTTTTTGGCATAAATTCTGATTTTTAAAAACACAGCATTAAAATATCATTTATCTTAATTATGGAGTTTTTTGGCACCCCTTTAAAGGGTGTGAATGAGGTAACTGCCTCATTTGCCTCCCTGTAGTCCCAGGCCCAGATCCAGGTGTATCTGAAGCCTGTAAGAACATAAAAAACACACTTCTACCCCAATATCTAAAAAGAAGGTAGAGTGATGAGAACATGTCCTGATAAATATTAGCTCGAAATTTCAAGATTACCATAGCAAAATAAGAAATAATTCTCTGCAGAAAAGATACTCATAGAAACAGTCAAAATTCCAGATGTTAGTTTTAATCAAGTGGCCTTTGTGGTGCCAGAAGCACAGGGAAAAGGAAAACCTCTACAACGTGTAAAAGGTCGAATTAAATCCCCAGAACTGAATTTCCCTTGAAGGGGAGAAGGCTAGCAAGATCAAAACCATGGGAAATTAAAAGTAAACACAGCAGTGAAACTTTCATTTACTCTCCTCAGAAGCCTCATCGACACTGCTTGCAATAACGCGATTTAGGATCAAGTACTTCTACCCTGGTCTCCACTCTGCTGAAGGACAGCTCTCAGATGAACAGTGTTTCACCTCTTAGCCAGCCCTACGGAGGAGACTCTGGGGTGAGCTTTCTGGTAAGTCTCTGTGTTTTTTTAATTTTCAAAAGATACACAGCGTGGAAATATTATTTTCTAAGTTTATCTTTTATATTCCTTTAATAACAGTCCTCTCTACAATCTGTAGATATAAGAAAAGATAAACAAAATAGAGAGATCAGGAATTATTTAACTAGAGCTGTTAATAGAACAGAAATTTCATCAGTGACAATTTTTATTATTCCCAAGCCATAGTCTGAAGGCCACATATGGCAAATGAATACACATTTCTTTAAAATACAAATAATGGAAAACATATGTAAAACCATTATCTAAATTTCACCCACACTACTAAGTACGGGAGAGCAAGAATAACACAAAGAAAGGACAGCAGTCACTGAAGACCTCCGTGCTGCTGCCAGGAATCAGGGGCACTCACGGGAGAAGGTGAGCTCGGCCAGGGGCACGTCGCAGTCCATGCAGTCATCGATGAAGCAGATGCACACGCTTTCGGCTCTAAGCTCCACGCCTGAGACCCACTGCGCCGGCGCAGCCCCCTGGCTGTCGCGGCTGCTAGAGGCCGGGGAAAGGGACCTCAGAGGTTCAGCATTCTTGAACAACCAACTTGCTGCCTTTTTCAGTTGACCTTCAAAGAAATTAAAAGGTGATCGGTTCAACCAGTTCCCACAGCTACTCAAGCAACTCACAGAGGAAACAGAAAAACACACTTGATGAGGACCTACTGGACAGCCCAAGAGAACCTTGGTGCCAGATGTAGTCTCAAACATAAAAAGGGGAAAAAAAGCACAATAACAGGAATTCTGCTTTTAAGCAACTAGAACAAGGCCCTCTTTGTTGCACACCTCCACTCAAGTCTACCACACCTTTCAAGATCTGGCTCAAAAGGCCTCCAGGAAGCCACCCTTCCTCTACTGTGACATCTGTTGAAGGAGGCGAGAGAAGAGGGAAGAAGAGCTTCCAATCCTAGGCGCCCCTCGGTACTAAAGCACTTCATCACTAAGCAGTTTTGCATACGCTGATGTGCTGTTTTGTGACTGCTCTCAAATGTCTTACTTTGTACATTCTTTGTCTTCTCAACCACGTGCGTAATATGAAACTGTTAGGTAACAGCTCCCTGAACGCAACCAGACTGCTAAAGCTATAAAAGAAAAGATTACAGCAGAAAAGAAAAGAAAAGAAAAGAAAAGAAAAGAAAAGAAAAGAAAAGAAAAGAAAAGAAAAGAAAAGAAAAGAAAAAAGAAAAGAAAAGAAAAGAAGAAAAGCAAAGCAACCCCATACTTAATAAATTACTAGAGGCCACTGCGTGTGACAGTGGTCAGTCGTGAAGGGCTCTGGAGCAAGACAGCCGGGCTTCTGATCCTGGCACTTACTAGAGGCTGAATCCTGGGGAAGGGACCTGATCTCTCTGTGCCCAACGCACCACGTACAGGACTGACGTGAGGGGGAAACAAATGCATATGTGGGAAGTTCTCAGACCAGAACCTGGCATACAACAAAGAATTTATCAACATTAGTTGGTATTATTATCTTTATTACTGATGGAACTAAACCTTAGTTACCAAAAAAAAAATTACAAAAATCTAAAAACTTCTAGAAAAACTTTTAACATGTTTGAATTGTTAAAGAGCAAAAAAAAAAAAAGGAAATGTAAACATTAAGGAGTATAAAGTTAATTAAACCAAAAAGCAACAATGGCTAGCGAAAAACAAAGCTAAAGAACACACGATAACTTGGTCTACCTTCATTTTTTTCAGAGGAAAAAGATAGGTAATGCAAACAACTATGTGATGAGACCACACATATGGTTAGAATTTAGCCTGGTACAATCTTTTTAGAAAAAGATTTGTCAAGTGAAGAGCCTCAAAAATGTATCTATATCTTCTTCTCATTCAGTTTTTATAATACTAAGTCTCTCTACCAAAGAAGTACTTAAAAGATGACGACAAAAGTTCATACACAAAAATATTTATTACAGAATTGTGTATAATAATGAATGAACGAAAAAATACTGAAGAATGATTAAATAAATTGTAATATATCCCTAGGTCAATGTAAAAAAAAAATCAATGTTTACAAATAACTTTAATGACATGGGAAGATGCTGCTGATATTAAGTATATTATAATACAGTAATTGTAATTCTATAAAATTGTATTTGCAATATAATCTACCAATATGTAAAATATTACATACATATATATACTGGATACAAGGGCACATCTCATTTTATTTCTCTTTGCTGATACTGTGTTTTCATAAACAAGATTTGTGATTGTAAAATGACTGTAACTCAATAAAAAAATGTTTAAAAAAAAATCTGTGGCAACCCTGTGTTGAGCAGGTCTACTGGCCACCATTTTTCTAATAACATCATTTAATTAAGATATGTACATTGCTTTTTTAGGCATAATGCTATTGCACACTCAACAGACTACAGTGTAAACATATGCACTAGGAAACAAATTCGTGTGACTCGCTCTATTACAGTATTTCCTTTATTGTGGTGCTCTGGAACGAACCCCTAGTGTCTCCAAGGTGTGCCTGTATACAGTACATGGAGAAATAAAAAGAGAGAACATACACACAAGTATCAAGACTGGGAAAAAATACAGCTTTTGCTGTATCTCTGTTTTTTAAGAGGAAGGGGAACACAGAGGGAGGTGGAGAGGCAGTGTGCACAGTATAAAGAACACAGGCACACCTGGCTTTAAATCCATCCTAGCTCCTCACTAACAGGTGAGCTGAGACAAGTTTACTTAACCTATCTGAGCCAGTTTCCCCATCTGAAGTGAGGATCATAATGCCTACCCCCAAGGGCTATGAGGACGGAACAAGGAAACAAAGGACTAGGCACAGGGGAGCTCAATAAATGGCCATGACCCTCAGTATCACCACTATTACCACTCCCACTAGAAATGGTGCTAACGTCTGCAGAGCACATGCTGTGTACCAGGCACCTGCTTAGGTGCTCTGCATACAGTGACTTCTTCACATCAAACCTCCGAGGGAAGTCCTCTTCTCATTGTGCAGATAAGGGAGCACTGGTACAGGGAGGTCAGACCTGCCCAAGTCACTAACAAGCAGCCAGAAGGCGGCAGAGTGAGGATCTGATGCCAGGCAGTCTGCTCCAGAGCCCGAATTCACATCCACTATCAAGCACTATTCCTCATTACTACTGGCCCAAGATTAAATCCAGCCCACAGAGAACCATAGAGGGGTTTCCAGCTCACGAAGTCTCCCTGCAGAAGTTGGGGAGGAAATGGAAAGGAAGCATATTACCAAGATTAACAACAGAAAATGAAAAGCCTTATTCAAATTACCTTGACACACCAAAAGAGCTTTGCGGCAGTCATCCATGCTGAACCCCAGCTCCTGCAGTCTAGCCAGCTGCAACTCTAGGGGAAAAAATGGTATCTATTTTTTATAAATAATCTAATGTAAACTAACCCATAGACTAACTTATGGAGAAAAAAAAGAAATTTGGAAACTAGTGACTCAAACATTTCATTCCTGCTCACAGCGATAAAAAATGTGACAATGAAAATATGTATGTTCATGTATAACTGAAAAATTGTGCTCTACACAACATTGTAAAATGACTATAACTCAATAAAAAATGTTAAAAAAAAGAAAAGCATTTCATTTCTACAGGCAAAAATAAGCTCCTAATTAGAAACCTGTTATCAAGTGTACCCTGAAATTTTTAAGTCTTTTCTCTGTATTGGCCATGTTTTTAAAAGCTTAAAACTTAGTATTATCCATATAACTTTGGAGAAAAACTCAAAGTTAAAACTAAACCTTAGCATTATCCTTATCTCTGGAAGAAACTGTAAAAGGAAAAAAAGTTCAGGCTAGAACAGTTGGTTTGGGGTGTTTATTTTTAAATTTAAAAAAATTAGACAGTCATACTGATGACTTACTTAATGACATACAATTATACCCTGAACAATGTAATTATGCAAAAGAAAATCTTAAAAGTTAAAAAGAAGGGGAGTTATTGGAAGACTGAGTGGGTTTTATAGTTAAATACCTACCCAAGACAGGGTCTAAGGTATGTCTCGCCCCTTCTCTGACTTCCCCTCCAGCTCGGGATGCATCGGGAAGGCAGCTGCTGGAGGAAGTGGCCTGCAGGGCCGCCGCGTCTGGCACTGCAGCGTTAGCTTGCTCTGGGATGGATTTTGCGATGGCAAGAAACAGCTGAACATCATTATAGGAGAGTCTGATATCCAGGGCTTGTAACTGAATCTAACAAAATTTAAAAGGTGGCAGTTTTTAAAGTTGCATTTGCTTTTGTGTCCACACCTCTCACAGGTATCATTCTTCTTCAAGTTCTAGAAGTCCAACAGACGTTACACTAAATTTCTCATTTTGAAGACTGGGAAGATCTTGAAAATGAAACACTAATAGCCATGAGGTAAGATGTCTGAGTTACGAGGTCAAATGTCACAAAGCAGTACCAAATAAAAAACATTAAGCTAGGGAAAATTACTAGAGCAATTAATACTTCAGTAGAGCAATTTTCACACAAGTGTTTTAGTCATCAGGAGGACGGGAGAACGGCTCTGGAGGAGACAGGATCGCCTATCAGCAACACTGTTAATCCACTACTCTTTGATCTATTTAATTTTTTAAATCTCTGACGCAAACTGACCACCCAGCAAAATTTATCTCTTTATTCAAATATAACCTTAAATGAGTCAAGTTCTCCACTAATATTTCTGAAAATCTGGTCCTCTTCAGATAATAGCAACTCGGCTACCACTACCACTGGGAAAAGCAGACACTAACACAAGACCACCTGAAAATGAGATGTCTGTCTGAATGTCTGGCTGTGGTGCTTTATTTATCACATTTTTTTTAAGCCTGAAAATTAGAATCACTTTTCTCTCTCTTTCAAATCTCCTACAGTTCAAACGGATAACTAATTAACAGCTTCGCCGCTACCAAAGAAATACAGCGCCTTGTCGGGCTTTCCTTGCCTGGCTTCCCCTGCCTTTCCTTCCCTCCTCTGCGCTTCTCTTTACAACTCTTTCTCCTAGGGAGACCTCCTCGGTCTCAGGTCTGCTGAGCCATTTCCGCCGCGACTTTGCTGCTTCCCAACTGGAACGCTCTCCTCCTCTACTCCTCTACGTCCCGCCCCTCTGCTTAGACTCACCTTGAGTTTCACTCACAATCAACATTCCTACCTGCGCTGAGTTCTGCCTTCTGTAAAGTTTTAAAGAACTCCAAGACTATACTAGACAATTAAAAAGTCTTTTCTCCTCCATAAGACTGAAAGTTCTAGGGCAGAGACAGTGTCATATTTATTTGATATTTGCTGAAGTAACTAAAATGTTGTTGAGCCTGGCAGAGTAAATAAGTAGTTGAGGAAAGTGCTGAGAGAGTATCAATGTGTTATACAGATTTGTCAACATTACCTCTAGGATAGGTGGAAAATCTTCACTATTGAATGCATCCATCAATCCTGAACTATTCTGGTAAGAAGAATTCCCCACCAGCTCCACTTGAATTTGCACTGGATCAACAATTGAAAGAGCTGTATCTTGCTCATTCCCTAGTCGGCATGAAAACACCTAGAGGATGAAATGCAACACGGCACGGATTAAGGTGTGACTTGGGAGGAGTCTGACCAATAGGAGAAAAAGAGACCACCTCAGAAGCAATCAGCCCTGTAATATCAAAAGAGCCATCACAACTGCTAACATCAACACTGCGAAGAGTGAGGCGGGTGCGCTCACCCACTGCCCAGAGCACGGTGGTTCATCTGTGGGAGAGGCAGTTCTGCAACACGTAACAAGAGGCTTAAAAAGCTCATGTCCTTTGATCCACTAATCCTACTTCTTGCTGGAAACTAGCCTAAGGAAATAATGCAAAATACAGAAAAATTCACTGAACCATTACTTAACAGTTAATTTAAAAAATTAAGAACAACCAAAGTTTTACCACATCTACTCAATGGAATATTTTGCAACCATTTAAAAGTAAAAGTTTAATGGACCATATGGAATGTAGGAAGATAGTTACAACATAGGTTATACGAAAGAGCAGCGCAACCAAAATAATATTACACTGTAACCTTAAAGAAAGAAACACATCAAAATGCCAAGAGAGATGACAGAAGGTGTGACAGGTGATTTTTTCCCTCCCCTAATTTTATGTAAGATAGTTGTTACTTTCATAATTGAAAATAAATACATTAATCATTGAAGCTAGGTGAAAAGTACACAGGGGTTTATTATATCACTGTTTACTTTGTATATGTTTGAAATGTCCTGTAATAAAAAGTTTACAAGTAAATATGTTTATGGGGAGAGAGAAGGGAGGGAAGACCGTCAGGCTAGGACCAGGTTATGTTGCACGCATAGGAAGGGTACAGGACAAAGAAGAGAGCATTTGCTTTGCTCCTTTCCCACCCCACCTCCTTTTTTTTTTTTTTTTTTTGGTATTTTCTAGTGCTATTGAAAAACACATGACACCAAGGTCCTCTGCTATATTCAAAATAAACTCATGTTGTTTCTCTACATTCTCCCCAACGATGTATGAGAGTTGTCTTAAAATTCAGATCCAATTGTGCTGCCTAAGGAGTAAGACTAAAAGGAGTTTCCAGGAATCTCAAATATTTTGCTGTTTAGTTTTTCTAAGACTCTGGAGCAGGAAAGTTTCATTTTCCTTTTTCCTTCAGGGGCTTCTGCCAGACAAAACCCAACCCGCACCCGACAGTTCATTAATCAATCACCAAACTTTTCCATTCAAACCTGGCAGTGTGGTGGCATGGAAATTGGCTGAATGGCAGTTTCATGACCAACTCACATCACGCCAGCGTGCAAATCCTTCCTCTCACACTAAGGTTTCTTTACACGAGAGAAACAAGTGGTAGCAAAGTAAAATCCCTACAGGTTTTATTCAGCTATTTCTGAACAGAAAAAAAAAAGTACCATATGCTGCTGACAGTGAAAATAAGTTTTACTCGTTCAACCTCTGAAATACCACCAGAAAGAAAAGGCATGAAAAAGCTTAATCATAAATGAGAAGGAAGTGATGAGTGACCCTGACCAAATATTCTCATATTATAACAAGAGGAATGTTGGCTGAGACCAGTGAATAAAGAACATTTAACAGAGACATTCATCTGCCTCGTTTCTCCGTCTCTGCATATCCTGGCTTCAAAAGAGGCAGAGAAGTTTTTTCTTAATATTGTATAATGTGATTTTCCAAACACAAAAGCCATCCCAGAGCAAATTACTTCCTTCGTGAGATTACATCAGAGCCCCAAGCATCGCTACCAGGGAGTCACTCCTTTAGGTTAGGCCTGGCTCCCTAAAAGCTGCCCTTACGTAGATCAGATATTCCCAGAAGGGTAACACGGAAAATCCTTAACACTTTTCATACACGGTTTCCATGATCACAAAGCCCAAGGTCTTCACAGGGACAAGCACTCCATGTGGGGAAGGGATGCAGAAGAAATGAGGACCCCTTCCTCACCTTCACAAATTCTCAGAGGCCTAGACCTGCTGGAGAACACGACAAAGAGCCTGACAGGTAACAGGCACCAGAAGAGTTTCCTTGAACATTTTGAGGACAGGAGGGTCTAAAAGAGGTAGGTCCCTCTGCACATTCACAGCCTGACACTGGGGAACTGAATTCACACACCAGAATAACCTGGTAGATCTGAGGAGAAAATGAAGAGAAGAGGCAAGGGTCCTCCAATCCCATCAGTTATTTCCCTGAATGAAAGTTCAGGAGGTACAATTCTCTTCCAGCTGCTATTCTCTCGAGCCAAACATTCAGTGTTCCAGTCAACACACAGACTGCTTACCTCAATGCCAAACAAACTTCCTGAAAAGGGGCGATCGACAAACCGGGGCTTATAGGTGAGCACCGTGGTGCCTTTGAGAATGATGGCATTGGTATCGAAGCAGGACACATCTTCAACGACCACAAACTCCGTGCCTGGAAAGGACAGTATTGTTAACTAAGTCACAGCTGGGATGTCTGCTGACATTCTGCTTCCCTGCCATCCTGAACAAGTTCTCTGTATCTGGCCAGGCACAGCTGAGCCGACAGAGCACTGCACAGGCAACAGAGACTGGGATGCAGTTTCTCTCTTTAGAGTGTATTTTAAGCTAGGTCTCCTGGGAGGCGTAACAGATATTCAGAACCTCGGGAAATCATCCCTTCTCCAAGCACTGACCTGTTTCTAAAATCCCAGGAAGAAAATTCAGATACTAATGTTGGTCAGGCAGCATAAAGCACTAGGTCATCCATGTAACAGTTCAAGTTGTTTACAAAGAGCATGGACCAGTTTAATGTAGATTTTTTTTGAAATTAGTAGATGCAGTTTCCTACTCAACTGTACATGGCAAATTTACTCTTCGTTTTCATCAAAAACATGGATAAACTGAACTTCTGGAACTAAATCCATTTAAAACGCACTGTGCTATCCAGCTGCTGTCAAACCACTGAGTGGTACACAGGGGATATCACCAACATAACAATAAATACACAGGCACCTGTAGATGTACTATAGGAGTCTAGCAGCTAACAAAAACCACAGTAAATCTGTTTGTAAAGGAAAATATTCTTTTTGTTAAGAAAGTAACAATCCCCTCACTCATTTATCTTCTAAACTGAGATTCTCACACAACACCACATTTGCCTAAACTCAGTAAGGCACATCTGTTGGGGCGCTAGAGATCAAAGAGAAAATTGAAGCCAGATTTAACACTGGGAAAAAAGATCACTGCCCAGGCAGTACTCAGCTGGGCATACGCATCAGGCGGGCAGAGGAAAGGGACTAGATCCTGGAGCCCTCAGCGTGGGCTAGGCAATTCACACCTGAAAACAGAGGTCAAGAACTTCCGACGCCTGGTCTGCACAAGATGCAAATGCATAACTGCTCGTGTTGAAATACAAAGGCAACAGAAAAGTTATCCTGTGAGACACATACTGAGCCTGACATCCCAACTAAGAATCAGGGACTCACAACTACATATACTTACCTGTTACATTGACCTTGACCTCCAGGTGCCTTTCAGTGGACACAGGAAGGGAAGACCGCTTGGTAACTACTCCACTTTTCACAGTTTTGGGAATTACAGCAGATTCACTGCCAGAGTTACGGTGACGAGAAGGAGTAACTTTAGTTTGCTTCTTAACATCACTGGGAGTGTGGAGAAAATCATGGACTAACAGCAGCCAGTCAAATATGAGAAACACTCGGAGATTATTGAGAACTACTGTGAAACAGGAGGAATCCTTGGTAGACCTACAAGAAAGCAGATTCTAAAAATAAAACAGGAAAGGAGAAATCTGATATTTCATTAACTTGCAAACATATTACTGTGTTTGGGCAGGTGGTATTCCAGCATTTTCTAAATGGACAGCTTTGAGTATCAGTGAAGACCGAACACTGGTTTAATAAAACATTCAGTATATGTTTTCAAAAGTCAATGAGACTTTTAAACAAGAAGGAAGACGCTATGAGAAAGCAGTAGAGCGTATGCTGTCCAGCCGTTCTCAACCAGGGGTGATTCTGTCTCCGAGGAGACAGTTATCAACGTAGGAGAGACATTTTTGATTGTCACAACCGAAGAGGTTACTGTAGGCATCTCGTGGGCAGAAACCAGGGATGCAGCTAAACATCCCACAGCGTACAGGACGGCCCTGACAGCACGGAGTCATCTGACCCGAAATGTCAGCAGTGCTGAGGCTGAGAAATCCTGGTGTAGTACAAAGAGCACAGGCTTGAATCCTGTCACTTAGAAGTTGTGTTATCTTGGATAAGTCGCCTACCTTCTCTGAGTCTGTTTCCTCACTTTTAAAATGAGAAATTTGGGGGTTGGGGGCAGGAATCACTCAGACACCAGGACTGGCCATAAAATGAGGAATATTAACCGTAAGAGATAAAGCACCAGGCACATAACAGGTTTGATAAACGTCAGTTCCCTCCCCTACAGGCTGTTTCTAGAAGATCAATGAGGCACTCTTTCTCTGATGTCTAGGATCACTTCTATATAAAACATCAAATTTACATACTTGTACTAGGTGGCTTCTCTAGCTGGAACTGACCTGAGAGCCCAGATCTTTTAGCCTAAGAAGGGGGACAAATAAGATGACGTTTACTGAGGGTATCACCCCAAGCACCCTAGAAGTAGAGTCGGGGAAGGAATATTAGTTTTGTTGCTCTCTCAGGCCGGGCCTCAAACCATGTGGTCGGGGCTTATCCAGGCCTTGTTAGTGTTATGAGCAGGCGGAGATGGGTAAGACAGAAGAAAGATGGGAAAGGGACACTCCTACAGGGTTTTCTGGGTTGAACTTTGTTCTATGAGCCCAAGATCAACTCTGGACTCTAACTACATGTACCAGGTTCCCCACCCTAAAAGGGGCTTCTATTCAGAAAAAGCTGATTCAGAGATATTTTTAAGGCTGGCTTCTCTAGTCTCTTGTTTCAGAACCTAAACCTGGCTCATTGCCTCCAGAAAAAGGGCACAACGGCGCATGTCTCCTTCACACAGACACAGCATTTTTCACAGAAACACTTCACCCTTTTGTAATAGAGAAAAAATGTTGCCCTCAGTAAAATTTTTCCACCCCATTTTGAACACAGATTGTCAGAGCTATGAACTAACTGGAAAGTTAGAGTGTGTCTGATTCCTTTTCTGGAAAATATTTCAAGCCTTTAAACACTGTGAAGTGATTTATATTTGACACACAAAATCCCAACAGAAGAGCAATTCTTCCTGAGACACAGAAAGTTTTCAAAAGTTCCAATCAAGAGAACATTTTAACCCTGGGCTCAATAACAATGGCATTTCTGTTAGCAAGAGCTAAGGTGGAGGATTTTATTATTAGACTCCAAGAAATTACACACCTTTAGCATGTAAATATAATAGTATTTTAAGGCTTACTGTGTATTAAAAAAATGCGACAGGTGGGAGAACTAGCTAATATTTAGGAAGCCAGATCAATAGCACAGCAAATCCCCCCAGAAACTGTTTCTGCGGATGGACCAGATACATGCAAGCCTCCCGTTCAAATAAACATCGTCTTCAAACAAAGGAACTGCAAATCACAGCCAGCCTATCATCTGACTGCAGTCAGCCCAATCACTAATGCGGTGGGCCTGACAACTGTCAGGAAAGACAGGGGCTTTGAAATCAGAGGCAAGGCTGAGTTCTGACTACTGCACTTACTGGCTGTGTGAGAAGAGGTACTTAACCGCCTCCCAGCTTCCATTTCTGTATCTGTAAAACCGGGAAGAAGCCACCCACTGTACAGACTTGGGAGAATTACGTTAAAGGCTGGTAAACTGCCTAGCCCCTGGTACAGCTCAACAAGAGGCAGCTAGCACTCCTATTATTGAACTTTTTAAAAGTTAATGCACAAGTTTAAACTACTTCCCTAAAGGCATATAGAGACTGCAACCTCTCCCTAAAAGAAAAACTTCAAACCTAAGGAATTCACTGAACAACACACTGAAATGTCAGGCATATTTAAACATTTAAGTACAAGAATAATCTTGATAATTTTTTTTACCTTTTTTGCTTAACCAAGAAGCTTTCCCCAGCCTTTTTACTTACTGTTTTATATCTACAACATATCTGATGACACTAAGCACTAACAGAAAGAAACTGATGTCAGTTCCAAAGGTCTCCTTTTGAATTTCTTTCAGTCAGACCTAATTTTCCAGTTTTCAGGTCTATGCCCACTTAAGTCATAAAATCGTATTACAGTAGTGTATCATAAAATAACAGAAGCTACATGGGGAATAATAATAACAACTCCCATCTGTGCCAATAGTATGCCAGAATCATCTTATATCATTATTACCTCCACCCCATGTGGTGGACATCATTATTCCTCCCTATTTTGTAGAAGATTAAAATGTGGCTCAAAGAGATTAATTAAGCAACTTGCCCTAGGATGCATGACTAGAAAGTGGTAGATTAAGGTTTTGAGTACAAGTCTATATGATTCCAAAACATACACTAAAGCGTATGTCGCATACAACACTGCCTCCCATACTACTAGGAAGAAAAACATAATATAGTTCAAACAGGCTAAAGCTTTTTTTACATGAAGTCACTCATTACAACCTGCATACATAAATCGATAATGCAAGTCAAAACCACCTTCTCTTCTACCATTTCTGCAGACCAAAAGACTTTTTTTTCCCCTTAAACAAGCATAATTTCTTCCTTCCCCAAGTCATTTTACATACTAAAACATTCTCCAGCTGATAGGGAAGTTGATGTTAAGAACCTTGTTTGTCTAAACTACTTTTTTTTAAGGCAACAGAGACATCTTCTGGCCAATAAATGAAACTGCATGGTTCAGGAAAACTATGTTAACATACAGTACACAGCACTGATAAGCCATTATCTATTTACCTTTTCGATGATTCGTTGGTCCTTTGACCAAGGTCCTTTGATCAGTCTAAAGCCGATATGGCCTTGGCCCACTGGCCATAAGAGGAAACATATTGACAAAGAAAGGCAAAGTCAGGGTCTGGAGCTACTACCTGAAATGCAGTTCGATCTGAATGGATCCTTGGGCAGTGTTGCTGTTCTTAGAAGGCTGAAAGATACAGGTGAATACGTTTGTCATGCCAGGGCTGGTCTTCTGCCCAGCAGAGCGGGTGTCAAAAGCCATCATGGAATGGGAAACCAAGTTAACGGACTTGGTTTGGTTGGAAAAGCTCTCATAGAGCAGTTTACATTTCTTGAAGTCAAATCTAAGGGAGAAAGCAGACAGTTAAACTCTTCCACTTTACAAAATTACGTATGTTTAAGATCAAAGAACAAAGTCATAAACATGCCTTAGTTCTATAAAGGAGAGTAACTTTCATCCTAAGAGCTTTCACTGACTTTGACTCACTGATTTTAAGTCTCCTCGAAATGGGTTTAGTGTCACTGTGTCTTGCATCTTACTTGCCACTTCCAAGGAGATGACCTTGTTCATAGGCACTTCGTGAGGAATAACAATATCACATATTCATTATTTCCTTGGTTCATTAACATTCTCATTTCTTACCTAACTCTAAAAAGGCTGTATATTTTTAATGATCCCCAAGGGATACTGAGAGTCCCTTTAGTCCTTCATCTGTCAACTCTCAGCCTTCCTGGAGGTCTCTTCCTCCAGAATCTGCCAAATTTTTAATGTAAGATGACTAGCACTTACTGGGAACCACTACAATAAATAATACTTTTCATGTAGACAAATAATGCAGTTGATCTACCAACAGGAAATGTATTTGGGACTGCTTTTTTTTTTTAATAACAGAGAAAGCTGCAATGGGTAATTCTTAATTACTCAGTACAATCATGATAATCCATACAGAATTACTTCATACTGGAAAACACTAAGGGCATAACCAGTCATTAGGGAGAAATGCTTGCTCACAAGATAATCAGTCCAGGATCCAAGCCTGACTATACCATGTTCTCACCAGCTAAATTAGACAGAAACCTAGATGAATTTTCAAGGGAAAGACAAAACAGAAGACAGATTGCTTCAGTGGATAAATGACTAGACTTGAAGTCCTGTTTTCAAATACTGAATCACTTTTCCAGCCATATGATCTTACACACTAGTTAAAAACTCTGCCTGTCAAACAGGAGTAGTATCTGCCCAACTTTGCATGGCTGTCAAGAGATGAAAATGAAAAAGGTTATCAAGTGTGAAAATACAACGCACTCCTGAGAGTTTCATACCAGTAATCACAAATTCCTGGCCTACGTTAACCAAGAAAATGACATAAGTGAACTGCTGGGTAAGCACATGCCTTATCTAAAGGCTGCCAGGTTGCTACTCAATTTCCAGATGCTTCCAATTGAGAACATGGGCCAAATATTGCCAAAGCTTCTGATTTTTCAAAAGAAGCTGAAATCCAAAATTTTTATGTGAAATTCCCCAATGACTGGCCAGTGAGGCAGTCATCACTGCTGGTCACTATATAGTTCTGGGTCTCGCCCTATGGAGACACACAGCAAGCCTGCTTCCTGTTTCCTCTGTGCTTGTGTGGGATGGTGTTCTAGCCCCTCGGGTTTCCCAGAGAATTTAATTGCCATTCAAGACCACTCCAGAGCTCTTATTTTTCTCGCTGGCACAAAAAGATGCTCTGTCAGCCAGGGTAACTGTAGTGAGCGGAGCAACCCAAGACCCATAGTGGACACAAAACATGAGGCCAAAATCATCACTGTTCTATGTCACCAGTATTTTGGAGTGTCTGTTACTACAGTATAAACTCAGCTAACCTGACTGACAGAGGATGGATTTAAACCTTTAAAAAGCACTGTGCACCCTCTGCTCCATGCTAGAGCAAAATGTGTGTATTGTTTGTATTACGTTATTAACAAGAAAACAATACAATTAAAGCCATACCTGGCTAGGGACCCAGCACCTTCTTTCCCTTTTGGATCTTTCAGCTCCAGACTTACATTCACCATATCAACAAGGAAACACATGCACGTGTATACTTCTCCACTCAGAACAGTCTGGAAAGGAAAATGCCGATCAACTCAGAGCTGATGCCAATCTAAAACTGGAGTTAATGTCATGAAACCTAATTTGCTTGTTGTCCCATCTTCTTTCCCCAGGTGACTCTGAGGAACAGATACACAGGGTGACCATCTGCTGAGGCTACGAGTGTTACAGGAGAACCCAACACCTCACTCACGTGAATCCTTGGGTCTTGTAAGTCATACGGCCGCATGAACTCCTCTATGGGCTCTCCGAGGTTGTTCTCTAACAAACCCCGGATCAGCTTGTATTTGTACAGATCCAGGGAGCAGTGGACTGAGGAGAGGTTGCCATGGATAGATATGTCTGGCACAGTATGACTTATTTCTCTACAAAGAAAGGAAAAGAATCACTTCCACAAACAAATCACTAACTTAACATTCACATAGCTCACATCCAAATATAAGTGCTAAAATGTACCCACCTACATTATCGATCAATTTATTCCCAATTTCCAATTACAAAAATTTCACATACATGCAAATAAAGCAAGTTAGTACAACTGAGTATCATGTTTCAGCTATAAAAGGTCGCTTTTTTCCAAAAATATACATTTAGAAAGTCCCCAAATCTGAGTTAACTAAGTAATCTATTAATAAGGAAAAAAAATTTCATGAGACTCAGAAATAGCTTAAAACATTATAGTTGGGAAAGCAATAAAGAAAGGATGAGAGGGGATGGTATAAGCTCAGTGGTAGAACACACGCTTAGCATGCACAAGGTCCTGGGTTCAATCCCCAGTCCCTCCATTAAAAAAATAAATAAATAAAATAAGTAAATAAAACTGGGGTGGAGGCTATAGCTCAGTGGTAGAGCTCATGCTTAGCATGCACAAGGTCCTGGGTTCAATCCTCAGTCCCTCCATAAAAACAACAAGCAAACAAAAAACCTAACTACCTCTCTCACCCAAAAATAAAATAAATGAATAAAATATACATTTTTTTAAAAAAAGAATGACAAAACACAAGGGAAACAGACTCAAAGATACAGAGACAAACAGGTAGTTGCCAGAGGAGGGTGTGGGTGGGATGAAATAGGTGAAGGGGATTAAGAGGCACAAACCTCCAGTTATACGATAAATAAGCCACAGAGATGTACTCCACAGCACAAGGAATATGGCTGATAACATTGTAATAACTTTGGATGGAAACAGATTGTTACTAGATTTATCATGGTGATCATATCATAATGTACACAAGTGTCAGATCACTATGTTGTACACCTGAGAGTAACATAAGATTGTACCACAACTGTATTTCAATAAAAAAGAAAAGATGACAAGCTCTTTATTTACTTAATGATAACTAAAGGAAGAAACCAGTGTTCATAATGAGTCCAAATGGGACATTAGAATAAACCCTGAATCAGTCACTCGTTTCAGCTGAGATGGGCGGGAGTAAGTTGAAAATCCCCAGGTCAGGGGAATATATCTCATCCCAACACTGAAGAGCTTTTTCTCTCCCCTCCCAGGGGTGAAGCGGGCATCATGGATCCTGCAGACACTATGCTCTGAGTATATAAAGTAGAGGGTTAGGATCTGAAGTGGAAGAGGAATATAAAAAACTACTTTGTTTATGAAGATACAATAAGGTGAAAAAAGACCAGCTATGCAACTGACAAAGAAAAGCTGGAAAGGATTATGAAGAACCTCTTTGGTCCCCGTGTCTGCGGCTTAAGAAGCCGACAGGACACCTTGTGTTCAGTTATCACCTTCTATCTGGACTAACAGAGTGTAATTGTCTGCACATAAACACTGATGGAAGTGGGCAAAGTTTAGATAAGCAGAGTAGCAAAGCACATTTTTTGGGAAAGCATTACTTGAAAAGAAAACAAAGTGTTCGATTTCTAAATAATGAAGCTCCTCTTAAGACTTCTAAGCCAGCAAAATCAAATACAGCCCATGCCAACCATAACTGAACGCCTGCCAGGGAGCACTTGAATAACAAGTCAGAATGAAACGCAAAAATCCCAGTGAGAGCGGCTAAACTGTACCATTGATCCAGAGAGAAACAAAAAAGTGACACTAAATGACTTGCCCATACCCAAGAGCTGCAAAGGGAGTGGTGACCAAAGAGGGATTAAAATCACACTCTGGACAAGCTGTGACAGTGCTTTTTGCAGTGCTACAAATGAAAATCTCTTTTATTACTTTCCAGCCACACCCCATCTTTCCCTGGAGTTGAGATGCAAATGCTGCTTTCTCCAAAATTAATGCCCCAAACTGAAAGGCATCACTCACTGTAACCAGCAGTTCCCAGTCCATGCACAGGGGTCAGGTAAGCGTCAGCACCGTGTTAATATACACTTGAGGCTCGGCCCTGGGAGCCAGGTTCTGGCAGCCTCAGGCAGGGTCTGGGAATGTTTGTTTTCAGTAAGTTTCCCAGGCAGATGGGGAACTAATGACAACAGAAGCCATGCTCTAAACTACAGAAATTAAGAATCCTGTGTTTCGAGGCCAATTAAAAGATAAATCAATCAGTTCATGAGTCTTTATGGAGTACTTTCAGATGGCTTAATGGAGTGAAATGGGCAAAACTGCATCTAAATAGTTACTCTAAACGGAGCTCCAGGGTCAACAGCAACAGTAGGTCCAGAATCTATGTACTTGGAACATACAATTCAAATGTCACCTCCTCCAAAATACTTTCCCTGCCGTCACTATGTCCCTACCCCCACCACAATCTATGCTAAATTCATGTCTCTTCCTCTTTGCTTCCAAGGCACCTGTTGCCATCCTACAACATAATTTTTAACACTGAATCAAACGCTAAATCACAATCATCTACTTTCTTTCCTCAATCTGCCAACAAAACGCAAGCTCCATGAGGGCAGAAGTTTCTTCTTTCATCATAGGAGTCCTCATGAACAGTAAACAGTAGGGACTTTAAAAATATTTGTTACATAGATGAAAAAATACGTGAATACCTATGCCCTTCCAGACTTAACAGCACTGATTTCCAAGCTGATTATGATTCTACTTGTAATAGACAGTTATTTGGATATAAAACACTCACTTGTCCAAATTCCTTTCCACCTGCAATTTCAGCCTACAAGGCTCTGTCAAGAGACTTCCTCCTGTCTGTCGCACAAAATAAGAGGCGAAGATCAGGTCTCCACTGTTGTCTTCCGAGGCCTTTGAATACTCCCGTGGATGTCTCTCCGCAGCAAAGATGTCCATGTCTTGTAGATCCACGACAATGCAGTCCAGCAGGCAGACATGGTCTTCTGCAAGGACCCAAGGAAAGAGAGACAATGAAGAAACTGGGCTGGACCTGAAAGGGCTGGACCAGAACAAAACTAAAAAGCCAAAAAAAAGTTCATCGTGTCTTTGGAAAATGTTTACAGAGCTACCTGCTTCAGAAAACTGAGTGACTGGAAGTCTCCACTCTGGCACCAAGACCTCCCTCCACAGTGCTCCATGTGCCAGACACCTCCTGCTCACCCCCTGCACACAAGTGCATACTGTGCCTCATCCCCTCAGTGTCTCACCGTTGTCCCGAGACACTGACTGAGGCTAAAGCGTTTATGGCTAAAAGGCTTTGATATGCATCTCTGCCAAGGATACCCCACAAGGGTCTCGTGTAGAGATAATGTTACCCAAAGGTTTATAAAATTTTCCAGCAGCAAAATTCTTTTTCCAAACAAACATCACATACAACCATTTCCACTACCACTGATCTAATTCAAACTACCTCCATTCTTGCCGAGACCACCACAAACTCCCCTCCAATACACCTATACCACGCCGGTCTGCCCTCATAAAACCATTCTGCCCACAAAATACCTCAGTAATCCTTAAAAAAAAAAAAAAAAAAAGAGAGACCAAAACATTCTCTTCCTTTACACACTTCGATGGCTATGTTTAACCCAAAGCTCCTCCTGGGGAAACCCCCCCAAATCCCTCTAAGGCCCTGCATAAGCCCACTGCCTGTACCTCCAGCTCATCTCACGACACTGTCCACCGGCCCACGGAGCCTCAGGCTCACTGGCCTTTGTCTCCCTGGAACGCCAGGCTCTTCGCTGTGTGGCAGTCTTACATATGGCGTCACCCTCCTCTCTCGATCTCAAATGGGACTGAGTCCTCTCTACTCTTTCTTTCTATGCCATTCTGTCTTTCCCATAACATTTAACTTAATCTGTCAACATTGAGATGCTTATTTAATAGCTTTCTCATGTCATTCACGTGGTAGCAGGAACTATGTCTAATAGCATGTTAACCCACAGGAGAACAAAATGTTGTAACACCTGGATTAGACAGGCACTAAATAAGCTAGCTCTTGCCTTTTTACTATATCGATAAACTTGTGAAGCAGACAAAAGTGGAGCTGATCCAGTAGAAGGGGATGAGGGATGCGAATGAAGGGCTTCAGAGATTCCCCAGGGTTTTCCGGGAATCCTAGGGATACACAGAAGCAGTTTGAGAACCACTACTTTAATCCAATCTTAATCACATACAGAAGAATTCCAGAAATAAACAGCAAATCAGGAGGAGAAACAACGCCAGGAAAGAGACCGTTCTATAAAACATCCCAAATCACTTTGTATTGGCTTTCACATATTTATAAAGTTGGCCTTATTCCCAACCATCATTGCTATCCTAACAACAGCAGCAGCAGCAGAAGATAACAGGTACTGAGTGACCCTGTGGGCGCGCGCACCCCGCCCCGCCTGTGCTAGAGACATTCGTTACCTATACAGGGTGGTGGGCAAGGATATCACGTAAGTTAAGACTTCGGGTTCTAGGGTCAGGCTGCCTAAACTGATGGTCCAACTCTCCCACTTACTATCTACATCTACACTACCATGGGCGAGTCACTTCATCTCTCTAAGCCTCTGTCCCTTCATCTATAAAATGGGGATGGGTATCACTACGATAAAATGCAAACATTTACAAAAGAATGTGCCACAATGTCTGCCACACGGTTAAGTGTTCAGCAATCAGTCTTTTGATGAGGATTACAATAATCTCTTTTCATCATCAATGTAACCATAAACCACTTTCCTGTCACCTCTAGGACTGGAGGTACCACAGGGAGTTAACCACTCCTTGCATCTCTCTAACAAAAGACATCCAGCAGCCTCCCTCAGCTCGTGTCCCACATCAACCACACTGGGCTGATTTTCATCTGCTGCCTTTAGTGTCTAAAACCATATTCTGCTTCCCCATCTACTTGGAGCAACACCTCACTTATCCAATCCTGAACCACCCATTCAGAACACATTTAAAAACTAAAAGGCCAAAATGAGACTCTCATCTGGAATGACTCGTTCTTACTCTCTAGAGAAGAGCACCAATAATTGGGTGGTTCATGTCTTTTAAAAATTGTTACAGTATTTCTGTTGTTACCTAATTCATTCTAATATTTTTTCAGAGTTCTTTTTTACTGCTCTGGAATTAAATAGTGACTTGCAACGATGTCTAAGGACACAGTAACTGTCCTAATTATATTATCACCATCTGGTGACAACTATCTTGACATATAAGTCCCAACAGACGATATAAATCTCTTTATTTACTCTATGCCTTGCTAACTTTACTCTCCTTTAAACATCACCCAATGCTAAATCCATATCCTAAAATTCGTGAGCCTTCTAAATCAGTATCAAAATCAGATTACCATTAAAGATGTGCTACCACTTTGTCGGCAACTGCATGTACAGGATGCACACCCCTTCGGTTTCCGCAATGGTCCCACGAATTTCCCCACCTCCACCACGCAGCTCTTTCTCCTCTGTTACCTGGACTACTGGATGTCTGGCGGACAGAGGGTGTGGCTTGTGGCCCCTGCTGCTTTGTCGAGGTCCTCGGCACAGACTCACTCTTCAGGCTGCCTAGACTCACCCCAACAGGAGGCGGCATGAACAGCCCCTCGAGTTGGGTCCCTTTCGGGTCTTCGGAGCTTGTCATTTTCCTCATACTGTGTTTGGGAGTGCCAGTTGGGGAAGCTGAAGGCACAGACTCCTGGGAAGAAACAAAAGAAAACTAGAAGGCAGAAATAGGGGTGACTATATCTACTATCCTGAAAGTCCCGTCCCAGTCCCTGGACTCTTCAAAGACTCTGTACCACTTGGTACTTCTCAGCTCCCAGATCGCATACACAAAAGGGTAACAGGGTCAAGACACTCTTCTGCCACATGTAATTATTTGCAGAGATGTTACGTATAATTATTCAGTACCTATTGAAAACTACAGTAATTTTGCAGGAACATATTTTATCTTTTGGCTTCAGAGCAAATGTCAAGATACTAATTGCTCGGTGGTTTAATCCAGGTCAAATACAACAAAAGCCAATCTCTCAGCCATATGACGTATTGCTGCTTTGCTGGAGAGGAGGGGCTTATTGTTCTAAAAAAATGTACCCAAGAGCAGTATGGAATTAAGCCATTTTAATGGGGCTGCACTCTCCAGAAGTCTCCCTTCCTGGGTTTACATTTCTCATCTCTTCAAGTAAACACAGATGAAAACAAAATGGAAAACATAGATTTGTCATTCCTATTACATTTCTGTTCAAGGGCAAAAACAGTAAAATTAATTCTGCAATTCTACTGAAGGTACTATACGCTTCTCTTACATACATAGTACCTTCAGTTAATTGCTAACAGGAGTAAATCTTTTTCACCAGAAGGGTTCAATAACTGGCATTTAAACCTCCCACGGTTTCTTCACCCAAGCCCCAGAGCAATACTTCTGCACGGCTTCTGCCCCGTCGGTTTGTTCTCATCTATCCCTACTCACCGGCGAGTTGGAAGGAGGAAAAGAATGGGAATTTCCCTCCAGCATGTGTGTTCCTCTGAGCATTGGAAACAGAGATGATAACACTGCCTTCGCAGTTATCTTGAGTAGTAATTATATGCTAACGGTGACAGAAACCAGTTCTTATTTTTTGCAATTCTTTCTTGCAAGGCAAATTACTAGGCAAATGCTATTATTTAAGTATTTGGACATTAAAAACCTTCCCTCTTGCTTAGTTTATTTAAACTCTAGAGAGAATTTGTTGCTCTTTCATTTGATTCCTCTCTCCATCCTCTCTGTAGTTGGTTTCAATAAATCAATGGCTTGAGGAGATTAACTCAAAGCTTTTGAAAGACTTAGAAATCATGGTTTAAGCACAAGCTGTGGTTGAGAAAAATGAAAGGAAAAGCATATGTAAAAAATTCAGACCTGAGCTCATTAAGACATGGATTTACGTCAACTCCAAACACACAGGAGTCGTAGACCTCAAAGGCAAATAACCCCTTTGCAAGCTTTGAGTTCAGGACTATTTTCTGTTCTTTAACCACTGGAATGCATACTACACAAACCTCATACGTGCAAATGCATTAAAGGGCAAACATAAATGCAAAGTGATTTTTGGACAAGAAAGTAATCATTCATTTCAAGTAGGCCTAGGTCAGTGGGACCTGACTGTACGTGTGGAGAGGTACGTTTCACAGGATAAGTTAATCTGAATACAAATACCGTAACAAGCGATGCACTCCAAGCAGCCCTTATGGAATTCTACAGAACAACCACTGGCATGTAACCAGATCAAGTTTTTCTAGGATTTAAGGAAATAAAGTAAGATAATCAAGAAAGTACTACCTAGGGCTAAAAAAAAAAAAAAATCACTTTTGATGATCCTTAAGGACTTCTCTACACAGGAGGAGAGTGATTCACCAAAATGGGGGAAAAAGTGATAGGCAGGCTTTCTCAAGTAATGAAAATATTTTAAAGGATCGTTTTTAAATTTTTCTTTTTTAAGCATATGAATGTGAATTGACTGCTGAATCCCATAAGGTTTTTCTGAATAACCAGGAGGCAAACAAGCACATTATACCTTGAAGGAAAAGGGATCCTTATATGCACCGCTGCTTAAAATCAAATCCTCAAAAACAAATACAGGAAAACACTTTCATTACAATGCGACAAACTATGTGCTGTTATTTGGCTTAATTAACAAAACAGAAACTCTTCTGTAAAAAGTTCTTGAAATATACTGGCAATTTTTCTGAATTAGAAGCTAACTTCAGAATCAGCTCATACGCCCATATTCAGATACATCTGATAAAGAAAATACGTCCTTCACCTTCTCAGGAAGGGAAGAGAAACAAAAATGGTATTATTGAACTTGAGCACCCTTCTGGCTCTAATTGATCTCTTCCTAAAAATCTAGGCCTCAAAACACAGATCTATCACAAACGCATTCCGAAGAACTCACTATATGCTCAGGAGACGGTTCCCAAGGAAGAACGAACTCCCCCTTGGGCGGCCTGGCAGCAGAGCTGGAACAAGGATGCAGCATCCTGAGGTGACAATGGGGACAATATTCACGTGCAAACACAAGCTCTGACACATTTGTTTAACATCTAATCATGTTAATTATAAACACCTCATAGTAAGGAAAAGTGAGTCAAAAATTTTAGAAGCAGTTACCAATCTTTATAAATGGATCTTTCTTCTATTTTCTTCAAGACTCTAGTTAGTAAGCAGCAAAATGCTTATCACTCAACTATGTAAAGAGATTTCCTTCATTAAGACCAAGGTTACTAGTTCTCTACTAGGCCTACTGTGGAAGACCAACGGTGATTTATTTTACTTTTAACTGTCTAAAACAATATGTAAGTGGATGCCTATTTCTCACTCTGGCAGGAAGGCCTACTATTCCAACAGGACGGATTCCACAGCAAGGTGAACAAGCAAGTTCTCAAGCATCAGCCATCTGAAGACACAGCTACCAGGCATGAGTGAAGCTGGTGACCCTCTTCTGCACCACTGAACACTGCTGCTTCAGTTTCATCCTGCGCTCTCATCACCAAATCTAGTTTATTTGAGCGGCTGTACATGAGGTGATGTACAGACAACCTGCCCTCTAACCTTTAGTCCAAACACCTTCACTCTGGGCCCTGAGACCAAGGCTGACACATGAACATGGGTCCTGTGGTTCTCATTGCCTCGCCTTCGCTTTTCCCCTTACTCCCTCGATTTCCACTCCACGAATCAAGTATTTTCAGTTTAGGATGTTTAGGTTAGTAATAGAGAGTAAATGGATGAGGGAGAAGTAAAACAAATGAAGGAAACTGAAGAAATAGTCATTTGAAAATAGTAACACTGAGTTTAAGCATTACCAACAAATACGGTCTTCCTATTTTTTACTTTCTGACCTGAGCTGAGGTCTTTTCCTAAGGCCTGGCAAGACTAGCACCCTGGTCACTCTCTCTCAGTTTCTTGTCTTCCTACGCTTAGAGAGGTGAACAGTAACTGCTCAAATTTACAACTTTTCTGTAATAACCTCTGGCTTTCTTTCATCCAAGTGATTTGAAAATTCAAAAGAGCTACAGCTATTTGGGAAAGGGCCAATTAAGACAGGAATAGCCTTTGCCAGTTTACTTTCCGCACATAAACCTAATCCTAACACTGAGAGGTAAAATCGTATATTGCGGTTAAGCGCATGGAGTACTGAAGGCAGACACACCAAGTCTGAGATCCACATTGTACCCCTCCCTCAATGTTTAATTCAGAACACATTACTTAACCTACGTAAGTCTCAATTTCTTCACCTGGAAAAATGGTATGAATAATGGTATGAATGGTATGAAAATGGTACCTCTTAGGCTGCTAGTGAGAACAAAATGAACAAATTATGTAAAGAGCTTAGCACAGGCTGATGTATAATAGGCATTCAACAAATGTCAGCTATCTGCATTACTGTTACTGTCGGCTGCCATGGAGTCCAGCAAAGCTCATTAAAACACACCTGGAATGTGGAGACAAGGGAACCCTCACACACTGTTGCTGGGAATGTAAACTGGTGCAGTCACTGTGGAAAACAGTACGAGGGTTCTCTAAAAACGGAAAATAGAACTACCATATGACCCAGCAATTCCATTCCTGGTTACATATCCGAAAAATGCAAAAACACTAATTCAAAAAGATACATGCACCTCAATGATCATAGCATATTATTACAAATGCCAAGATATACAAGCACCTAAGTATCCACCCAATAGATGAATGGATAAAGATGTGGTGTATATATATATATATGTATGTATGTGTGTGTGTGTGTATGTATATATATATATATATGTATATATGTAAAATGGAATACTATTCATCCATAAAAAAGAATGAAATCTTGCCATTTGTAGTAATATAGGTGGACTTGGAGGGCATTATGCTAAGTGAAGTAAGCCAGACAGAGAAAGACAAACACTGTATGATATCACTTATATGTGGAATCTAAAAAACACAACAAACTAGTGAATATAACAAAAAAAGAAGCAGACTACAGACATAGAGAACAAACTAGTGGCTACCAGTGGTGAGGGGTGGGAGGGACAATACAGGGGTGGGAGAGGGGAAGGTACAAACCACTGAGTGTAAAACAGGCGACAAGGATGTATGTACAACCTGGGGAATCTAGTAAAAACTGTAAATGGAGTGTAACCTTTAAAAATTGTAAACACAACATACTTCAACTATACTTCAATTTTTTAAATTGTAAAATCAATCAATCCATCAACCAATCACCTAGAACACAAGACCTTCTCTCATTTTAGCACTACTACTCAATCTCCTCAACTGCAAAAATGGGCAAGACCCCCTCCAAGGTCCTATCGGTGCTAAGTCTGTGATTTACTAGGGTTTACTACGGTTTCCCGTTTTCATCATTTATTCTCAATGACTCCCAGTTTTTCCAAATGTAAGATAAAAACACAATTCTCATCCCAATTACCTCCAAACATCATGTAAGAAACAAGTACTACTGTAGTTTTAAACTGCAAAGCAACATATTCTATAAGATTTTTTTATTAAGACATTTTAAAACAGCTTCAGACATACCTTGGGCCAATTATGTCTTCCTTACATTTACACATAATGTAAAAAAGTTAATTACTATGAGTTAAGCCTGTGAGGAAAGCATTACAAAGGTGGGTCTGTTGGTTTGTTTGCTAAATAAGTCACTACATACAGTTAATAAGGGTTATAATTTACACTATCTCTGAAAGCAAAAATACTATATTGCTATTTTACCACCTTTGTTAAGGTGGCAGGTTCCAGAGTATTATATTTGATTTTTTCCTGACTTTAAAAAAAAAATCAATACACAGTTTCAACAAGTTGGTGCATTTTTCCTTCCCAATTTTCAAGAGTAAAAGGTTAATTCAAATGTTAATGTCAAAAAATATTCTTCAAGCCACAAAAGTAACAGCAGTTGGGAATCATCTTATTGCAACATAGGAACTTTTCCACTGGTATTGCGATGCCAGGTGAACTGAGAAGGGAATGGGCGCCAACTGCTCACCTTATCTTGTAAGGTGAAGGTCCCAGGAAAACCGGCAAAGAGAAACTTGTTCTTGACTTTCAACTTCCCCAAATTTGCTACAATCAGATTATTTGACCTGGAACTTTCTGGGATAAGAAGGACAGGAGCACCAGCCTCAATATCCAGGAGAACCCGTGAACAGCGCTGGGCTTGATCCCTCACCTGAAGGAGGAAGGAAAACTGAATTAGGGACGGGAATTAATTCCCTAACTTTACAATCAAATAACCTCAATTTCCCAAAAGTTTCATGAATTTATAAACCTAAAACAACTAAAATCACACAGAGTATATTTTATGACCACCACGGGGTTAAATTAGAAATCAGTAACACGAAGATAATGGAAAACCCCCAAATATCTGGAAATTAGACTACACACTTCTAAATAACCCATGGGTTACAGAAGAAATTACAAGGGAAATAAACAACACTTTGACCTTACTGATAAAGAAACCACAGCACATTAAAAATTCATGGAATGCACTGAGGGGAGGGAGTAGCTCAGTGGTAGGGTGCATGCTTAGCATGTAAGAGGTCCCGGGTTTAATCCCTAGCACTTCCATTAAAAAAATAAATAAAGGAAACTTTAAAAATAAATAAACCTAATTACCTCCCCCCACCAAAAAAAAAAAAGAAAAAAATTCATGGAATACATTTAAAAAGGTACTTTAAAATTTTTAGCATTAAACGCTTACTTATATAAAAGAAGATGTAAAATGAATAATTAAAGCATCCTGCTTAAGAAAGGAAAAGCAAAATATACCTAAGTAAGGAAACGGAAATATTAAAGAGCAGAAACCAGTTATTTAGAAAATAGATAAACAAGAGAAAAATCAATTAAACATTTACAGAACACTCTACCCAGCAAACACTCTACATTCTTTTCAAGTGCACATGGCATAGCTGTTAAGAGTTTGCATGGGCCATAATACAGACCTCAATAAGTCAGTTATTTAAAAAGATTAATGAAAGTGATAAACATCTACCTACACTAATCAAGAAAAAAAATAAGGAAACAGAAATCACCACTATCAGGTAGGTGTCAGAGACATTGTTACAGAACTTAAAAATATTAAAAAGATATGGGAACCTATGAACTAGTTCATGCCAACAAACTGACTATTCAGATGAAGTAAGAAGATTCCTTAAACAAAACACACAAAGTATCTACAGCTAATATCGTATTAGTTCACCTCTGTGAAAGATAGAATGAAGACAAGGCATGGATACCCACTCTCACCATTTCTATTTAACATTGTATTGGAAGTCTTAGTCCACACAAAAGAGTATGCAGGTTGGAAAGCACTCTCTTATTCACAGACAACATAATCATCTATGCAGAAAACTCCAGAGAATCTAAAGGAACTAGAATAAGCAAGTTTCACAAGACTGCAGGACATGAGGTCAACATGTCACTATACAAGAGTCAATTATATTTCTTAAACTTTCAATAAACAAGTGGACATTGAAATTTTTTACTTGATATGATTTACAATAGCTTCAAAATTTGGAAATACCTAGGGATAAATTTAACAAGACGTTTTAAACGATGTGTAAGAATGGTGCACCCAAACCACTGCTGAGAGAAACTGAAGACCTAATTAAATGGAGACATATCACACTCAAGGATCCAAAGACTCGATTTTGTTAAGATGTCATTTCTCTAGGTACACGGATTCAATGCAGTCCCAATCAGAAAGCTAGCTGACTTTGCTGTAGAAACAGACAAGCTGATTCTAAAATTCATACAGAAAAACAAAAGACCTAGAATAGTCAAAACAACTTTGAAAAAGAAGTTAAAGGACTTAACACTATCTGATTTCAGAACATACTATAAAGGAACAGCTATCAAGACAAGGTGGTATTGTATACAATTAAATATAAATCAATGGAACAGAAGAGAGAATGAAGAAATACATACATGATCAATGGATTCTCAACAGAGGTGTCAAGGTAATTCAACGGAAAAATGATAGTCCAGATATGTATACGTAAAAAAAAAAAATCTTAACCCTCACTTCACAAAATACACAAAAATCAACTCAAAATAGAAGAGTTTCCAAAAGAGGAAACAGGAGAAAATTATCACCACCTTGTGGTAAGCAGATTTCTTTGGCAAGAGACAAAAATCACTAACCATAAAAGAAAAAAATTCGACTTCATCAAAATGAAAGACTTCTGCTTTTCAAAAAACAGTATTAAGAAAATGGGGAGAAGGGGGAAGCCACAGACTGGGGGAAAATATCCACAATACATGTATCAAAGGGCTTGTATCCAGAATATACAAAGGAAGAAATAATGTCGATTCTACACAAACTATTCTGAAAACACTTTCCAATTCCTTCTACAGGGTCAGCTCTGCCCGGTTACCAAAAACCAGAAAAAGGCATTCTTTTATTTTCAAGAAAACTACAAACTAATATCCCTCAGGAGCATAGATACAAAAATCCATACTTAATAGGAGCTAATCAAAAAAACTGTTAAGAGCATCCATAGACAGTAAGTAAATGAATGAAAATATGGCCGTATTCTTTTGTGAAAGGAAGCTGACCAATGGCTACCAGGACGCAGGGATTAGGGCTGGGGGCCTACAGCACAGGGATGCAAACAAGTTTTTCAAAAGAGAAAAGTTCTAAACCTTGACTGTGGTTGTGGTTACAAGATGATGCAACTGTTAAAATTCATTGAACTGTACACTTTAAAATGGTTAATTTTATTGTAAATTATGGTAACACAATAAAGCTGACAAAAAGAATAATGTGCTAATATGTTTCTTATATATTGATCAGTGAAAAATACAGATTACAAAACAGTGAGAACAAGACAGTTTCAATTCTCTACTTACTCATATTTTTATTGATGTTTTCTATTGCCTATAAACATGTATTACTATTTAAAAAGAAAAAAATATAGCCTTTACAATATAAAAGGCTCTTTTTTTCAGTGTTAAATACCCAAGTCAGGAGAATTTACACACAATACTGCTTTCACTTGCTAACTCTACACAATTTGATATTGTCTACCAACCCATGACTACTGCCTGTTTGCTTCATTTTTAAGTAAATTTCAGAATTACAAATTAATTCATAGTCACTGTAGAAAACTTCAAAGGGAAAGACAGAAGAAAGCTGATATCATCCATACTCTCACCTCCAGTGATAAACACTGTCACCATTTTGGTGTTTAGTGTAGGAATCAGGAGTAGGAACTCTGGTCCTGACTATCTGGTCTGAATCCCGACTCTGGCCACGGATTAGTTTGGCGATCTGTTAAATTATTAGATCTCTGTGTCTCACTTTCCTCATCTGCTAATAATAGGCCCTACCTGACAGAGCTGCTGTACGAATTAAATGAGACAACACACCTAAAACATTTACAGTGACTGTCTAGTCGCCATCATTAGCACATCAGCAAAGTACCCTTTCCACCTTTTCTCCTATACACATGCACACAAAGCACATGTATAGGAAAAAAAATCTTTTAAAAAATGTTTTAAAGTCTCATACATTAACTTACAGACTCAAAAATAATAAATCATCACTGGCATACTGTAAAGCTCTTACTTTTTTAACATGCCTTATCAATTACATGCTGATAGGGAAAGCACTGCATCAAGAGTTAACCAGGGTTGAGTCCCAGACAACCAGAACTAGGAGTTCCTGTGTATCTTAGTCTATAAAATAGCAATAGCACACCTGCCCATCACTATCTCATTAGGCGCCAGTGTAACTATCTTTTATTCTTGTTTATATCTTCCCACTAGACTATAAGCTCCATGAGGACAATGAACTTGTCTTTCTTCTCTGCTGTTATGTGCCTAGCTCCCAGCACACTGTGTGACACACTGTTCCACAGTAAACATTCAGTAAATAATTGAAAAAATGAACAAGGTTGCTCATAAGGATCAAATGAGACAGTATGTATGAAAGCATTCTGAACACTCCAGAGCATCTCTACTATAAATAAGTATTAACCCAACATACAACATACTTATTTTTGCTATCTCCATTTTCCTCCTACATGAGTCAAAAGAACAGCAAGAAAAGTAACTTGCAACTGGTCACAATGCTTATAGTGGCAACACTCAGACCCCAGACTCTTATCCCAAGATTTCTATATTGCACATCTTAAAGCCACCAAAAATCCCACTTGCTCAGTGAATAAAGAAGCTTAATATAAGAGACTATGCGTAAAGTAAAAAGCTATATACTTCTGGGGTAAAAGATAAAGGAAATAATTTATATTTTTCCCAAATTAGGTACATTGATTTTTTTCAATGTTTAAATTTATTTTTTTATTGAAGTATAGTTGATTTACAATGTGTGAGTTTCAGATGTACACGCTGACATTTTTCTCATTTCAAACATCAAGATTAAAAAGAAATTTAAAGTCCCAATGGAATGTATAACTGAGACAGCCATTCTGGAAAAGTCTGGCATTATCTTCTAAAGAGAAATATGTGCATACCCCATGGCCCAGGAATTCCACCCCTAAGTATCTCAGAGAAACTCTTACACCTTTGCATTAGTGAGACCTAGCACTGTAAACAATTCAAATGTTCGACAGGAAAATGGATAAATCATCTGTGTAATGTACAATGAAATATAACAGTGAAAAGAAATGAAATGTAATCACATTTAACAACTTGAATGAATCTTATTAACACACTAAGATTAAAAAAAAAGCAAGTTACAGAACATTAAATACAGTTTAATGCCATTTTTATAAAGGTCAAACAGGCAAAACAAAACATACTATATAGAAAATTTTCTTTTAATTTCAAAGGGACTAGAAGACCCAAGAATCAGCAGAGTGGTTACCTGAGGCATTAACAGAATGAGACAGGGAAGGACCACACGCAGCAGTCTTAGTAATGGTTTAATTTTTACTTTGGTGGTGGGTTCATGGATGTTCCTTCTATACATGCTACAGATATTCTTTTATATGTATCAAATACTAAACTGTCTTTTTAAGTTTCTAAAGAGAGAAAAAATGATTATATATTCCATAATTATAACCATGGAAACATGTATAGAAAAAAAAACAATTGACAATAAATTAAAACATACCTATGGTGCTAGAAGATTGATAAGACTGATTCTTTTTTCCAGATTCACTATAATTTGATCATACAGCTTTTATATTAAAAAAAAATTCTCTATAAGATACACAGGAAACCAGTAACCTTGGTTGCTTCTAGGGATAGAAATTGGGTGGCTGAGGAAAAGTAACTGAGAAGGAGACTTTTCTCCAAATGTCCTTTTTCACTTTGATTTTGTACTAAAACAATATATAACATATTCAAAGTTTTTACATTTAAATTAAAACATTAAAGATTTTTCAATATTGTCACTATAAAGCTTAAATTATAATCTTTTACCTAACAAAGCTTAAAAATAAATAACAAGTTTTACAAAGAACTACACTGAACTGTTTCCTGTGGTTCCCAAAACGTGTGCCAAGACACGGCAAGAGGCTGCCTCACACTCACAGGGGCATGGCCAGGACATTTACATTTTCCAGGGAACACATCATCTGTTGGACACTGCACAGACCAACAGCTTGAGGTGGGTTCTATTCAACGTCAGATCATGCTACGTTCCTTTCAATGATGTCACATCTTTGTGAAGCTGGGCCTTAAGCAGTTGCTATGATAAAAAGCAAGTGTCATGAGAAAATAAAAGTGGAACAGGAAATGAGGATCGTGGTGTCCAACCTGATTCCAAGTTTGAGAAGCTGTTCCATGCTCAAGGGACACATACCTCCTACTAGGAAGTAATTATGATTATTTAAGAATGAAATAAAAATATCACCTTTCACGTATATGTTACTATTTTTCAAACAGCTACCATTTTTAAACTATTTTTCAAAATAAGCTGTTAGGGCACACGTACTTATTAAGTTGTTTAGACTTAATTACTTTGGAAATGGAAAGACCATTAGATGTTTCCTTTAGCCTAGGACATATTACAGAAAAACTCCAAGACATTAAGGGAGCCAGGAACGAAGAAGTTTGAGAACTATGTTTGAAAAAAACCCTCTTTTTATAATAGATATGTTCTTTGGGACTACTTTCCAAGAGAAGTATCCCCAATGAAGTCCTAAAAGGGACCAGAACTCTTAAGTGTTATCCATAAGTTTTGTTTATCTTTTTTAGAGCTAGCTAAACTAAACTTTAAAGGTAATTAAAACATGGTATGATGAATAAGGAATGTAAGCTCTCTGATTATAGTAAGATTTCTGTAGATGATCAGCTACATGGAGGACATTAGTAAGCTTAAGATTACCAAATTAAGTTTCTCCAGTGAAATTTTCCAGATTTCTCTCTAGAGTTTTGAAAGTTCTACTGATCAGTCAAACTGGAAAAGTGTCTTGGATCAAGAAAACTACCTACCGTCTGCCCCTCAATAGCAGCTCGCTGGCGCCCTAACACATCTTGCAGCTGAGTGAAATGCTGGATGAAGGCCACCACCTCCGCCTGGAAGCGCTGAGTGTGCACATACTGCACGGAGGCCATCTGGAGGCTCACGCGAACGTCGTGCTCTCTCCGGAGCAGAGGGTCGGGCCGGCCATATCTAGGAGTTAGGGCAAAAATGTGACTCAGACAGCAGCAAGATGCAAATCAAAATCTGAAGAAAACTTGGGTTGACTTAGGGGTTTCCCTAAACAACAGCTTTAACTATTAAAATGGAAATCCACAATCCGTTTTACAAAGCAAACTCCAATAACCACTCCCTTTCTAAGCTTCTGTGATGTATTGAGGATGTTAAATAAAAGTACTGCTAATCATATACCCATAAAGTTCTTCTAAAGCAAAAAAACCAAAAAAACAAAAAAAAAGTCTGTGCGTTCGCCAAGGCTATACAACGGGGGACAGCACTTAACTCACTCCTGATTCCAGAACTCACTCAGAAGCCAGCTGTGGGTCAGACCTTCCACCTGGCCTCTTTTTCCCTGTCTTTAAGGAAAAGTGATTATTTCTGTTCACTCTGTTCCAGCAAAGACTGTAACAATATGGGCTTGAAAAATAATAAACACAAGACTATGAAACAATTGGTAAAGAAAATTAGGCAAGAGAACCAATGTTTCTGGGGAAATCCATCTTCCGGAAGCAGAAAGAAGTCTTCTCTTTACTAGTGAAATGTGGGCCAAAGAGTTTTAGCATCTACATTCACAGATAAATTAGAAAACTTTAAGAAATAGTTTTAAATTTAATGGAACATGGTGACATAATAATTAACTATTATACAGGACATAGTCACTGGGGAAAGGAACTCACATTAGCTGAGCATCTACCTTGTGCCAGGCAGAGTTAAGAGTTTTATATTATCTCATTTATTACAGAACCATGCCACTAGGGTACGTAATGATACAAACAAATCAATCTAAATTCTTAGTAGAGTATGATATACACCCTCCAGGAATGAAAGAAAAAGTTCTCAGACATTTTTAGGGACTGTTTTTTCTCAACTCTGACTGAACATTAGAATCACTTTGGCAAGCTGAAAAAACAAGACTAAGCACTACCACAGAACATTTGGGGGCAGAGGTAGCTATCTACACTTTCTAACAGTTCCTCGAAAGGTTGAAAAACCACCATTTTAAACTTCCTGCCCTCTGAGAAAACCATTCTTTAATAACTACATAGGCCTAAAGATGCCTTCTAAATTCAAAAATAGAAGGGATTCAATACAGATTGTGTTTATACAAGAAAAAATGCGCAGTGTAACTCAAAACCCTATCTTCAATTTTCTCAGGCTGAAATCATTTCAGAACATTTAGAGCTAGATGGAAATTGATCTACCTTATTCCCTTCAATATTCAGATAGGAAAACCAATGCATGGAGATTAAGTGACTTGCTCAAAGTCACATAACAAGTTGGTGTGAAACTGGACTACAATGATAATCAGAATTATTTCAATCATACCCCATTTGTTTATAAAGCCTGAGTGGCCCACTTCAATGTAGATCCATTTTAATATAAATCAAGATTCCTCACAACTAGATCAAATCAATTTTACATAAGAGGTTAAGATTTCTGAAAACTTTTCTTCACTGTTTAGCCAACAAGTACTTGAAATGCAAGCAATTATGACAAAATGTTAAGTAAGAAAAGAGTGGTATTTTTACTTAAAAGTCTGGAAGATGAGTGCTTCTTCCCCACTTGTAGTGAACCGTTCTCTGTAGAACTCTCCATGGGACGTCAGGTCACTTAGAGACAGGCTCCCAATGCTTCCCTGTAAGGCCAGGTCTCCCTCTAGGAATGTCAAAAATTAGAACACATACTTATGCATCTTTTTTTGTCACACACCTTAAATTTGTCTGGAACAAAAACTGCTATACATGTGCCTCAGATTTTACACTATTTAATAAAACTAAATGGAAAAAGCAAATTTTCATAATCCAATAACCCAGAAAAATACTTTATGTACTATTTCCAACAGTCAGTGCAGAAGCCCAAAGTAGACTGAAATAAATACAGCAACATCACACTTTAACACTTATAAGGGGAAAGAAATTAAATTAAATGCATACACAATTTAAAGGATAAAACATCTATAGATACAGATAGAAATGTGATCCCTTCTGAGATCAGACCACTAATTAGAATTAGTAAAATCTCGTAAGATCTATTTTGTACTGTGGGTAAAAGAATAAAGGAAAAGTGTCAGAGATATGTCAGTTAAGCAGCATTAAATGGGTTTTCATCTGACTTAATTAAAAGGCAAAAATTAATGAGACAGAGACTGGAGATGTAGATTTGAAACTACTCTGGTATTACGTAAGTGAAGCCCCTAGAAGGTGGGTAGATCAAAGAAGAAATGTTGAAACATGAACACCTGGGATGTGAATAAATCATTCTCAACAGGGTGTGAATACTACAAAGAAATATTCTGAACTGTTGCTTCTGTAAAACACATTTTATCATCATAGTTAGCATTACACAGCGATGACTGAGGTGTGTGTATTTGGCAGGCTAGTCTGCTCCCAGTGAACTGAAGACACGTGCTTATTTGTGACTCCTAACGTCCTCTAACAAAAATACCCACGCTTCTCCCAACTCTGAAGACCCAACTCTTCTAGGAACCTTTTTATAAACTAATTTATATCAGGCATGAAACCTTAACTTAATTCGTTGCTTCCCCAAAAGACAGTCTTATTTTACTACACAGTCAACATTTGAGCATTTGTAATCTTCCTTATTTCATTACCAGTTGCTTAAGGAACAGTATTATAAAAAACTCTATAAAAGTCTATAAACCACACACTTTGTAAATCTCTCTGACTTAGGACTTGATGTAGTTCATCACTTGTGTTCTACTAAGAATTTCAACCTAGAGAGATTAGAGAGAATGTCAGCTTTGCTACAATATCCCCCTGCCTAAAACCACGCCACCTACTGGTGGCTCCCCCTATTTATGGCAACAAAGTAAACCTACGCCCTGGTTTCCCAGAGACAGTCCTGTGGTATGCCTGTTTCCCAGCTGTATTTATTAATAATGTGCCCTTTCACTCTCAAAAAATGTCCCAATTTTGGACAGAGAAATTATATAGTCACCCCAGACAGTTTTTTAAAAATACAGATAGATGCCAGGGCGCCATCCCAATCTACAGAATCAGACCGTTGGGATGGGAAGGGAGTTGTCAGACATCTGCATTTTTAAGAAGCTATCCAAATGATTCTGATCCATAAACCAGTATTTGGGAACCACCACCACCAGTCACGGCCAGACCAATAACCATCATCAAGCCACTGATCCACACCTTCCTGAGCAAGTGAGGACAATTAGATTTTGTGAGCAGGATGTTCAAATGCTTGCCAGATTTTGCAAGTTTGATTTTCCCCACTTACCAATCATTTCCAGATGTGCCACTAGTTTGGACACATTTGCCTTCGCAAGCTCACTGGTGGTCTTATTCAGCACAAGAGAGAGTGAATGAACCTAAGAACACAGGAGGTAAAGCAAGGCAAATATTACTGGGGGAAAAAGGTATCTTTCAGGCAAACAATATCGAGTAAGATGCTGGAAGTCTTGGGAAATTTGAAAGTAAAGCTTTTATTTTACTGATGCCAATTTCATTTCAGCTCTTCTTAGCCAGCCAAATCATAACAAGAGGAGAAAGGTGATAAGAAAGGAACTCAGCTGAGCAAAATCCAGGCTCTGTGGTGTCTTCTCTGTGGCTGCCTTGTCTACTCTTTGTTACTGAAGTGTTTTACATTATAAAACAATTTTTCTCATTTTTGCATCCATCTTTAATACTGTATTATTCTGTAATCACTCATACAGATTCATTAAGTCAAGTCAACCCTAAGAAATCTGTCAAAGCAAAATGATAAATATGCTTAATCCTTAATGTCTTTGACAAATATCTAACAGAAGCCCCTAATGATCAACTGGGACTTCATTTACGAACCACAATCAAAAATTTTCTTTCCCAGAGACAATGATAAATAGAAGAAAGCCAAAATCCTCTGCCCTGGGAATGGCATTCTTTGAAACAAATAAATCATGTATGGTAATACCGTCATTTTCACTACAAAAAGGACTCTATGTCTACGATTTATTGAGGCAGTACTCTTTCAGTGCCATTGCTGGGGATAAATCATTAGTTGAAGAGAAGGAAGGAGAGAAGAGGAGACGCAGAGGAGATCAAACCCCAGCTCAGATTCTCTGCTCCTGAGGGGCAGAGCCCAGAGACACTTGCCCCTTATCTTTAATGCCTACCACAAAGTAGGTGCTCAGTAAACGTCACATGAATGAAGGATTTAGGAGAAAAAAAGTGGAAAGAGAAAGAAAGAAAATAATAGGAGGAAAGGAAGGAGAAAAACCATCTGTAGAGGAAGGCAGAGAAAAAGGAGGGGACTATTACAGATGGAGCAATGACCCTGGGGTCCATTCCAGTGCCACGGAGGTTCCCTGCAGTAAATTTCTGACACAGACAACAGAAGGGTCTCAAGGGAATGAGATTATCATGAAGGGGGAAGTGAAAAATCTCTAGTCACTTAATCACAAAAATAACATGTATAATGGGTCTAAAAGTGCTTTGTTTGGAGGAATCTGGCTGACACCCCTTCAGCCCACTATTAGTGTCACTAAAATTGGGATGATCAGATGTTGCACACCTCCTGGTATAAGGCAACGGGAGGCACTCAACACCACCTATGAAGCGTTCTTGCCAAAAAGTCAAACCTGAATCTGATCAAGTTTCTAGAGCTAACTTCCATCTCTAAAATTAGAAGGTAAAAGAAGTCAAATTGCACCACAAGGAAACAAAGAGACAAATCCAGAAAGTGAGATGCTCCAGGGGACACTAACTCAGTTCCTACAAGACAACTGCATGGGAGGAGAAAAGGAGAGGCAGGGATTGGGGGTGGGGTCTGGCTTAATTGACAGAGATTTAACAGAGATGACAGCAGACTAACACGTGAACCCTATTTGGGTCCCCACCAAAAGATTCATACATCATTTTATTTCAGTCTGCTCATTTTGTAGATGAGGAAACTATGGTTCAGAAAAGCAAGTATTCCACTGAATTGTAGAGATCAACGAAAAGACATGAAGTTTCTTAAACCATTCGTTCCTCTACAATTCACCAATAAAAGGGCATTTTTGAGACAATCAGGGAAATCTGGTTACAGATTGGTGGGGATTACATAAAATAACATATCTGGAATTTGCTTTAAAATGCTTTAGCAAAGAAAAAAAAGGAGTAGATAAACTAAACATGATGAATCTCACAGGTTGGGGATTCAGGAGTTCATTATATCATTCTATTTGCGGTATGTTTGACATTTTTCACAATAAAAATGTTTTCAAAAATTCTTATTTTAAAAAAGGGTGTTGTTGATGAGCATTTATCGAGTCCTAATCTCTTGTGAAACCAGCTGTATCTATCTATGCAAAACCCCTTGGGGGGACTCCACATCCAACAACAAAGGGTTCCTGAGGCACCACAAGAACATAGTTACAAACACATGCAGTCCCTAAGAATGGGGAAAGCCTCTCCAGCTCCCCAGCATTTTGCCAGATACAGGACCAGGGGCCTCAGGTACCACAAAGGCACTGAGCAAGGAAGGCAAAACTGGTTCTTGCCCAACTCTCTCTTGCAAAATGCTATCATTCTACATGATGGAAGATGAAGAAATGGAGGCTTAGAGAAGCTGAATAATTCCATTAATTTATACACCCAAAGGAAAGACAAGAAGTTACTGAAACCATTTATTTCCCCTGCCTCCAGATGGGATTAATGTTAAATCTTTTTCTAAAATATTAATGTCTACCCTTTTATAACAGACATGCAGAAGACTATACAGCTCCCCTGCCAATAAGATCTACTTTCTAGAGTAAATATATACTGATAGCATTTAAGTAAACAAGACCAAATCAATTCTTAGAACTTATAGGAACCAAAGGGAACTGATACCTTGAGATCTAGTTTGGTGTTAATGGGATCCTGAAGTTCAGACTCCAGTAAAGCACTTGACTCTGACTTCATATTCTGTAGGATGTCCTCAGGTGGTACCTTCATTGCATGGTTGTCTGCAGTGGACCCAATTCCAAAAAAATCTAGTATCACGACCCAGGTTTGCAGTGTGATCAGCACATCCAAGCAGTTAAAATCAACATCAATGCTCCGGTTAACTCGACTATAACTGGAAGAGAATTCTGGATGTTTCTTATCCACCAAGAATATGTTGATATGGACCAAGGAATCATCAAATTTGCTCTTTCCAGCAAGTATCTTTGGCTCATCTACTGTTGGGGAAGGAGGCGGGGTCAAGGGATAGTCCTGGTCTTGGACTTCCTTTTGCTTCTTCCGGGAGGCCGAGGTGGGTCTTTGATACAGCTGGAAGACATTAGGGGCTTCTTCCATGTGGGAAGGGAGAGACCGAGGCATATCTGGATACTCCACATTGGACACTGAAGGGCAGGACTGAGAAAGATACTCTTTTTGTGCTAAACTAGATGGCTTAGGGGCTCCCCGAGACACCATCAGGTTCTTGTATTTGGAATCCGGATTTTTTTCCAGTAAGTCTTCCATCAGCAGAGAGCGCAGGGCAATCTGAATGGATAAAGTCTGAGGATGGTCTTTACTGAATTCCACCTCAAAATCCTGAAACTTTAAGCTCACGAGACCCTGGGCCCCCAAAGTCAGATCTCCACTTAGCTGAACTTGAAGCTCTGATATACAAAAGGTGGCTTGAATCTGGGTAAAGGATTTGACTTCCTTCACAGACAAGGATTTTTGAGAAGAGTTAGAAAGGCTGGAGTGGCTGAACAAACCGTTCTCCTTCCTTTCAATGGAAGGTTCTCCACAGGTACTGAGGGAAGGCAGAGGAGAATTAGGGCAAGGTGAGGAGGTAGCACTGACTGGAAACTTATTCAGATCTTCACTATACACGAGATTGTCCAGCGTTTGTAAAACCTGCTCGTATACATGCTTTGCTAACACCACCTGCATTCAAAGAGAAAAATTCAGTTACTCCACTACTATTGTCAATTGCACTCATATGCACTGCCCACAGTTTTTTTACGGGCTTCCCCAAGAGGTTATTATTAGTTGACAGCAAGGACTGTCTCTTTTGTTTCTTTTCTGTCCTTACCTCTCCCTAACCCATGTCCATTCACGAGGCCCTCCCCAAGTACCTCACAGAATATCTCCACACAATAAATGTTCAATAAAGCGCTATTAGTTGTAGGTCTGAATCAGCAAAATCACTCTTTCTAACCCCACAAAAATAACTACAGAAACTGAAGAGAACACTGCCGAAAAGTCTAATGTGGTTACACCACGGGACTGAGAAACAAGGCAGGGTTCTCACTGACCATCAGCAACTAGTGGAACAACCTAAGTTCAGTACCGCCAGACAAACAGCTAGTATTTTTCACAGTAAGAACGATGATCCATGATTACTTATGTTACTTCCTAACTTTGTTTTTAATTACAATTCTTATTAAAATTTTTTCAAGGAAGTTTACTTACATAAGGACAATTTTGTAAACAGAGGAATTCCAAACAGATATAAAGACAGAATTGGAAAGTGATCACTTTGTAACCCTAAGCAAATAATGTATCCCATCACAGCCTCTCAGTGGAATAAATCCTTCTATGAATGACTGACAGGGAGTTTTACTACGGAGGGATCAGGTTCTTGCCACCTGAACACAATCAAAAATTTTAGCATCACTGATAGAGAGTCAGACATTAGGTGCCTCCTGACATAATACAGCATCAAGTACACTGCACCACCTCTGAAGTGCTCTGGCCACCAAAAAAAAAAAAAAAAAAAAAAAAAAAAAAGAGCCTGTATCATCCAAATGCAGTGTACAGATCTTATTTAGATCCTGATTCAAACAAACCAGAAGTGAGAAGTCACTTTTGATTGTTTTAAAAATCTGAAATCTGAAAATGAATTAAAATTTAGGTGATCTCAAGAAATCCTCAGTAATTTTATAAGGAGTGATAATACCATTGTAGTTATTTTTTTTAAATTCATGTTGTTTGTAGTGATACATTCTAAATATACAGGGTTTAAAATGACATGAAGTCTGCAATTTGCTTAAAACATTTCACCAAAAGAGGGAAAAAAAGATGGAGGAGACAAATGTGGCAAAATCTTGACAACTATTGAATCTGAGAAATGGGTACATGAGGTTTAGTAGACTATTTTAAATTTTTTCCTAATAAAATATTTTTAATTATTTAAATTGACAAATTAAATTATTACATACTAACTTAAAGAATTATTTAAAATAATTTTTAAAGATTATCATCAAACAGTAAGTCATTGGCAACCAAAAGAAAATAAGTCAACATAATCCAATAGAATTCACACTATGTGCTAGACTTAAGGTGAAAAATTCATCCTAAGCAGCCACTACTGATGAGGCAAAAGCTTAAAAGCTGAAAACGGAAAGCTTTCAGGAAAGTTCTCTCACCCAGAGGCCCATTCAGGAATCACTGATGTCAAAAGGCACACATTCTGTTAACAGCGCTTCTGGGTCACTCCAGAGCAGCTGCCAGACGGTGACCAACTACTACCCAGGGCTAGGGCCCACCGTCCCAAGAGCCTGCCTATCCTTGCTGTTTTATAATGTTACGCTTTTTGCTGTCATCCCTGTGAAAGCAGGAAAAATGCCACTTTTGAAGGAAAAAGGATGACATGTATACACACATATTCACATACTCACCATACACACACACCAAATCCCTATCCTGGACCATTTCATTTCAGTGAAGGCAAGACTAATTCTCCTTTAAAATGATCTGTCAATAGCTCAGACAGTCATAATGTTTTATAGGCTGGGCCAAGTATGTCAAAAGTGTGACAAGAACTATTTTCTCCTGGAAAAGAGAGACTGACTTTTTAACCAATAATTTTCCTCGTGTCTGAATAGCAATGGAATTAAGGATTTGCCTTCTTCCTCTATATAACTCACCCCTCCCTCCTCCACATGAAGAAGGCTAACAAGGCTTGAGTCCCCAGTGATAAAAAGACACAATAAAAGGATTCTATGTTTATTGGAACAAATGATCAACAATAATATGCTCGAATGATCTCTCTTTGAATTTCTGTATTTTCCCTCCAACATTCTATATATATATAAAACAAAATATAGATATATAAATATAAAATAATTACACGATTTCAAGTGTCCTGACATAAAAATCAATAGGGGGTTTACCTGAACGGGATTGACAAATTTTCCTTCGATCTTCATGATGCTGGACGTTCCCAGGTCATCGGGACTAAGGGAGAAAGCCAGCTCCGACTCTCTCTCTATAGGAATCTTCTCTAGTTTAAATTGAATGGTCGTGTTGTTCAGGATGTGAAAAGCTGGCATAAGAGAGAGGAAATGACAGACTGGAAACACTCATATTTACCATGTTACTGCTAATTAAGTGAAGGGTGTATAAAATAAAACCTTAGGCCAAGAGAGCAGGTTAGCCTGGCACCTGGGGTCTATGATTGAGTACAAACTTTGATGACTAAACTCAAGACGAAAACTCACAGCAAGCAGAGATATAAAATAAATTTATACAGAAAAAGAAACTATTTTCATGACATGCTCCATTTGGTGGCTTCCAAATATATGGTGAATATTAATCCAGGCCAGGGTCTACATGAAGTTTCTCTTAAGCTCCCAAGCTGGCTCTTTCCAAATCAACTGCTCATCCATACCCAGCTTTCAGACATAGATTGATCCCTCTTATTGGGCCTAAATCAGAATCAAGGACGATACAAGGTTCTAAGTGAACAACTTTTATCCCAAGAAGAGAAAGCAATCTTTTACTAATTATGGAAATGAATCAGTGAATTAACATCTGAGAACCCCAGGAGAGGTCCTCGAAGGCATTAATTTCCTCACCAATAAATAAAGCCATCTATGGCTTACCTGATTTCTACAGATGCCAAAACTAACAGATTGAACTGTTCGGTTTTAGCAGATCAGATTGAGTGCACAAATATAAGCATTTTATTCCCAGAACCCTGGACCAAACCATTACAGAGATGGCAGAACACTCAAAGAAGAATATAATGTCCAGAGACTAAATTTCACATTCTGTTTGTTAATCTCTCCAGCTGTCCTGGACTATGATATTTAACTAGGAAGATCTATAGCTTAGGAATGAAGGAAGTCTAACGTATATGACCAAATTAAATAATTCTCTAACAGAATCCACCCACTGAAGCATCCCTGTAAATCAGCACTCACCCAAGGGGGCCACTTAAAAAAAAAAAAACCCTCATTTTGCCAAACATGGTATTCAGCGGAAAAAGTTGAAAACACACCAACATTCTAACACAGCAAGCATTCTATTAAAATTCCATTTTGATTTCTTAAATATTAACTCGGGATAATTCTAAAAGAAAGGTTTTGTTGTTATTTTAAACAAAGTACTGCACAGGCTGGGCGTGGAACCTTTAAACAAAATGAGACAAAAGATACACATGCCTCACCTTGACCTCTATGTAAAGATTCAAAGAAATCATGTCGCGTGAAATGAGCTTCCTCCTGACTATTGGCACTGGCAGACCCAGAAGGAGGGCAAAAAGCCCGGCTTACTTCAGGCCCAGGACCCTCTCTGCCTGCCAACTGGGTGCAGTTCAAAGAATATAATTTAATGTCTTTGATTTCCACTTGCAGACGGTCACTTCTGGATTCATCATCTCCTGCCACAAAATTTTGGATGAAAATCTGTCCCAAGTGCCCTACCAACAACTCAGGACTCCCAGGCTTCCGAGGGATAGAAACAACGGGTGATTCAATGTTGATGTTCAAGATTAGCTTTACCGTGTCGGAATGAGATGCGCCTGTGCCAAACCCATATATTTCATCTTCTTCTAAGATAAAACAGTCCCGTGCCTTCCTTGGAGTTTCAAAGAGTGATACCATCTCACTGTACTCGGCCGTCTTAGTGGCCAAGACTGTGGTGACTTTGGTGGCTGCACTTTTCAGCATACTTCGAAAATTTTCTTCCAGTTCATCCATGGACAACGTCAACTCCTTCAAAAATTTAGCAGAGTGGTTGTAATGCAAGGAAGCCATACTGAGGTTGAGGAAACATTCCTGTTTAGCTCTCTCAACAAAGGTGAAACTCAGCGCTTCGGTGAGGGCTGCATCCTCCATTCTGACAAACACAGACTCAAAGTAGCCAATATCACTGACGATGTTTTCGTAGCCTGTGGAATTCCCAATGCTGACCACATACTGGTTCTTAGCATTATCCTGTGTCAAATCCATAAGCTGCAAACAGCCAAGAGAACCATTCATGTCAAACCTGGTGCCCATTGAGACGTTTACTTTGGTGCCCCCTATACTTGCAGTTGCAATTTTCCTGCCGTATTTCTCTCCGTTTGCCATTCCCACTGTCCGAAGGAGCAGCAGGTTAAGTCTGTGGATTTCAACGGCGACCTCCGTGTTTTGTTCATATGTAGATTGGTAAGTTCCTTGTTCCCTAAAGCTTCTTTCAAAATCAGTCATTAAAGGTTGAGGACTCAAATCATCTTTTTCCTTAGGAAAGGATTTCTGAAGAAAACCAATCAGCTCCACAATTGTCTCTGGATTTAAGATAATATCCAGATTATTCACTTGTAAGGAAATCACCTGAAGAGTGCTGTCCAGATTCATCGATGGGCACTCTGAGCTCACAAACTGATATTCCAGTTTAATGAGGGACTCTTGTTCTTTGGTGAGAATTCTGTCAAGGGAAACAGCAGTAGCGGATCGGTTATTCAGTGTGGCAGCATTAGTGAAGTGGGCCGCGTTGGATCCAGAGACAGGAGACTGGGCCCTGCTATCCCGGAGGCTTCCCGTTGGGATATCAAAGCTCAAGTTCTTATGTGAAGCCATCAAAAGGTCAAAGTCTGCACCATACGTCTGCATGGTGTCCACCAGGAGCAAACCATGAACAGTGAGGGAGACTTCAGCATCATAAGGCCTCTTCACAAAGTGAGCGTTGGTACCAAACACCTTGAGCACAGAAATGTACCGGCCATTGCTCTCAACACCCAGCTGCATACAGTTCACTTTAAACTCAGCCAGGAGGAGCTGTGACTCCACCAGAACCTCCCGGGTATGCTGCTCCAACATCACAATGCTCTGGGTTAAATTCATCACTGAGTCTTGCAAACTTCCCCGCTGTCCCCCTTGGGGAAAAATCTTCTCTTTAATCTTAGTGTCAAAAGTCTTCATTTCTGGGGTGGTCAGGAGAGCAAAGCAATTCTTTAGAGCAGATATCTTATCTTCATTGATGTGGATCTTTAGGTCTGGTAGGCTGCCTGAGAGCACAGCCCCAGGGTACTTGGGATCTGAAGTATAAATCAATCGCCGTTCTAACTGTAAGTGAACGTTGAATTTCTCCACCACGTGGGTCGGCCCCACATCAATATCCTGGACGTGCTTCCAGTTGTCCTTGACTCGTCCAACCATGATCTGGAGGTCCATGAATGACAGCGAGTACCTCTCATACATCTTCGAGCTCATTAAATGAGCCTGAAGCTGCTCTTCACTGAATTCAACTCCAGAAAACGGAGGTGTTTTCTCCCCGTTACTGCTGCTTGTCTCGGGAGGTGGCGTGTTAGGAGGTGTGGCAAGGGGGGTCTTATATTCATCATCACTAAACTGATTCTCTTCAGATGCTGGCCCGTCCCCATTCTTCCTCTTGGAGTCATCTGCAGAATGAAAAAAGAGAAGATTCAATGTATGTCTGCTCTTTCTCTCCTCCTGGTTTTAACGTAACAATTTAGAAAAGCAGAGAGTCAACCAAAACCACTTTAAAAAACTAAATGGATGAAAACTCAAGCATAATATTCAGTATTCACCATTCATTCAGCCTGAACTTGCCTACTGGTCTGGAAATCAAAACACAAAGAGGAAAAGTATAAGAACATGAGAAAAGATGGAGACCCACTAACACAGGAACACATGTCAGGGTGCAGAAACCAGCAACCTGCTGCCTGAAACCACGTCCCCACCGTCTGAACTGCATGCGCTGCTACCACCAACCCTTCTGACATCACTCTCCATATTTGCTTTTTCCTGTATTCATTTATGTGTTCACTTTGTTCCCCCAACTACAATGTCCCAAAAGAACAGAGGTCTCCTCTGTCCTCCTCAACAAAATACCCCAAGTACCTAGATCAGGGCTTGACAAGCAGTAACTGCACAACGTCATGTTCCAGCCACAGAGTTCACACTCCTAACCCCGCTCCTGCAGCTGAGCAATGTCGACACAACTACAAAGATACATCACTGGGTTTGGTCACCTATGTCTATGTTCCACGTCTGTGTTTTATAAATTCAATTAGGTGCTCTCTGTGCTTGCGTGATCTTTTTCTTCAGATGCAATTCCCCTTAGGGCCAAACTTTTCCACTCCTGCTCAAATCCTCTACCCTCTTCTCTTCTGGGTCTTTCAGTGAAATAAGATAAGGCTAAGACTGTTTGATAAGCTTCCAGTCAAGCTACCCTCCCATTTCAAGGTAAACAATGAATATTTTTTGGATCTTATAACAGTAATGAAATTACTTTCCAAGAGTCCTTTTATATATGTCCCTAATATCCCTAAATAGATTAAATGTCTATTCCTGAAATTATGTACTGAGAAATAATGTTTATTAAAATATAAAACGGTAAGAAACACAATCAAAACCACAGTAAAAATGGCTATAATCCAAAAGACGGACAAAAACAAGTGTTGACAAAGATGTAGAGAAACTGGAACCTTCATACAATGCTGGTAAGATAGTAAAATGCTGCAGCCATTTTAGAAAACAATCTGGCAGTTCCTGAAAACATTAAACATAAAGTCACCATATGATCCAGCAATTCTACATTGAAACAACCCAAGAGACTGAAAATACATGTCTATACAAAAGCCTACGCATGAACGTTCATGCCAGTACCATTCATAACAGCCAAAAAGTGGAAACAACCCAAATGTCCACCACCTGATGAATGGAGAAATAAACAGCAGTATATTCACACAAGGGAATACTATTCAGCGACAAATAGGAATGCAGTGCTGAACCATGCTACAACATGGATGAACCTGGAAAACATTACGCTAAGTGAAAGAAGTCAGACATAAAAGGCCACACACTGTGTGATTCCATTCATATGAACAGCTCAGAATAGGCATATCCACAGATAGAAAGATTCGTGGTTGGCAAGGGCTGAGAGAGGTGGCAATGGAGAGTAACTGCGTATGGCTTTAGAATTTCTCCTCGGGATTATGAAAGTGCTCTGGAATTAGACAACAGTGAGCACTGCACAATTTCATCAATAGACCAAAAGCAACTGAACTGTACACTGTCAAATGTATCTCAATCAAGTTATTATTAAACAAGTAACAAGTGAACTTTGGAGTTTAAAAAATGGTAAATAAACCTTTTTCTAAGCTTTACTTGGTTCAGCACAGAGAGGCAGATCAACCTACCAAATATGTCACTATTTCACATTCACACTGTACCTTGGGTATTTGTCAATAGCATTCTTCCTAGATCTATAACAACTAACACGGGATTCATGAATTTGAAATCATCAGGAAATATCACTTGAGGGGCAGAAATATCCAGGCGCACAGTCCACCGTTTACTCTCCTCCTGTAAAGATAAAATAAATGACAATTAAATAACCTTTAACTGCAACTGCTGAGAGTGAACAGCTTTATCAGCTGGGGCTCAAGCCTTTCTGAAAGCCACATCGAGGGTCACAACATGACCTAATGGTCTATGGTATTAGAGCAAAACTTTTAAGACAAAAGTAGACCCAAATGCTTGAGGATTTGAAACATTACCACAGGCAAATGTCTGAAGTGAGAAAAAAATTCACAAATTACTAGTTTGGGGGGTTGTCTGCTCTTTGATTTTGATGATCGATGATTTAAGAAAGGTCTTATTTTTAAATTCATAGGATTTAATATTTTACTGCAGAAATTATGGAATTTGAATAATTCCATATTTTTATTGGAATTATTCATGGACATTACTAACTATGAACTTTGATGCCAAAATACATTACTGAAAAACATAAGTTTCGATATTTGTAATAGAAAAAATACACCAAGTCATGAATTTGTTAATGGTTGTTCCCTGCAACTAAAATTAGCCTCAATTATATGTATGTAGTAAAAGCTAATTTATATAAATATTATCGAAAAAGAAACCTTTTGGTCTAAGATAGTAAGAGGATACTAATTGTTGAAACACACACACAAAAACAAAAAAACAGGACTAATTCTCCATCCCATGCTATATCCCCGTAAGTATTTCACTCTGAACATTTCTGCCATCCCTCACACTTCCACTGGCACTGCACTCGAAGAAGCCACACCCTAACTGCTCCACTCGCCGCTGCACCTCCACACCACACTGTCAGAGACCCAGTTCTGTGGGGCTGCTGAGGTGTCTCTTGGCTCTTCTTGTCTATGGTATCATCCTGTCAGCTCATCACTTAGCATCACAAAGTGACCATCACTCCCGGAAGTCAAAACTGGGGCATCATTCCAGTTGTTCGTCTTCTGGTAACAGTAAGCAAAAAGGGATGTTCTTAAATGAAATATTTACAAAATGTCAGGGCTAGAAAACGGAATAAAGATGAGTCTTGAGAGTGTTCCAAAATGGGTACAAAGAAGAAATATGATCTAGTCTCAGTCATTTGTTTTAATTTATTAAACTCTGACTGTCAAAGACATGGAATTCCATTTTTTTCACTAGCTACTATTTTATAGCTTCAGTTTACTTAATCAGTATGATTGATACAAGCATGTCTATCTATAGTAGGTAAAGAACTGGACAGAAAGAATGCCTTTCTCTTCCCTCGCCCCCCTAAAGAGCGTTTATGTGTGCCCACTTACAATGAAATCACCCACTAGCAAACGATCGAGAGTTTGTCGGATTTCCGCCTTGGTCTGCATCTTCAGTCTGTTATACTGTCTTCGGGCAGCTTCAGCCACTCTCAACTCAAGTTCAGACTGATAACCAAAACCTGCAAGGTTGGAAATACACAGGAGCGTGAGCATTTTCAAAAGGCTGGGTGAAGGAAGTGCCACAACACCTACTCTTACCAGGAATTCCCACCAAAGCTAAAAAATAGTCTGTACAACAACAGTTCCTAACTCCAACCTGACCTGGCACTACACAGGGGAACAGGAATGAGGCAAAGGTGGCTGAGGGGCAGCCGTGGGGAGAAAGGCAGGACATGAGGGAAGGATACCTAAGTTACTAGAATTTCTCGAACCATTTTCTGAAAGATTCTAAATGATTATATTTCAAAATCCTTACAAGTGTGACATTACATTGAAAGAGGAAATGGAATTTAGAAGGATATGCCTTCTATATTCTATCACACTGACAGAGCAATGAAGCTAAGATATTTATGGCCACTGTTTACATGAAAAGACTCAAAGCCTGGACCAAAAACTGAAACAACTTAATTGTTATGAAGAGGGAGAGATGGTATACTTTTTAGGAAAGTACTACTGTTTTATCAACCTCCCTGTCAACAGAAGTGCTTTTTCTGCACATACTGTCTCAAATCTTTTTTGTGAACAAAGGAAGGCATAATAAATCAATGATGACACAGGAGAGTGCAGTGATGAACTCTGCAGTATCTGATGCTGCACCAAGCACATAGAACAGACCACTGACCCTGTCATCAAGAAGGAAATTCTTGTGCATTCTTCCTAAATTCTGGCCTAAAATATCCTGGGTAGCCAAGGAAACCACCGTCTTAATGGAATGGGAAGTATTTTTAAATGATGCTAAATGAAGGCAAAGAAAGAGAAAATATTAAGGATATTGATTCCTCTTGGAAGAGTAAGCTTCCAAGGAAATCTACCTCGATTTTATAACTAAGGAAACCCTATCCACCTCCTCTGCAGGCCTCTTCTACCACTACCAGGTCACTTGACCCTTGGGTCACATAATAACCCTTGTCCACTAAAAATGACAAGACTGATGCCTTTAGAAAGTAACGTAAGATCAAACAAACAAAAAAGTTAACCTGAGGTATGAACCTTTCCCTTGTAGAAAAAGTCTGCTACTTTTTTAATAGCCTGGGGGTTATAGATGATGTTCAAGGGCCTCGTGCTGACATTCAGCCGCCTCTCAAAATGGCTGTGCACTGGATTTCTCTCATACAGCATCTCAAAAACTGGGTCATCTGGGTCCGCAGCTAAAGGAAAGAACCAAAGAAAGAAAATGGAACACAGCAAAACAATCATCTTATTCTTGATAACCCATAAGGAAGTCTGGGGGAAAAAAGGCACTTTCTAAATTACTTTCCAAATAGTTCTTACTTACAAAAATTTTATAAAATAGAGAACCTAACAAGGATTGGCTCTAATTTTCAACAGGACTTCTCAAGACTGGGTTGTTACATTTGATCCCATTATGGAACCCACAGCCCAGAGCCCCGGAGAGCTGACCCAGTCACACACAGGCCGAGGGAGAGCACAAGGCAGTGTCCAAGACAGACCCAGAGCCACACAGCAAACCACCGGGCACAAGGCAGGACATGCTCCCTCTCTGACTGCTGACCAAGATTATTGACCTGTAATCATCATGTTTTTAAGGATGAGTTTAAAAACATATGACAATTTACCAGGGTAACAATCACTTCCATCTGCAGATGTTTGGAGACCAAAGGACTGTGAGACTCTGCCAACTTCTTTATGCTGATAAACACACACAAAACACATAAAGGTCAGGGCAAGAGAAGACAAGTCACTGTGCAGACACTCTCACATTTTACCCTTTGGCATCACCCTTTCTTAGCACAATCGAGTCTGACACGAGGTGACCACGGACTGGCAGGCCGATCCCTCCAACCGTACCTTTTTCCCAGCCTGGTGAGGACAGTGTGCGCCTCTGCACTCAGTGCATTTGATGAATACTTGCTAAATGAGTACTGAACGTGCTCAGCTTTTCAAACTTTCACTCTGCCCTCCCACCCTCTCGACAATCCCCCACGCCCCCCAAATTATGGAAAGAGTAAGACACTAAAAAGTCAACTCTTCTGACCATATCTTTGCCAACTTAAGATCAAAGATCTTCTAATTTAAAAAGAATACTACATATAAAAAATTACACATATATAGAAAATTTGAAGTGGTTCTTTTAGAACTCTGGAAAGATGAGACAACTTAGCAGTGATTAAGGGTCAGACAACATGAAAATCAGTCAGATACATTGGAAATTCAAACATTGGCCTTGAAATGCAGAAAACAGTGGTGCTTACGGCATCTTCCTCCCAATCAGAGCAAACTATTCCAAGGTGGCTATAACCCAGGAAGGGAAGAAAACATTGCCACAGATCCCACCCACACCCACTCTCTAACAAATTCCAAAAACTCATCTAATTCCAGCTTGATTTAATCAGTCTACTGTCTCAGAATGACCAACTGTCAGAATGAATCAAGTTCACATTACTTATTGCTTGCCTGAAACAGATTACAATTCACCCACCCTCTGGATGGATTAGTCATCCCACTGCTATACGTACTGGGTTAGGGAAGACCAGAAGAGGAAACATAGTTCCTTCTGTGGCCAGGTCTCGAAGAAACAGTCCACCCAACCGAACTAAAAGCAAGGAGGAATTTCTTCGAGGAAGAGATTCTGCTAGAAGTTTTACACCTACAAAAAATAAATGTTAAGAGCTGACACTATGCCATCACAGCCCGAAGTATTTTTAAAGTACCAGATATAATGTTTTACAGAAGACTGTCAGATATCATGAACGATTTTCCTTGAAATCAGAACCAAATAACCCTATCTATATATCTACGTATCTATCTATATAAATACATAAGGAATATTAGAAGCTTTCCAACGGAATGAATTTTACACTTGATCTTAGCCAAAAGGCCGAGAAGTGATCAGAATGAATTTTAAACAGAGCACTTCACAATTAAGTTCAAGCAATCTACTAGTTCACATGAAGTTTAGGATTTCTCAGTTCTCAAGATTATAAAGTCAAAAACAAACTGGCTTTTTTTGGCTGTTTGCCTTTAAACTACTGACAAATCTCAGATAAGTGACTATTTTATGAACTGCAATAAAACTATTTGTGAGAAGAGAAAACCAACAACTGGGTATTTACAGTTTTAATTCGAATTCACACAAAGAAGTGAAATACAGTCAGTCTTCATCACTTGCGGATTCCGTATTGGCAAATTCGCCTACTTGCTAAAATTCATCCGTAAGCTCAAAATAAATACTTGGGAGCTTTGAGGACACATGCAGAGCAGCACGAAATCTGAGTGCATGTTTCCAGCTGAAGCTGAATAAGGCAATGCTCTGCCTTCTTGTTTCAGTTCACACAAGTGCCTTTTTTGTGATTTATTTAGTGCCAAGTTTTTTGCATTTTTGTGCTTTTCATTGGTGGTTTTGCTGTTTAAAATGGTCCCCAATCATTGTGCTGAAGTGCTGTGTCTTACAGAGAAAATACATGTAGTAGATAAGCTTCACTCAGGCATGAGTTACAGTGCCGCTGGTCCTGAGAACAATATTAATCAATCAACCATATATATTTTAAAAGGTGTCTTTGAGCACAAACACATAAAACAAGGTTACGTATCCATCTGTTAGTGAATGTGATAACCAGAGGCTTGTAGGCACCTAACCTTGTGTCTTCCCTAGGGGCCACGATTCAGGATTCAACAGTCCAGTGTTCACGGCAACTTTCTAGGAAACTCAAGTGGACAGATACCCAGAGAGATATAGAACATCAGGGAGCTCTTTGAGGGTGGTACCTGAAAACTCAAGCTGCATGAAAGCACTCTGACTCGTCTGAGACACTCCCTGCTCCTGGTGTAACAGGGTCACGGTCCCTCGCTGCAACTGCAAGTTTAGTTTGGCAAAGACATGGTCCCGCTTTGTGTATGTGTTCATACAAGAGGCGTCTGCAGTGGGGTCAAAAAACTCCTCAGAGCCTGAACGTGAGGAAGAAAAGACTTTAAGAAAACACGTGAGAAAATTTAAAAAGCACTGACCACAGTCATGATGACATTACTTAACTCCTTTTCCCTTTTTTAGGGACAAACTCCAAAGTCACAGGCAACTGTTCTATTTACTAATACAAAACAATCCGAACTGTTTTATAAGGGCTCTTACCAACTTATCATCAAATGAAGGGCGATGTTAAGTTCACGACAAAGTACAGCATAAGGCAGCACCACCCAGTGGGGTGAGACGTTTTGCACCCCACTGTCCAGTACCCCAGGCACTGACCACAGATGGCTTTGAGCACTGTGGCTAATGCAGCTAGTCAACTGAGGAAGTGAATTTTCTATTTTATTTTAATAAATTTAAACAGCCATCTGTGACTACGGCCACTATACTGGACAACATGGGTCTAAAGAGTAGCTCTGGATTGGTATTTGAGCCTTGGAGTTTAAAACTTTAGAACTTGCTCAAGTTTAGTTCTTTTATGATCGCTGCCACTCAGACCTACATGAAGCTGTACCAATATTCAAATTTAGTAATGGAGTTACACATGAAGAATCTCTCAAAACTTCCTCTCTCTGCCTCTGTGAACATAAGACAAACTGTTTTACAAATGTCTTTTTTTTTTTTTGAAAAATACTCTAGGGTGTTTCACAAATAAGAGATGAATTATGACCCAAGTGTCTACCTTCACTACAGCCAAGAAGGGCAAGTGAAGGCCAGCTCCCCCTTACCCAGAATCTCCTTGGGAGTCCACTGTTCCTGCTGCTCTGCCGTCAGCCCCTCAACTGGCTTCCCTTCAGGGCTCTGCTGCCCGTACCAGCCACCCCAGCCAGGAAACCAGGACTGAAGATACTGCAGCATCCCGCTGCCTCCACCGGTGTCTGGGTCTGCAGGAGAGTCTCCTGGAGAATCAAACTGAGGCTCTCGCAGGCTCTGTGTCAATCAAAACGAGCACACATGAGTTCCCAAAGAGAGGACGCAGGAGTGATATACGCTGCTTATTCTCTGTCCCCCACGTGAGCACGCAGAGTGTGCTGGGTCTGAACACATCTTCTCACAGAGGATCTCCTACCTCTGCCAGTTCTTCCTGTTTGTGAAATCGTTCATGAACCAGTTCACGCAAAATCTTCAATTCCTCAAAGCTCTGTTCCTCTTCAATCCGACACATTTCCACCTGTTTGGGTGAAAACAAAAACAAACAAACAAAACAGGTATTATAGCTCCAGAGAAACTGGACACCTTCACAAACCACTCCAGTACCATGAAGGAACCTATCTGGCCCCCAACATTTCTGACATTTCAAAGGCCAAGAAACAATGAGTATCTTTCTTGTTTCATGTTGCTGTGTTTCTGGCTTAGACAGCTTTTCCATTTAATCCCAAAAGACTCCAGTTGATCTCTGAAACTAATGTAAGTACAGAGGGAGCAGAGAACAGTACTGCGTTGAAAATGGGTGACTGAAGAACACATGCCGCGGGAGTATCCCATGTTTGCACAGCAATGACAGTTCACAAAGTGCCTTCACACGCGTCACCTCACCTGATTCAAGTAGGTGGCTAGGTCCTATTCTCCCCATTTAGATGAAGAAACTGAGAACCAAGCTTACAGTGTGTAGCCCTCCAGCTCCTTTACATTTCATACGTGACATTAGCAAGGAAGTGGTCATTTTCATGTTTCATGCTAGTTAGGAAAGAACAATGGCGGCCCGCTACACACAAAGATGCAAAAGAAAGCGGCTTTAGCTCCCCCAAGCTGTTTCCTATGCCAAACCATTTAGAAAAAGGAGATCAGTTGTGTTTATCTGCTCACCTCAGCTGAAGTTTAGATTTTTCTCTCCCTCTATGTATTTGCCTGTGCCTTTAAGAAAGCCATCTAAAACAAAAGGTCTGATTTATCCCATCCTTTTCATAAGGTTTCTACGTCAGTAACCATGCCCAACCCTCGTGAAAAAAAAAGCATTAGCAAAGTGAATGGGCCGTATTTCAGGGCGCCAGCGGGAGAAGTGAGAACACCAAGGGACTCAGTGCCACCACTGGTTACCACAGCGGGGTGCTCTCATGGCTGAATGTGTTCCCCAAAATTCATATGTTAAGCCCTAACTCCCCAGTGTGGCAGGATTTGAAGGTGGGGCTCTGGGAGGGGGACAGGTTTAGATGTGGTGAGGAGGATGGAACCATCATGGTGGGATTAGATCCCTTAGAAGAAGAGGAAGGCTGATCTCTCGACCCAGGAAAGGCCACACGAGCGCACAGTGAGAAGGCGATTGTCTACAAGCCAGGAAGACGGTCTCCCCAAGAACCGAATCTGCTGGCACCTTGATCTTAGACTTTTCAGCCTCCAGATCTGTGAGAAATAAACGTCTACTGTTTAAGCCCCCAGTCTGTGGAATTTTATTACAGCAGCCCAAGTGACTAAGACAAGTGCTAAAGGGAAGCTTAGAAGAGTTTACTAAAGAAATAATTCACTGATAGTACCCAAGCCAAAATATGTGAAATAGTCTAAACTGCTGTTGCAAAAATTGATGCTCATAAAACCTAAACAAGGATGGTGGGAATAGCTCAGTGGCAGAGCACATGCTTAGTATGCATGAGGTCCTGGGTTCAGTTCCCAGTACCTTCATTAAAAAGAAAAGAAAAGAAAAAGAAAAAGAAAAAGCTGAAACAAATCAAGGAGGAAGCACTCCCCACTGCCTTCCCCTGGGAGACAGAGGCAGAGACTAGAGGTGGGGCGGAGATCCACGCCAGGACCCCAGGACTGGTGGTTCTAAGGGTCTCTAGTTGGGCAATGAACTGAAACAGGAGCTGGCCTTCACCTTCTACTTCACACCCTCTGCCTAGACTCTTCCCCCAAAACCCCAAGGTCAATCAAGTCAATTGGGATTAGGGAAAATGTAGGCCAAAGGCCATAGAGATTAGTTCCAAACTTTGGAGGAGGCTTTGAAGAGACACAAGTGACTAGATGAAAAGTCTCTCCAGGCCCAGCACAGAGAGCTGGGGACAGGGAGTGACCACAAAGGCCTGGCAGAACCACGGCCCTCTTTTCTTCCTCCCACCCCATGGCTTGGCTCCTCTCAAGCAACAGAAGGTGAAGGATGCTTCCTGCCAAGGCAAAGCCAAGCCTTCCAAGAAGCTCTCACTTGAGTAAGACCAACTCTGTCCTGTAACATAATGATCCCTAACAAAGACTTTATTTCTTCACAAATTCCATTTTCTTTATTTAGCCTTTGAGAGACATTTTTACGCTCTGAATGGAGGCAAGAAATGCAAGACAACAGTCCCCTCACCTTGTCGTCTGCAGACAGCAAGCCTCCTTTTAACTTGGTGAAGTACTTGTCAGTGTAAGACACGGCATCACGGGCCCGCTGCAACAAGAAGGCCCACGTCCAGCGCTTCCTCTGCTCTCGGATCTCATGCAGGTTGGCATTCAAAGCAAAACACCACCATTCTCGGCAGCTGAAACATTTCATAACAACGTAATTACTTCTTACAATAAAAGTGACAAAAATGCTATCGATCCAGGGCAATCCACAACACACCACTCCTCTTCTGAGACATCTTTTCTCCTGTCAGCCATCCGTCTATGCCTCAGACTAAAATAATATTAGGCTAACCTCAACATGTGGGAAAGTTAATCTACCGGTAAAGCACTATCTATCAAATAACAGATCCTTAATTAATACACCAATAATAATATATTACTCAGTTGGTTTGAACTACCATAACACTAGCCCCTCCCACTGACAGAAAATCAAGTGGTGACTATACCATAAATACCATCATAAGATAATTAGCGAGGATTTGACTATTAAAGATTTTAAATGGAATATTTCAAGAAAGACATGGAAATACACAGCATCTAAAAGAAGTTTGAATGTATTGACTGATCAAGTTTATCACATCAACATGAAATGATTCATTTTTGCTAGAGATGTTATAAAGCGTACGATATAAATGCTGATCGAACAACTTGGGAGAAAAGACACAGGGAAGTAGGTTCAAGAGGGCAGCAAATATTTACTACACAATCAGATCCTAGCAGAGCAACACCAGTCTCCTAACTGAGACTGAGAGGACCTTCTGAATTCCCCTACACTCAACCTAAGAGTAAACCTGTGGCACCAAATAAATATATAGCAAGAATGCCAATCATGACAACAGAAATGGCATTTTGAGACCAGAAAAATCAACTGTATTTTTATCTCCAGCCATGTGTAAAAGACAGTGAGATATATTTCTGATCTAGGCACAAAAAAAGAATATGCTATAAATGCGTTTCACATACAGCTCGTAACTGACAAGCCTTACTTCTTTGATACGGCCACTTTGGGTTTCCATTTTCGGAACTTCACCTGCCTCTCCTTTCGTTCCAGCTCCTTGAGGAATTCCATGATTTGCCGGTATTGCAGCTTTTTATTAGAGGTTAAGAGATACTAGGTTAGAACTGGTTTGTTCCTTTTGCTCAATTAAGACATCCACCTCACAGGAATAATTCATATCAGTCAACCCACGGAGCTAAAATCCAGTGCAAACTGAAAACCAAATTCCAGCCCCGAGTGGCATTTCTCTCTGACCACTGTCAGTTAAGTATTAACATTTACTGCCTCTCTTGTAAAGAGTACAAGTGCTCAGCACTTAAAACATCAAATCAAAAGTAACCTGACACCCACCCAATCCGACTGTAGAAAGACAGTGGGTCCTGCACCCACCACAGCTTGGTCTCACATGCACTTTCCCACTGACGGGCACTGGGAAGTGTTCAGATGCTTCCATCAACATGCTCTTTCACCCCAGTCACAATCCAATGGAGCAGAAACCACCGGGAGAAAGAGGGTACCTGAGAGAGCTTTAAGGGAATGGTCTCCAGATGAATATCACATTCGATACGGGGAGCGTGCCGAGACCGCAGAGGCTCTTTGGAGCAGTTTCTCTTCAGAAGAGCAGACGTGCACACAGGCTCCAAGATGTAGTGATGATCGCGGCTCTCCATGCTCTGGTCCATGGCCTCCTGAGAGTCACAAGAACGTCTGTCATTACAGCAAATGTTTTTAGGATCAAGTCAGGTGTGGGAATAGTATCTAATCTGTAGCATATTACACCAGAATTCAAGAGCAGGATAAAATTAGGAATCTAAACCTCTCTGCAGCATTTTAACATTTTTATTTGTATTTCTTATTAAGCAATACATGCACATGGTTTAAAATTTAAAAGGCAAAAGGCTGAAATCTCTCCTTCCTACTCCCATCCTCCAGCCACCATTAACCCTACTCAGAGGCAACCAATGACATCAGAGTTTCTTAACTGTTCCACCAGAAGCATTCTGTATATATTCAGGTAAATCCACAATGTTCTGGTTTTTTAACAATTCTTACACATATGGTATATATGCTATTTTTGCCTTGGTTTTTTTAAACTTAATACTATATCTTAGAGACATTATGTATTCATCATAAAGATCTTTGCCTTTATTTTTGATAGCTGCATACTGTTCTACTGTATGGATATACAGTATTTATTTAATCAAATTAGCAGAACAAAAACCATTCTGTACAAGAGCATGCAAGCCAAAGAAAATTGTGTCCACGAGGAAAAATGAGTCCTTTTTCTCCATTTCACTTAAACCACCTAAAATTTCTTTACAAAAAGATTAAACTGAGATTTTTTGTTATTTATCTTTCACAAACAGTAATACTTTATATCCAGTGATTTATAATGACTTTCTAAGTATTTCTTAAAGGAATGCCACCAAAGGTGAAATTTCAACATAAGCATGATGAGAAAGTTCTTCCTTAAGAATCAGATCTGGTACTTTGTTCGTGGAAAATCTGGGTGTCTAGTACAATGGTGGCTAAGAGAATGAAGAATTCTAGTATGTTCAATGCAGGCAGTGGAATACCACACAGCGGTCAGTGAACTAGAAGTATAAACAGCAACACTCATCAGTCTTTAAAAAAATTGCTTTAAGTGGAAAAAAAAAACAAAGAAACCTATAACACACTATAAGTGTGAAACACACTCAAAACCCTGGACACTGTTCAGGAGTTATATACCTTGCGAGCACCTCAAGCAAACATACTCGAGTGTGGATGCCTGAGAGGTGAGGAGTAGGGGACTAGGGGGCTGGGGGATGGGTGGGGATGGGAAGAGACATGCAGGGAACAAAGCCAGATGTGGCAGGGACGCCACCTCACTGTACTGCCGCACTGTGGTAACGAAGCCCTGTAAGAATCATACCTGTAACTCCGCCTGAGGCAAATCCCCCAATAAAGTGCAGTCGACATCCCAATAGACGCTGAACTCTGCCACATCTAATTGTTTTTTCCGCATTAATTTCTGTACCTGAGGGAAGATAGAGAAGAAGAGAAGATGATTCTCTATTCACGAAATTATTCATCCATTCAACAGGCCATTTGTGAAGAATCATGCATCGGGCATTTTGCAAGGTGCTGAGGACATAAAATTGAATTAAGATATGGTTGTGTTCTTATAGAGTTCAGAATCTAGCTAGCTGGAAATACAAACATCCAAACAATTTTAATTAAGGAGAGGAAGACTATATAGACGCTATAAGCAAACAGAGAAAATGTCACTGTGCAGATGAGTTTCAAAAGCTGTGTATGTTTCAGGCAAAGGGCAGGAAAGGAGGGAAAGACTGGGACACATTGCAGAGAGTGGGGCCAATGATACCAAAGCCCTGAGAAGGCGAATACCCCTGTGAAACTGGAGCACTTACTCACGGTGTGGGGGCAGCACTGGGACACGCGTATGAACACGAATTTGGGGTAGGGAGTCAGTTAAGTGTTAAGAAAAGTAGCTTGAAACGTTACTAGGTATACTGGGTGGAACAGTTCCCTGCGCCCCCAAATTCATGTCATCCCAGAAACTGTGAATGAGACCTTAACCAGAAAAAGGGTCTTTGCTATGTAATCAAATTAAAATGAGGTTATACTGGATTAGGGTGGGCCCTACTCTAATCACTAGTATCCTTGTAAGACGAGATAACAGACACACAGGGGAGAAGGCCACGTGAAGATGGAGGCAGACTGGAGTGATATGTCCACAACACAAGGATGGCCAAGGCAGCCACCAGAAGGAAGGATGGGACATGGGACAGTGTCACCCTCACAGCCTCCAGGAGTAACCAACCCTGCCAACACCTTGATTTTGGACTCTGGCCTCCAGAACTAAAGAAAATAAATTTCTGTGGTTTTAAGCCATCTAGTTTGTGGTAATTTGTTATCATAGCCCTAGGAAAGTAATACACTAGGAAATCTGTCATACTAAGAAGGCTGGATGTCACACTCCAAGGGACACGGAGGCGCTGAGGGTTCTGGTGGAGGGAGGCACCAGGATCAAGTACGTGTTTTAGAAATGGAACTCTGGCAACAGTGCAAGGTAGAGCTTCTCCCCATGGAGTCATGAGTGTGTCAAAACAGTGAGCATGTTTATAGGACTGAGTTACATATTGGGAATACAGTGACCCTTGAACAAATTGCAGGTTAGGGGCACCAACCCTCCTCACAGCCAAAAATCTGCAGTGATGGCAAACTTGCTCTGTGAAGGGCCAGACAGCAAATTTGTAGGTTTTGTGGGTCATATGGTTTCTGCTGTAGCTTCTCAACCATGCCACTGCAGCACAAAAGCAGTCTCAACAGTATTTAAATGGACGGGCATGGAAAGCTTTACAAAAACAGATGGGGCCAAATTTGGCCCACAGGCCAATTTGCCAACCCCCAATCTAGAGCTGGTCCACCTGGGTTCGAGTGGTCCCCCTGGCTCCACCACTCGCTTCAACCCTCCGCTCCTCAGCATCCTCGGCTGTGGTACAAGGATAACAGCGGTGGTGAAAAGTAACAATTCAATGAGGTAGATCACACCAAGCACTAAGAACAGTGCCTGGTACATAAAAGGGTTCTAAGATGTCAGTTTTCACGTGTTCTTTTTAACATTCAGTAACATGTTAGAGAATAAAGGAAAAAGGTTGGTTTCAGGGGAGCAACATGAGCAGATCGAATATAATGGTTATGACAAGCCTAAAATACCACTGAGGCGTCCCATAGAGGGTTAGAGACCTTGAATATGAGGTCAGAAGAGGGGTGTAGAATGAAGTTCAAGACGTGGATGCCATCGGAAAATCTTCCTAGGTGGCAGCTGAAACTATGAAACAGCAGAGCCCAAGAGTGCACACGGCGTGGGAAGAAAATCAAAGATGAAATCCTTTCTGTATGTCAGCATCTTTGTGTATAAAACGCACCAGCATTTAGTGGATGAGTGAAATGATGACAGGTCAGAGGAAATTAACTGTTTCTCTATTACAGCAAATGAGCAAGAGACATTCACATTCGCCAAAGAACAGGGGAAAAAGAACGTGATCTCATTTACACAACACAAAAGGACAAAAGGCATAACTCCAGATGCCCCAGGCCCAGCACCTTCTTGCCGGTTTGCAGTCATAGTTCATACTCACAGGCTCATTTACAGCATTTTGCACGGACACATTCTTAATGCAGATGCCAAATGCAAAAGGATGGGAAGGATTGGTGACACCATCTTCAAAGCGCAAATGGACATCTTGAATTTTTAACTGCAGAGGGGAAAAAAACCACATTTAGAACACTGCCAAAGATAGAATATCACAGGCAGGGGTCACACTACCCTTGAGCCACTTAAGTAAAACACAAGAAGCAGTTTATGCAAATGCTTACATCATACACATATCCAACACTATAAAAAGTTATAATCGCCAACTGGTTATGAATGACTTTTCTTTGTGATTAGTGCTATCTCAAGAAGAGAGTTATGATACTTAACATTAAATCATTTCGAAACACATTTTAAACACTGAAAGAAAGTAGTACTATCGTATCTAGACAACTGCCCCCACCTCTGATGATATCCTAACGTCGCCTAGGTCCCCAAACCTGGACACAGGAACACCACTGGGGCATTTCCACTCTGTACTTATTTATTTCCCCTTGTCCTGGTAGTAAGCTCAGAAAAGGCATTCTGCTTCAATGAATTAAAATATAATAACAGAAAGTGAAAAGACAACCCATAGAAGGGGAGAAAATGTTTGGGAATCATATATCTGATAAAGGACTAGAATCCAGAATACATAAAGAACTCTTACAATGCAACAGGTAAAAAAATAAATAAATAAATCTTTAAAGGGAAAAGGTGTTTGGATAGACATTTCTCCAAAACAAAAACAAAAACAAAAAACAAATAACCAACAAGCCTGTGAAAAGATGCTCAAGATTAACCATTAAGGAAATGCAAATCAAAACCACACTGAGATTGAACCTCTTACCCACTAGGGCGGCTATTACTAAAAGAGAGACAATAACAAGTGCTGATGAGGATGTGGAAAAACTGAAACGTTCACCCATCGCTGGTGAAACTGTAAAACAGTACAGCCTCTCTAGAAAAGTCTGACAGTTCCTCAAAACATTACGCACAGTTATCACATGACTCAACAATTCCACTCTTAGGTATGTACTCACAAGAACTGAAAACATGTTCATACAAAACCATACACATGAATGTTTACTGCAGCAATATTCCTAATAGCCAAAAAGTAAAAGTAACCCAAATGCCCATCAACTGGTAAATGGATAAACAAAATGTGGTATATCCTGGGAACTGCAAAAACTCTAGGTATGAAAATTCCATTCAAACCCCTACACTAAGAGACCTGAATAGACTTTAATGGGGCTCCCAGCAGCCTAAGGCTGTGTCCCTGGAACATTCCATCCCCTTCCAGAGTTCCTGTCTGGAAAAGCTCAAGGTGGTTTGTTCTAGCCAACACCCGATGGTAGCCGCTCCCTCTCCCCCAACAACTTCCCTTTCTTAAAGCAGTTAACAAAAGGACCTACAACTGAATCCTTTCTCAGTCCCCATGTGCCAACCCTTTGTAATTTTTTTCACCTGAGCCCTCCCTACCCACACACGCTCTCACTTTCCCTTTAAAGGACCTGGTCACTTCTGTACAAATTGGAACGGAGCTCTGTCTTTCCCTACTGTCAGCGGTCACTGAATAAAATTTGTTTTCACCACTTAAACTTCACTCCAGCTTTGTTTATCTTTGGCAGTTCATACAATGGAATGTATTATTCAGAAATAAAAAGGAGTAAGTATTGATACATGCTAGAACATAAATGAAACTTAAAAGTATTATGCTAAGAGGCCAGACACAAAAGGCCACATAGTGTACAACCCCACTGATATGAAATGTCCAGAACAGGAAGATGCATAGAGAAAATAGGTTAGCGGCTGCAGGGGCTGGAAGGACAGGGGAAAGGGAAGTGGCGACTAATGGGCATGGAGCTTCTTTTCAGGGTGATGAAAAAGTTCTGGAATTAGATGTGGTGATCCATGCCTAACTCTGTAAATACACCAAGAAACACTAGATTGTACACTTTAAAGTGTGAACTTTATGGTATGTGAACTAAATCTCAATAATGCTATTATTAAAAAAAAATTAAAATAATGAGGAATTTTTTTTAAAAATTGATGATAGAGAATATAAATAACTGCCTGAAAAAGAATTCAAAGCAGTCACCTCAAATGTGCTGACATTTTTAGTAACCTTATGAAAGTTCTGAAACCACCAACCTCAGACCATATTTTTTTGAGGAAGTGGGATACCTTAAAAACATGGGTTCCGTATCACATTGGCACTGCAAGAAAACCCTGGAGGTAGTTAAGTACAGGTTAACTCTTATGACAGTCACGAAAATTACTGTCAACCCTGATCTAACTTTTGAGGACAAAACATAACAGTAATTAAAGCAGAAAATATGATCAACTGCCCTGGCACTGTAACTCATCAAACTGTCCCTGGATATATCACTGTGAGATTAAATATCTTAGCGGGCTGTTCACAATGCCGTATGGAACCAACTAGAAACCATACATCCAAACTCTCTTGTTTTACGGACAAAGAAACGGAGACCTCAGAGATTAAGTGATTTGCCCTGAAACAATACAGGCATGAGGACTCAGGTGACCTGGCTCCTTAGAAGGTAAATCCTTCAGCAGGTAGGATTCCCACATTCAAAAGGAAAAGGAAGCCAAATATAAGTGGAACGAAAACTCCTACTCATGCTAACTGAAGCAAGAGAAACCGGTGTATGCCCAGAGCTGGACTGGCTTTTCCAGTTTCCCCTCTGGCACCGCCTAGGAAAAGGGACATCGTACAGACACCTTGTGATCATTAAAACCACAAGTAACAAGCAACTAAGATGCAAAAATGCACTTCAGCCTGAGCGATCCCTTCTGTGTTCATACTGTACAAAAGTCAGTAGGACTTACTTCAATATTCTCCACAATTCTCGTAACGACCGAGGCAGTAACCGAATACCAGTAGGACTCCCCTTTCTGCTGGCGTTCGTTCTACAAAGGAAAGAGCCGCTGTTATCAGAATCTAGTGCTCCGCTCTCAGGAGTCTCACCACCACCTCTTATGGCCCAAAGGATTTCCGCCTTGCCTTCCATTTTTCCTCCAGGGCTTGAAGGAGAGCTTTCTTGCGTTCCCTTTCCAACAGCTTCTCCTTTTCATCATTGAAATCCTGTATTTTTTCGGGGGCTCCAATTAAGTGAAGGCTGGAGATGGAGATCACCCAAGGGTCCACATGGGGGCGGTAAAAGGGAATCTGAAGGGTTACTTTCCCAATTAAGCCTGGAAAAAGGAAGTCTTATTAAATCCCCGAACACATTTTTAATTCTTTGTTTTCCTGTATCATTCTTGTTTTCTTTAAGGAGTATTACTATTTTTACCATTTATTTGTTAATTTAAGAAAACAATCAGCAGGTTTTCCTACATGTGAAACAAATGTTAGTAGGCTGAGATCTGTAAGAATGAGGCATAATAAATTAGAAGCTGGAAAAAGTTCAGTGTGACTTTACCACATCAAACGCAACCTCTCCCCTCTGGAAACTACCTCTTTTCCAACAGGACCACATATTCAACTTCCCAGGGCTGTCTTTCTTCCCATGACACCTACACGAGCCTGTGGGAGCAAAACTCATTTCTTGTTCATTATTAATTAGCTGGCTGATAGATCTTTATTAGGAGTTATCAGACTTAGAACATGTCCAGTCTTAAACACAACAACTGAAACACAGGTGACGCTGTGGTGGCACTCCATTGAGAAAGAACTCCGAGTCTTCACGGGCTGATGGAAAAGCTAAATGGCCTGGTAGGACTGTGATATTTACTTTCCAAGTTCTACCACTTGCAGCCAAGCCTTCTAGAACACAAGCATTCTTTAAATTCAATTAATAAGAGGCAAGTCACCTCTAGGGAATAATGCATAAAACATGTGAACTGTCCTAATGGACCTCTCAAAGATCCACACAGCCCAAGCAGCAGTCTACCTCTGAAAGCATCACATCTTATCAGAATGTGATCATTACCATCTGAGATCTAGAATTTGAACAGGATCCATCTGTTATGTTTAAGATAACAGAGTATCATTAACACCCAGTGATCGACTGTGTAATCCAACAACAAATGAAGAAACCTTACAACAAATAATGAAAAAACATTTTAATTGTTACTTTTTCTAGAAAAATGAAAGTACATTTTCTATAATAAAATTACATTACAAATGAAACCACACACCAGCTTTCACAACACAATAATCAGGGCACAGTTGCAACTCTTACCTAAATTAATTGGGGGTACATTTATATGACAGCAACATATAACTTGTTACATTTCATTTAATTTTTGCAGAACACAAAAAAAGGTTCATTTTTTCAAAAATATTAGAAAATATCAATTTTCCCCAAGAGCCTCTCTTAATCTTTGATACTCAAGTACGACCCTTCTGGAAGCGTCTAGTGTCATCATCCTTGAGTCTCTTCAAGGTTCTGATTTGTCGGTGCCTTTGCTTGTGATTCTGGCAGTTCATCCATCACTTGAACTGACTTCCAGAAAGCCTAGATCCCTCACAAGATTTCGACTTTATTTCACCTAGCGACTGATTTGCATTGTACTTGCATTTTACTGTTAAGTACCCTCAAAATAAGGGAAAGACTGACTGACATCAATAGGCTATTGCTGAAGGATGAGGGGTGTCTAAAGAGGGACTAATTTTATAAGTGATCACTTGATAGAGAATATTTTTACTCTGGAATATTCTTGTTTCCTTACCAAATCTAGTAATTGCAAGGCTCCTATAAAGCCTGCAAACATCTACTGAGTGTGTTGAGCACTGTTCTGAGTAATTTTAATGCATTAACTCATGTACTCCTCTCAATAACCCTACGATGTAGGTATTATTATTATCCCATCTTAAAGATAAGCACACACAGAGTGGTTAGGGAACTTCCCCAAGGTCACACAACCAAAAAATGGCAGATATGGAACAGAAACACAAGCACACTGTTTCAGAGCCCACCTTTCATTCAACAGAATAAACTGTCTCTTGGTGATATTTATAGTGAATTCTCTGAAAATAAAACCCCCTGTATCTAGAACAGAAGTTCTCAGATTTTAGTAAACGTAAGAATTGTCTGGGGTGCTTATTAAACCTACAGGTTCAAAAAAAAAAAAAAGGGATGCAGGTTCAACGACACTCCCTCAGAGATTCTGATTCAGTAGGTGTGGGGGTCACCTGGCCTCCCCACCACCACTGCCCCCCAACTCCCATCATCCTGATACTAGCGGCCTGGAGACCACACTTGAAGACTGATCTAAACTCTCCCCTTCCTAGCCTGCCTCCTCCTGGTCAAACAGAGCCAAACTCAAGGGCTCTCAGTTTTCATGTCCCAAATAATGAAAGACTCAAAACTGCCTCCCTCTCCCTTGTTCCACATACCAGCTTTGACTTCAAATGGTAATTCCAGTTCTTTCAAGGCATCCTTCTTTAAAGGCAAATTTTCTAATTCAACAGCACCTAAAAAAATAAAGACACCATGACATGTTTATCCAACAAATGAGGGGGTGCCTACCATGTGCAAATCAGTGAAGGTTAAAGGGAGAATTTCACATCTAGGCCCAGGCTACACCAACGTGCTTTCTTTGAACTAATTTCCTGACCAGCCCACTCTGACAGGTAAGTAACAGCTGAAGCTTACGAGCAGATAAAGGATTTAGGCAGGGATCTAATTTGGGCTCCTAATGAGCCAGATAGTATTTCAGGCCTTATAGTGTCTGTTGTATATTCACTTTTTGTTTTCTTTTCTTTTTCTTACAAGCCTATGAAAATGGAAAAGCCAGGGGGAGGGTAGAGCAGTGGTGGAGCACATGCTTAGCATGCACAAGGTCCTGGGTTCAATCCCCAGTACCTCTATTTCAAAAAATAAAAATAAAAATAAAAATAAAAATAAAAATAAATAAAGAAATAGAAATGAAAAAGCCATTCTCAGCTTGCAGGAGGATCTGGTCAAGCTGGCCCGTTTACAGACCCCTAGTTTAGGCTAATAGTCACCATTAATATCTGAATCACCTGGGCTGAAATGCGGGTTCCTGGGGCCCCTTCCCAGACACCTCTGGGATTGAAACACAGAAATTTGCGATTTTTAACAAGCTCTCCTTACCCACTGCCTATCCCCACCACACATACACAAAATGGGTGTCTTCCACACAGTATCTGAGAGCCTGTGAGAGTTCGATAAGGTTGAGCATCAAAAAGAATTATACTCTTTCTTCAGGAGAGATCACCCCATGTTCTCCTCTGCACCTCCATCGGCAGGTGTAATACCAGTCAGAGAGCAGAGGCGTGAAGAGGACCATCACTGAAGGTCTTTTTCAGACCCAGCTTTTACAATCACTTCAACCTAAAAGAACAAGATGTCTCCACGGCAGTTTGAAGGAACAGTCAAGAAGGTGCAGCTAGATCTCCAACTCTCCCAGCTATGGACTCATTCCTTCACACACAGACACTGATCCCTACTCTGTTTTAGGCACTGTGCTAGCCACTGGGAATATTAAAAAAAAAAAAAAAAGGCAGGCAGGTTCTCCATCCTCAAAGAGCTGGCGGGATAGCCATCATTTTATAAAACTGTTTGTATAACACAAGTCAATTTCTGAGTCACTTAAATCTTTCTGAAATATATTTTCAGGAACAGGGAGCACAGACAGTAATCACCCAGCAACTGTTAGCTTGTAAGAGAACCCAGAAGAAAGGAAAGCAAGTCTTCCTCCAAAGACAAACTAATACAAGAAACTTGACTATTTTCCCTTTGAATGACTGTTTAAGACTTGTGAGCCACTGGCTTCTAAAGAAGTATTCAAAGCTAGCATTTTGGCAGCTTTTGAGCAAATGCACCCAACTTAGTTTTCAGACTTTTGCAGGAACATCTGTCCACATGGGACTCTATATACCTTAAGACTAACCAAAAGGAGAAGTTCATAATCCCAGAGAACCCAGAAGCAACCCTGTATCCATGTCTGGGGAGAAAACGATCATTGAAAAAAACATGAGACATGTTCCTAATCAGCTGAAACTGACTTAAAGGGAGGAAAGTATATAGATTCTCTTCTTTTGAAGAACAACATTTGCAATTTGAATCATTTGCCCTATTTTCCAATACCTGAATCTGTCACAAAGGAGGATGGCCCTAGGTTTCCTGGGTTGCTGTTCGGCATGGAAAAGTGGAAAGAATGGTAGGCAATCCAGGCAATGAAAAATTAAAGCCGAAGCACAGAGAGCAAAGGAGGTGTTCTAGAAAGGAGAGGAGGCCCCGGAGGAAAGAATGAAGGAAGGAATGAGGAGAAGCGGCAGCCTACACAAGTCAAAAACAAGGGGGTCAGGCAGAACAGCAGCAGTCATGGTTCAAGACCAAAGGCTTCCTTCCTACCTCCCTACCCCCTCACATGCACCCACAGCTGGCCCTGCTGGGAAAGGTCCCTCCAAGGGACCAAGCCACAAGGCCCCAGCACAGGTGAGCAATTCATAAATGATAATGTTCACTGATTTCCAGGCAGATAATTTGCAGGCTTAATGTGTGGATGTCTTTCTCTCATACAGAAATTCCTCACCTCGGAGTAACAAGAAATCTAGTCACTAGAACTGGGGTGACTTCAGAGGTTGGTAACTTTAAGTAATAGCTAATAATTACTTCACTCTCCGCCCTCGGCTTCAGGTCATTTAAAGGGCCAAATCTAGGTTCAGAGCTTATAAAAAGAAAAAGGAGGGGGAATCTAAATGCCCAAAGTCCAGACTCCTTGACACAGCACCGGCAGCCGCTACCTTCTGGCCTCAAACTACCCCAAACACGCCCTGCGGGTCCTCAGCCTTCTGCCTCTGCTCACACGCTTAGTTTGGCCTGGAATGTGGTCACTCACCCCGGGGCCACCGACCAAAATCCGGCTAAGACGCACTTAAAAACCACCTCCAGAACAGTTTTGCCAGAGTCCTAGAGACAGATGAATGGTTCCCCTCCCACTGCATTATGCCTGTACCTCCAGTTTAACAATGCAATATACGCACTGCCTTGTATGACTGTACACTTATTTCTGTCTCCCGGACAGGCTAATGGCTCTCTGAGGGCAGGGACTATAGAGGTGGATCTGGGATGACGATGGTGATGGTAACACTAATACTAAAACTAATACTAATAATAATAGCATTTAATGAGAACTTACTACGTGCCAAGCACTTCATATGCATTTCTTCATTTGATCCTCACAAAAATATGAGGAAATACTATTATCTTCTCCATTTTTACAATAAGAAAAATAAGGCTTAGAGAAAGTATTTTTCTATTCTGCGGAGAAACATTCCTCAAATTCCACAGGTTCATTAAAAGCCATAGAGAATACATTTTAAAAAGAAATAAGCACAAAAAAGCGGTAGAAAGCTTCAGAGACAAACACAGTTGTCATTACAAAGGTATATTGTCTAAAATTGCTGAGATTAGAAATCTATTGTTAGTATAGACTCCGTAACTTATCAGACACTACAAATTTCTATTTATTCATTTCTTTAGCAAATATCCCTCCTCTTACTGTAGCACTCTTGAGAAAGCCAGCTCTGTTATTAGCAACGCTGCGGTGTGCAGCTCTCTTTCTAGGCCCTGTTACCTGCCCTGTATAACCTGGTTGGCTTCACAGTGTGTCTGAGGACTTCAGTAAGTGACCAAAGAGATGAGCCTGAAACTACTATTGTACTTTTAACACACCCCTTCCCTGAGAGCCGGCCACTTTCTCTCCAATAAGCAGCTCCCTTCCAGGAAAGGGCAGGAGGAAAAGCAGGAGAAGAACAGGAAAGAACCCACTTCTGTTCCCAGCGCAAGGAAGGAAGCCGGGGGGTATGATCGCCAGAGCTCCCCACGTCCTGTCGCTGCCACAATCATTTCACTGGTTTCGAAGGGTCAGAACAACCTGGAGAATGCCACTGCTGGAGCAAGTAAGTCACCGGCACCCTGCGCTCAGACTGCACAAACATCTGCCTCACTGCCAGCCCCACTACCTTGCCCTGGTCCACCTGCCGAAATCCACACTCCTGGGAAGCCCATGAGGTTCCCACTATTTTGAGGTCTCCTTTCCACTTTCTATGATTTTATATGTTTGCATACTAACTTCATCATCTTTCTCTAGATTTGTGAAAGGATTCTATTTTGAGCTGGGCAAAGAGACCTTAAATGATAACAAGGAGAAGAAAGCGGTTTTCCAATCAGCCCATCAAACCAGTGGGCCGCATTTACCAAGTACAGGCCTAGAAAAGCTAAACTGTCTCGAGCTTTAGGTTCTTTTCTATTCAGCAAGACAAGACCTCAGAAATTCTGTTGGAAGACCTCACAATAACAGATTTAAAAACTCCTACTGGGTGTCTCCTGTACACCAGCAGGATAGGAGTTTTAACAGACACTCCACCTAACCTTACAGCAACCCTGTAGAGGGTAATATACCTCTCAGTTTTCTGAAGAAACTGAGGTTCAGAATTCCAATGACTTGTTCATATAGCTTACAAGTAACACAGAAGGATTTGAAGCCAAAGCCAGTGCCATTGTCACTAGACCCTGGCTGCTTCCATAAAGCTTCATAAAACTAAAAAAAAAAAAAAACTGGAGCAAAGCACAGTCACCAATAGTATGGTCTTTTCTTCCTTTTAATATTTAACAGTCCCCTAAAATCTACAACAATACAGCTGCTTACTTCAGTTACCCTGTAATAATAAACGGTGTCATATGGGAGAACATTTTACACATATTTAGTATAAAGCCATCTGGCTGTTAGGGTTTATGATTCTCACTATGACAAAAAGAATATAAAAAACAGAAATGCCATCTGCAAATCCTGCTTCACCAAAAAGAGAGACACGTACTCACCTTTCAGAAGTGCAACAGAAAGCTGGTCGGTGTTCAGGTTGTTGACGTATTTCCCCAGATAGGTATTGAGAACCCAGGCTACAAGCCCTTCCAACATGACTATATCCTCAAGACAAGGTGTTTAAAAATCATGGATCATTCTTTGTTCCTCTCTCTCATGGTCACAGAAAAATCTATGAAAGAGAAAAAAAAGAAAATGAACAGGAAAACCAGATTTTTCCAAGCTGATTTCCCACTCGACCTCCCCTCAAGGTGGATGGATGTGAAGCACAGATTTAAGAAAAGATGGGGTAAGACGCCCCAGCTAGTAAAGGGAGGGCCCAACAAATACACCTGTATTTTAAAGAAGCTGCAAGTAAGAGCCACTTACAAATTTTCCAAAAGTTACATACAATTCAAAGTTATGTATCTTTTCGATGTAATTGATCATTAAACTGCTTGCTTTTGGTGATTGATCTGGGGACTAGACTGTCCTGATCAGAGGTTCTCATCCAGATGTGATGTGGCAATGTCCAGAGACATTTCTGATTGCCATGACTGGGAGAGGGGTGCTACTGGTATCTTGTTAGTAGACTACAGAAGCTGCTAAACTTCCTACCCTGCACAAGACAGTCCCCCACAGCAGAGTTATCCAGCCCAATATGCCAACAGTGCCAAGGCTGAGAAACGCTGTCCTAGATTAAGACAAAAACAGCCTAAGAAACTGTATCATATCAGAATATGTATCAACTTCATATTCTGCACCGATCCTTTAAGCCTTCCCGAAGTCAATTTTGCAAATTTGTTCATCAGGATCATTCATAAAATAATATAAATGGAAGGGAGACAGCAGTGGTTTATCACTGTTTTTAAATGTCCCAGAACTGGTACCTGGGCACCAGATGATGCTGATACAATAAACAACCTTAGTCAGTGATTACAAACACCAGAAATCATCTGGTTCCAGCCACAGTAATTACACTGACTACTGAATTACTATTACCCATTATAACTGGTGTTTATTAGTATTATAAAAAATGCAGAGATTATTTTTATTACAGAAAGTGAACATGAGGGAACTTGAAACGCAAAAGTTTAAATGGGTTCTAAGATTGCTCAGCCAGTAGATCCTACTTAGAACTGGGGGCTCCAAATCGTGCTCTGAGCCAGGCATGTCAGACACCAGCCCACCAAGCCTGACACTTCAGGTTTGCCATGGCAGGCATCCCACCTGGAACCAGTCCTTTCAGGATCTTTCCCAAGCACTCTGCCCCACCTCCAGTGATTCATTTTAGTGCCAGGAGATACTTGTATCCCAACTGAAAGGCCTCCACCCAACAAAAACCCAAAACACAAGGCTCTACAGAAGTTAACATCCAGGAGAAATTGGCTTTTATTTGTCAACAGTGTCTTGCATTTCCAGACAAAATTAATTTTTATTTGCCAACAATGACAGTAAAAACATGTAAGTAAATAAGTAGCATTTGGCAAATACAAATTTCTTTCCAAAGATCTTTTTTTTAAGCTACCTTTTGTGTAATCTGCTAAAGATTATTGGGCACATTTATTTAAAGAAGAGGTTAAGTAACAAATTCCTTAAAATAATAAAGGTTTAACAGCCTGAGTAAAGAAACATTTCTTTATTATAACTTTAAACGAGGAAATTCGTGAAAACAAAACGTGAACCCAGCTAATCTTGTCTTATTATGTAGACTCCAAACACACTGAGGCAAAGAGCCAAAATCGGAGTACTCTTAATTTTTTAAGTTACTGCCATTGATTCTGGCCCTAAATGCCAACAAACTCTCTCTGAAGTGCCAACTACAAGTGCTCGTCCAGGAGAGGGAAACAACTGTCAGTCTACACAAGATCACACTCTACCCTACTTCTCCTGAAAGCACAGATTAAAAGATGAGGTGAGAAGCCTTGTGTAAGACGCCCTGGGTGATACACTGAGGCCCAAGACAGACAGCATCCATTAGCTCTGCTAAGCATCTAGACCAGGCTTGAGGCCACTTCAAGGATTCCCTTAAGGAATCCGGTGTCAGGAAGGGCCGCCAGACTGGCCAGAATCCCAAAGTGTTTACACTCCGGTCCATCAGGGCTTCTAGGCAGCTGTCTGGCACTCACCCCTACCTGGCCTCCCCTAATCGGTGGGACAGGTGACACTGGGGATCAGTGCTCAGCCCACAGAGGGGCAGACAGCCTGGCATGACCTTGAGCCAGGCCCCACCCTCGACCGGCAGCTGGAACCCTGAGTAGGAAGGGCTGGCAACAGGGCGCGGGCGCGGAGGCTGCGGGGCTGAGGGCTGCGGGAACCAGAGAACTCTGAGATCCGAGGCCAGAGAAGGGCAAGGGCCAGGCCCGGTGCCCCGCAGGGACGAGACTCCCAGGAGCCGGGACTCCCAGTGCCCAGGCTCCCACAGCCCGCCCGCCGCCCCTCTGCTCTCAGAACCCTACGCCCCGCCTCAGAGGACGGAGACCCCCGGAGCGGGAGATCCCAGACACGGGAGGACAGGCTAAGCCAGGGCTTGACCCCGGGGGGCGAGGGGTAAAGAGAAGTTTGAGGCCTGCTATCCCCAACCCACAACATGACCCCAGAAGCTGGAGAAGAGAGAGGTGAAGACACTGGAGCGCTGCCGAAGCCCCATTCTTGGGCATAAGGTCGGGGGGCTCATACACCGGGCTCCCGCCGTAAGACCGGGGCTCCGGTGGGGAGAAGCGGGCTGACACCCCCTCAATTCCACGGCACCTGGCTGCCCGTAGCCTGGAAAAGGGTGCCGGGTCCGGCAGGGACTCGGACTCCCCAGAACACGGACGCCAGAGCCCCGGGAGGCTCGGGACGCCCAAGCCTGTGGCTGGGATGCCCGCGGGGGCTCGGCGCCGGGGGCTCGGACGCGGTAGGACTTCCCTGAGGAGCTCGGACCAGGGAAGGGCCGGACGCCGGCGTCCCCGGGCTCCCAGCGCCGCGCTCCCCGCAGGCGGGCCCGGGCCCTCAGTTCAGAAGCGGAGCCGGAGCGGCCGACCGCGGGCCCACGCCCGCCCTGCGGCCCCCGGCCTTGCCCGCCGCCCGGCACCGCCCGGCCTCGGCCTGTACCTGTCGCTGTCCCGGACCGCCCGCCCCAGCCCGGCACTGCGCGGCGCTTCCTCTCCGCCGCTCCTCAATGGCGCTGGCCGGCGGCGCTGAGGCCCGCCCCGCCCCGACCCGACCAATCGAGCGGGCGCCGCGCCGGCGCCTGGCCAGCCGAGCACCGAATCATCGAGGAGACGCCCTCTGGCTCCGACAGTCGCTCCTGCAGGACTGCCGGCCGCTCCTGCAGGACTGCCGGCCCCTCCAGGGCTCTGGAATACGGGGGCTGAAGTGGGAGAAAGGCCCCAAAAGCCCCACTTTACAGAAGGGGCAACCAAGTCCCAGGGGAAAGCTACAGGTTGAGATGATAATATTTAGGACATGTTGGCTCGGACAGTGTTGGAATTCTTCTTTCTGCAACGGTCCGTCCACAGTCAGTTTTCCACTTAGTAGCCTCAGGAGTCTGTTAAAACATCATACTGACCACGCCACTTCCCTGCTTAAAACCGCTTCCCCATTACACTTAAATTAAATCCATTACTTTTTCTGTCACTCTTGCCCCCACCCTGGCCCACTCTCCAGTCCCTGCCTCAGGACCTTTGAATTTGCATTTCTCTCTACCCAGGATGTTTTTCCCCTAAACCACTGCTGTCCAATAGAAACACAATGCAAGTTGCAGAGTAATTTTAAATTTACCTAGTTGGTACATTTTTTTAAAGGAGAAAGAAAAGGGTGAAATTAATATTTTTTATTTAATTGGATATGTCCTAAATATTATCATCTCAACCTGTAGCCAACACGAAAAAATTATTAGATATTTCGGGGGGGTTATAGTAATTTTTTAAAATCCAGTGTGTGTTTTACACTTACAGCACATCTCAATAAAAACTAACCACATTTCAAGTGCTCCAAAGACATATGGTTACGAGACAGCTCTGGACAGTCATATAGATGACTTCTTGCTTTGGATATTCCACCTCAAAGATTTCCCTGCTGCCCTGTCTAAAGCTTCCCTCATCCGTTACCCTGTTGTATTATCTTCACAGAACTTAATGCTACCTGAGCTGAGATTATCTGATTAATTTACTTATACCTATGTTATCTTTCCTCAGCCTGAAAGCAGAAATTTTATCTTTTTCACTAATGTTTTTTCAGTCCCTAGACATTGTGTCGCAAAGAAAAGACTCAGTGAAGGTGCTGTGAAAAAATGCACAAGTGAACGCTTCATCTTGGATTATCACCAGAAGGGCAGGAAGAACACCTTAGGCTCATAAAAAGTCAGATCAGGACGCAGACCAGCAAGGTTGCCAGAGTATATATTTATACTAATAATTACTATCCTCCCTGATGCTAAGCTAATAAAGGTGGCTGTGGGCTGACTCACTCCTAAACAAGGCCTGGGTTTCTCCGAGGCAGGATCAACCCATCAGAATCTCAACACTGGGTCCCCTCAGAGGCTGAGGTTTGGGCTTAAAACCCCAGGCTCCAAAGACGGAAGGCAGAAGGAAAGCAGCTCATCAGAGCAGAAGAATCTCGAGGTCCAGATCCTCCAGCACATAGCACCTGACCGTACCTGGGGAGTTTGTTGAAAATGCAGATGCCAGGACACAGTTCCTTCAACCCGCATCACTTAAGAGTCTCTGGGCCTCAGTTCCTTATCAATCTAGACATGCATTTACCACATAGCTATCCCACTCCCAGGTAGCTGCCCAAGAGAAGTGAAAACACATGTGCACACAAAGTCTTATACATGAATGTTCATTACAGCTTCATTCATACTAGCCCAAAACAGGACATAATCAAAACGTTCATCAGCATAGACTTGGCGATCATCATTTTAAGTGAAGTAAGTCAGAAAGAGAAAGAAAAATACCATATGATATCACTTATATGTGGAAACTAAAAAAAGGATACAAATGAACTTACCTATTAAATAGAGACAGACACACAGACATAGAGAACATATGGTTACCAGCAGGGTAAAGGGGTTGGGAAGGGATAAATTAGGAATTTGAAATTTGTACCTCTTGGGGAGTGATGGAAATGTTAGCCATCTTGATTGTGGTGGCGGTTTCTTGAGTGTATATATACATTGACCAAAATTCATCAAATTATACATCTGAAATATGCGTAGTTTACTGTATAGGAATCATACCACAATAAAAATGTTAAAAAATGTCCATCAACAGAAGAATGGATAAAGAGATTACAATGTATCCATGCAATGGAACACTACTCAGCAATAAAAAAGAATAAACTACTGATACAGGCACCTCAGGAGTATCAGCTTTGTGAAAAAACCCAGATCACACCAAACCAGGTACTATAATAATTTCATTTCTGTGATATTCCAGAAGAAACCAAACTAGAATGGCACAAGCAGATCAGTGGTGGCCAGGAGCGAGGGCTGGAGGGAGGGGATTGATTCAGGAGGAGCAGGAAGGAAATTTTCGGGGTGAGGAAACCATTCTGTATCTTTTTCTTTGTTTTGGGGAGGAGGTAATTAGGTTGGTTGGTTGGTTTGTTTAATGGAGGTACTGGGGATTGAACCCAGGACCTCGTGCATGCTAAGCACGCACTCTGCCACTGAGCTATACCCTTCCCCTTCTCTATATCTTGACTGTTGAAGTCACGAGGCAGTATACAGTTGTCAAAATTCATTGAAGTATGCACTTGAAACTGGTAAATTATGTTTTCTGTAAATTATTCCCCAATAAAGCAGATATTAAAAAAAAAAATCCCTGCCCTCCTGGGACTTCCATACCAGCAGGGAAGGAGAGACAGAAAATAAGCAAAGGCAATATAAAATACAGAGTGCACCATGCCATGATGTGCCACAGAGGAAAATAAGGCAGGGAAGCAAGGTAGGAAGGAGGGGTGTACAATTTTAGATGGAGGCCTCACTAGGGAAAACCTGGCCCCAAAGATTCAAATGGAGGGAGTCTGCAGGGGGACCCAGGTACCCAGATGATGGGTTTGGAAATGCAGAGCTGGTCGAAAGCCCTCACTGTACAGAAGGGGAAACTGAGGACTAGGAGGGGGAAGGAACTCACTCAAGGTCATACAGAAAGACCACAGGACAAGGCAGGACTCTGCCACGAGCCTGGAGCCCTCTCCAATACAGCATCAGCCCTTCCTGCACCAGCCCATTGCCCTAAATTTCAACTATTACAGCAAAAATGTATCTGTTGTAGGGAAGGGTATAGCTCAGTAGTAGAGCACATGCTTAGCATGCATGAGGTCCTGGGTTCAATCCCCAGTACCTCCACTAAAAAAAAAAAAATTAGTCACATTAAACAATCAATTCTTTAAACACACACACACACACACACATACATACTGTTGTGAGGAAACCAAGAAACAAAGAAGTCAAATGTTGGCCTGACAGAGGGGAAGGGGTTGTGTTGGCCACAGGGGAGGTCCACCCTTGGTTCCCGCACTCAGGCTGTGGTCCCCGAAGCTGCAGGTTTCAGGCACACAACAGGTGAAGGGCTGCAGGAGATGGGGGCGTCCCTTAATTACCACCCATACTAGACCCTGAAATGCGTGTTGGACTAGGTGGGGCCAAGTTTTCTGGGGCAGGCAGATTTGAGGGCCCCTGCTCAGTACTCCCCGCTATCAGGCCCCTCCCTACCTGGCCTCCAGATCATCTAGACTAGAGTGGGTGTAGACAGGTAGCCAGAACTGCAGAGAAGTGTTCCTTTTGGCCCACACAAAACTTTAAACTAATTAAAATTAGTTACATTTTAGAAGTTGGAGATCACATGTGAAAATCTGTATTTGGAGCTTCTCTACAAAAACTGGAAAACTGGGCAACCGGGAACTCCCTACCCTCCCTTTGCTTACATTCGTTCATTCATTCACCATCCACTGAGCACCTACTATATGCCTGGCAGTGTTCTAAGTACTTGGGACTACATCACTGAGTGAAATAGACATGTTTTTGTAAAAAAGCCCTATTGGAGTTTGCATTCTAGCAGGAGGAGAAGACAGTAGGCAATAAATATAACAAATACATAAATTACACAATATTTGAGAAGGTGATAAGTACTGTTAAGAGTCCCATGGGAGAGGCAGGGACTCTCAGGGGAGAGGGAGCTGTCATTTTCAATATGAATTAACTCAATCAGATCTGGAGGGCATTTTGCTTTCCAGAGCAGCGCTATCCTATAGAAATATAATAAAAGCCATATACAGAATTCTAAATTTTCTAGTGGCCTCATTAAGAAGAGTGAAAAGAAACTGGTGAAATTAATGTTGATATTTTATTTAACCTAATATCTCCAAACTATTATCATTTCAACATGTAATCAATAGAAATATTTTTACTGAGATATTTTATGTATTTTTAATTGTCTTTATTTTTATTATTTTTAATTGAAGTATAGTCAGTTACAATGTGTCAATTTCTGGTGTACAGCACAATGTCCCAGTCATGCATATACATACGTATATTCATTTTCATATTCTTTTTCATTAAAGGTTACTACAAGATATTGAATATAGTTCCCTGTGCTATGCAGAAGAAATTTGGGGTTTTTTTAAATCTGTTTTTATACATAGTGGTTAACATTTGCAAATCTCAAACTCCCAGATTTATCCCTTCCCATCCGTCCTCCCCTCCCTGTAACCATAAGTTTGTTTACTATGTCTGCAAGTCTGTTTCTGTTTTATAGAAGAGTTCATTAGTGTCCTCTTTTTTTTAGATTCCACACATGAGTGATATCATATGGTATTTTTCTTTCTCTTTCTGGCTTACTTCAGTTAGAATGATTATCTCTAGGTCCATCCATGTTGCTGCAAATGGCATTATTTTATTCTTTTTTATGGCTGAATAGTATTCCATTGTATAAATATACCACAGCTTCTTTATCCAGTCATCTGTCAATGGACATTTAGTTTGCTTCCATGTCTTGGCTATTGCATATGCTCTTGGATTGGAAGAATCAACAATGTTCAAATGGCCATACTGCCCAAGGCAATCTACAGATTTAATGTGATCCCTATCAAATTACCAATGACATTTTTCACAGAACTAGAACAAGTAATCCTAAAATTTATACAGAATCACAAAAGACCCAGAATTTATATTCATTTTGTACTCAGTCTTCAGAATTCAGGAGTTCAAATCCTGTTACACTTCACTCATCTCTGTCTGGACCAGCCATGGTTCAAGTGCCCTGTGGCTTCTGTATTTGACAGTATGGGTCCAGAGTCTCTCGTGAAAATGCAGACACCTGGAGCAGGGGTGGTACTGTCACCCTGTGGGAAGAAGGACAAAGGACCAAGGATAGACCACAGTTGAGGGGTCAGCCTCATCATCTCACAGAGGGAGTCTGAGCTCCAGAGAGGGACAGTGGCTGCTCCAAGTTCACACAGCAGGTTCTGGATGGAGCCAGAGTGCAATCCCAGAATTCCTAACCTTTGGGTTTGTCCCCATGCAGCCTCTCAGGCCAAACTCCCAGCTTTCCAGGTGCTGCCCTGGTGGCTGGTCTCTGAATATGAATGAAGCTCCAGGTGGGGCAGAGGAGTCCGGGGTGGGCTGAGGGAAGGGGTATGGGCGGTGAGGTGGAGGGGAGCACTTCCCCTTTAAATCCGGGTTTCACTGACTTTAGTGAAATTCTAAGGAACTGGTTATCAGGAGCCTCTCACAGTAAACTGACCATCCTTAGACAAATATCAAACCCAGCCAGCCCCGCCCCTCCACTGCACAGCACGGATAATGAGTACCTTGACTATCTACCAGGGCAGTTATGGAGATAATATAACTGAAGCTCAGGTTCCCAACTCTTAGACCGGACAATGCTGTGGAACTTCTCACACTCCCTGGCTCGGACCATCCCCTCATGCAGGAAATAAAACCCAGCATCCCTCCCCTGGCTTCTGAAGCCACCCTCCCAACCTCAAGTCCTGTCCCCAGGGTCCCAAGTCTGTCCCCCCTCCCTTCAAAGCCTCTGCTCAAATGCCAGCTCCTCAGAGAAGCCTTCCTGAATCCCGCTTGCAAACCAGCAGCACCTACACTCCTGTCTGTCCCCTTATGTTGCTCTATTTTTCTTCTTAGCATTTTGCACTGGCATAGCCTGCACGACCTTCTGGCTCCAGCAGAGTCTGTGCCCACCTTGCATTCTGTTGCATCCTTAGAACACACACACACACACACATCACAGCAACTAATACTGAGCACTTACTATGAGCCGGGCACAGTTTCAAGTAGCTCACACATAGTAATTTGTGTAATCCCTCACTCTGGAGGAGGTACTATTTTAACTCCATTTTAGAGATAAGGAGAGTGAGGCACAGAGAACTTCGTTAACTTGCCTGAGGTCACACAGACAGGAAGTAGTGGCACCAGGATTCACACCTAGGCAGGTGGGTTCCGAGGGCCCACAACTCTTGACTTCAGTGCCAGTCCATCAGGGCATGTGCTGACAATGATGCGTGAATGAAACCAGGTGAAGGGGGATCCAAAAGTGGCTCCCTCCTACCCAAGCTGGCCCAGCCTTAGTGAAACTCCTTGTTCTGTCTCAGTTAAAGAACAGAAAGAGGCAGGAGGGGCTTCATCTGGCACATTTTGACTAGTTAACCCAACAGGCAGGTGGTTGCCTTCAATTGCTCCAGATTTGCCCGCTGTGATATTGTGATTTATAAGAAACAGATGTTTGATTTCCATCCTCTATTCCTGACTCACAACTCCTAAAATCCTTGGAATTTCCCGAGAGAAGAGCAACGGGAGCATCTTTTGTTCTAGCATTTATTCTTGTGTCCTTAGTTCTGAAATAGCTCCAGAGCCATAAGGGTAAAACCAGTGTCTTGTTATTTCTATCAAACTCCACGTCTAAGTTTATGTTAATAGGAGGCTTTTGGAATGCCCCAGAGGATAGGGGCTGGTTGCCAGGGGAATGAGCCACGTGATTCAAGGGTTGGAATTTTCAGCCCCACCACCTTACCTCTGGGTTGGTAAGAGGGGCTGGGGGTTGAATCAATCACCAATGGCCAATGATCCAATCAATCATGTCTATTAATGAAGCCTCCATAATACCCCAAGAGGACGGGGTTCAGAAAGCTTCCAGGTTGCTGAACAAGTGAAGGTGCTGGAAAGCTCTTTCCCAGAAATAGCACGGGAGCATCAGCCTTTCCCACACAAGCCTGGCTGTTCCTGAATCTGAGCTGTATCCCTTGTGGTAACCTCGTGAATAAATGGTTTTCCTGAGGCCTAAGAGCCTCTCTAGCAAATTAATCAAACCCATTAGTGGTCGTATAAGAGGTCAGTCAGAAGCACAGGTAACAACCTGGACCTGAGATTGGTGTGTGAAAAGGAGGCAGTCTTGTGGGACTGAGCCCTTAACCTGTGGGATCTGACGCTACCATCAGGGAGACCGTGTCAGAATTTGGTTAAATTGTAGCACACCCAGCGGCTGTCACAGAATTGCGTGGTGTGGTGATCAGAAGTGTCAGAAGTATGGAGAGTAGAGGAGACACGTGGGAAGAGTTTCCTCTACACCCCCTCACACCCAGTCGCCTGTCATCACCCCCACTGTATAGATGGTGAAACTACCTAAGGAGCCGGGTATGGGAGCTTGACAACTTCAGAAGCCCCGGTCCCTGCAGACTGGGTGCTCAGGACATGTGTAGTGACAGCTGAGCCGCCAGGGCTGCACTGCTTCCTGGAAGGAAACTGGAGGGAAGCATTAAGAGAATCTATATTAGCTGGCAAAGCTCACAGAGAGAAGCCACGGGGGGGAGCTGTGGAGGCAAAGGAGGGAGTGGCAGCAGCTGAGCTGGGCAAGAGAAGGGATACAAATACAAGCCACTGGAAGGGCGGTAACAAGAGGGCATGAGAGCCAAGGACAAGATTAGCATCCCTGTCCCCACAGCCCCCCCCCCGCAATGTACCCTCCCTGCAGCACCTGGAGACATCTTTCCAAAGGACAGATCTGGCCATGTCTCTCCACCGGTCACAAGTTTTCCATGATCACCTTTGCCCACTGCCCACCCTAGCTGGACAGTGGGAGCCCTTTGGACCTGGCCCCTCTCTTTTCCTCTCACTGTGCCCCACCCTGGTCCCAGGTTATGCTCAGCTCCTCCCTCTGTTCCTTAGGCTTCTGCTCCTCTGGTCCCTTTCCTGACTTCCTTTTTTTTTTTTTTTAACTGAACTACAGTCAGTTACAGTGTGTCAATTGCTGGTGTATAGCACAATGTCCCAGTCATGCATACACATACATATATTCATTTTCATATTTTTTTATTACAGGTTATTACAAGATATTGAATATAGTTCCCTGTGCTACACAGAAGAAACTTTTTTAAAATCTATTTTTATATATAGTGACTAACATTTGCAAATCTCAAACTCCCAGATTTATCCCCTCTGACCCCCTTTCCCCCATAATCATAAGATTGTTTACTATGTCTGTGAGTCTGTTTCTGTTTTGTAGATGTGTTCATAGTGTCCTTTTTTTTTCAAATTCCACATATGGGTGATATTAAATGGTATTTTTCTTTCTCTTTTTGGCTTACTTCACTTAGAATGACTATCTCTAGTTCCATCTATGTTGCTGCAAATGGCATTATTTTATTCTTTTTTATGGCTGAGCAGTATTCCATTGTATAAATATACCACAGCTTCTTTATCCAGTCATCTGTCAATGGACATTTAGGTTGCTTCCATGTCTTGGCTATTGTATATAGTGTTGCTATGAATATTGGGGTGCATATATCTTTTCAAATTAGAGTTCCCTCTGGATATATACCCAGAAGAGGGATTGCTATATCATATGGTCAGTCTATTTTTAGTTTTTTGAGGAATCTCCATACTGTTTTCCATAATGCTGCACCAAACTACATTCCCACTAGCATTGTAGGAGGGTTCCCTTCTCTCCACACCCTCTTCAGCATTTATCATTCTTGGGCTTTTGCATGATGGCCATTCTGACTCCTTCCCTGACTTCCTGATCCAGAAGGGGGATCCCCCGTCCCTTTGTCCTCTGTGTCCAGAGTCATTTTCTTCATACAGAAAGGCAACAGACTTTGCATGGACTCTCAGTTGAAATTTTAATGTGGCTTGGATGTGTGCATGAATCCATTTTTTGAAAAGACTACTACCTATTAATTATGGCCCAGCCATGAGTCAGGTGTACTGTGCTTAAGAGCAATTACTCCATGAACATGAAAGGGAATGAGCTCTATCCTGAGATGCCATCTGGTGCAAAGAAAACATGGATTAGATGCTATTAAGAAGCATCTAATGCTCCTAATCTAATACCTGTGCCATTTGCCATAAGCTGTGTGCTTTCTTACTGTCTCTCCCCCATCCACTTTGTTTTAGGACCTGCTGTATCCCATCACCTAGCACAGCGCCTGATGTGAAATAAGAGCACAGTCACTACTTGTCCATTCACATACTGGGTGCAGAAGGGGAGGAAGGTATAGCTCAGTGGTAGAGCGTGTGCTTAGCATGCATGAGGTCCTGGGTTCAATCCCTGGTACCTCCATTAAAAATAATAAATAAATAAACAAATAAATAAGCCTAATTACCTACCCCCCACCAAAAATATTGGGAGCTGCTGGCAGGATGCATTTGCAGTTCTTAAAGCCATGAAGCTGGATGAGACTCGCAGGGGAGAGTGGGAAATGAAATTCACTAGGGCCAAGATGAGGAGGAAGCAGCGAAGAGGCAGAGGGACCAGCCGCCCCCCGACCCAAAGATGGCAAGAGAGCCAGGGGCCTGGTGAAAAACCTGCTTCAGAGAGGAGGCTGGTCACTCGGGTCAAATGTTGCCCCCAGGGGAGTGAGAGTGGCCCTGAGAGCCTCTGTAGCGGAGAGGTGGACACAGACTTACTGGAATGAGATCAAGAGAAAACAGGAGAAGATAACTTACAGACAGTGGGCGTCCATAAACAACACCTTGTAAGTGTTTTGCTGATAAGAGTAGTTGACAGTAACTGGTGGGAGAATTGCTTTCAAGGAGGTTTGTGCCATTGTTTGTAATTGTAGTGAAACGCTCGTAACATAGAATCTGCCATCTTAATCATTCCTGAGTGAGCAGTCTGGTACCTCCAGGCCAGGCACACCACATTTTACTCCACTCTGCCTTATTGTGTGTCGCAGATAGTGCTTTTTTCACAAATTGGAGGTTTGTGGCCACCATGCATCCAACAAGTTTATCGGTGCCATTTTTCCAACATCTGTCCACTTCATGTCTCTGTGTTACATTTTGGTAATTCTTGCAATATTTCAAACTTTTTCATTGTTACTGTATTTTTAATAGTGATCAGTAATCTTTCGTGTCACTCTTGTAACTGTTTCGCGAAGCCACGAACCATGCCCATAGAAGATGGTGACATTAATAATCCATGTTGTGTGTGTTTTTACTGCTCCACCAACCAAACAGTCCCCCTTCTCTCTCCCTCTCCTTGGGCCTCCCTATTCCCTGAGACACGACAATATTGAAATTACGCCAGTTAATAACCCTACAATGACCTCTAAGTTCAAGTGAAAGGAAGAGTTGCATGTCTCTTACGCTAAATCAAAAGCTAGAAATGATCAAGCTTGAGTGAGGAAGGCAAGTCAAAAGCTGTGATAGGCTAAAGGCCACACCTCTTGTGCCAAGCAGTTAGCCACACTGTAAACACGAAGGTAAATTCTCGAAGGAAATTAAAAGCGCTGCTCCAGTGGGCACATGAATGACGAGAGATTGAAACAGCCTTACTGCTGACACGGAGAAAGTTTGAGTGGTGTGGATAGAAGATCAAACGAGCCGCAACGTTCCCTTAAGCCAAAGCCTAACCCAGAGCAAGGCCCCACTTCTCATCTATTCTTGGAAGGCTGAGATGTGAGGAAGCTGCAGAAAAAAAGGTGAAGCTAGCAGAGGTTGGTTCACAAGGCTGAAGGAAAGAAGCCGTCTCCGTAACATGACAGTAAAAGGGAAGAGCAAGTGCTGATGTAGAGGGTGCGGCAGATTATCCAGAAGATTGAGCTAAGGTAATACACGAAGGTGGCTACACTGCACAGCAGATTTTCAACGTAGACAAAACAACCTTCTACTGAAAGAAGATGCCGTCTAGGACACTCATAGCATCTTTCTTTCTTTCTTTCCTTCCTTCCTTCCTTTCTTCTTTCTTTCTTTCTTTCTTTCTTTTCTTTCTTTCTTTCTTTCTTTCTTTCTTTCTTTCTTTCTTTCTTTCTTTCTTTCTTTCTTTCTTTCTTTCTTTCTTTCTTTCTTCTTTCTTTCTTTCTTTTCCTTTTCTCTTTTCTTTTCTTTTCTTCTTTTCCTTCCCTTTCTTTCTTTCTTTCTTTCTTTCTTTCTTTCTTTCTTTCTTTCTTTCTTTCTTTTCTTTCTTTCTTTCTTTCTTCCTTCCTTCCTCCCTCCCTTCCTCCCTTCCTTCCTTCCTTTCTTCCTTCCTTTCTATCTTTCTTTCTTTCTGCCATTTTAATGGGTGTAAGATAGTATGTTGTTTTTTAAGTGGGAGAACCGTCAGTATGTTTGCATGCAGACAGGAAATACGTAGGAGACCAGGAAGATAATGCTGAAGGAGGGAGGGAGGAGAGATGCTGGAGCAACATCTTTGATTTGGGAGAGATTCTAAGATCCTGAACAGAGAGGTGCGTGCCCTTAGCCAGCAGCCCAGGTGTTTATCCATAGTCGTAGTTATTCCATACTCATAGGGAGAAGGCTGAGGCCCTGGGCACAGGTGCAGGTGGGAGGTTGGATGTGGTGAGAGGGCCTTAGGATGTTCTCTTGGGTGATGTTTATTCTATCTTCTCAGTGAAATGGGCAGCCAGGTAACCAGCTACAGACAAGGATGGAGTGAGGTCAGAGGTTTGAGGAGGAAGACTGGGTGTGAATAGTCTGCCTAAAGAGTATATGGGTGGTGGGGGTTGGTAGGCTGGATAAGGGCTTTCTACAAAGACGTCTAACCTGAAATCCGTGAATGTGTTCCCTGGCAGGATCTGGAGATGGGGAGGTTACCTGGATTACCTGGGTGGGCCCAACATAATCACACGTGGGAGGCAGAGGGAGAGCTGACTACAGAAGCTCTTATACCGCCAGCTTTGAAAATGGAGGAAGGAGCCACAACCCTAGGAATGAAATTACTTCTAGAACCTGAAGGCAAGGAAACAAATTCTCCCCTAGAGCCCTCAGAAACAGACTCCTCTAGAGCCTAGTCTCCCTGGTGACACCTTGATTTTCAAGGAGATGTTCAGAACTATAAGAGAATGAATTTATGTTGTTTTAAGCCACTAAATTGGCCTCATTTGTTCCAGCAGCAATAAGAAATTAATACACCAGGAAAGTGGGAAGGGGACACACTGTGACTGCTGAGAGGTACCAAGGACATATTTAGAGTTTAATGATCATGCAGTTGAAGTGAGACCAGTCCACATGATTGACTATTTTCAATCCTGCCCTGTACAGGTGCACAGGTGCAGGTATGGCCTGTGCAGAAAGTTGGCTTTAATTCAGAATGAGAACACTAAAGCAGGAGAAAGTCCAGGGAGTTGAGGTTATATGCACGGGACAAAATGATTGACCATAATGGTTATGGCAGATAAGACAGGAGCGGATGAAGAGTGGTAGAATGAATGGATTGTAGGTCCCAGTGAGGCAAAAAGATGGAGGACAGACATAGAAAACAAACTATGGTTATGTAATGGGGAAGGGGGGCAGGGATAAATTAGGAGTTTGGGATTAATAGATACACATTACTACATATAAAATAGATAAACAACAAGGACCTACTGTATAGCACAGGGAACTATATTCAATTTCTTATAATAAGCTATAATGGAAAAGAATCTGAAACATATGTATCTGTGTGTGTGTGTAAATTTATAACTGAATGGCTTTGCTGTACCCTTGAAGCTAACATTGTAAATCAACTATACTTCCATAAAAAATAAAATTAAAAAAAAAGACAGAGGACAGTGCTGGGGTTGGGGCTGCAGTGAGGGAGAGTGGGATGCCTGAAACTGGGATTGTGGCTGTGGTTATCCATAATGACAAAGTCTAGGACAGGAGTTGGCAAACCACAGACCACGGGCCCAAACCACCAGCTGCCTGTTGGTATAAAGTTTCATTGGAATATGGTCACACTTGTGGTATAATGACAGATATACTTGGTCTTGGTCCAGTTCCTGGCATAGAGCTCCTAAAACTCTTAGAATTTCCTGCGTGTTGGAGTATCTTCTGTCATTCATAAGGACCCCCTTTTGAACAGCTCTGAGTTTATACTAACGAGGTGACTCAGGGTGGTGCCCCCAGAGAGCCTCAGGTTAGGGCTGGTCACCAGAAAGGTGAAGTGACTAGAGGGTTGGAACTTTCAGCCCCAACCACCGGCCTCTGGAAAGAAGGAGGTGGCTGCAGATTAAGCTCTATAGGATACAATGGGATTCCACGTTGATGGGCTTCCACATCGGTACCCAGGTGGGAGGGCAGTGCATCCCCAGTTCCACAGTGACAGAAGCTCCTGGGCTCAGGACCCTTCAGACTTCACCGTGGGTACCTCTCTATCTGCTTGTTTGTATCCTTTATTGCATCCTTTATAATAAACTGGGAAACATAAGTAAACGTGTACCTGAGCTTTGGAAGCTGTTCTAACTAATGATTGAATCCAAAGAGGCAGCCATGGAAACCTCTGATTTATAGCCCATAGGACAGAAGCACAGGTGACAACCTGGACTTGAGATTGGGGTTTGCTGTGGGGGTATCTTGTGGGGCTGAGCCGTTAACCTGTGGGATCTGGTGCTACCTATAGGTAGATAGTGCCAGAACTGAGTTTAATTTGTAGGACACCTCATCAGTGTCCACTGAGAATTGGGGACTGCTTGGTGGTGTGGAAAACCTTCCCCACACCCCTTCTTTGATGCACTGTCTGTGACAACTGTCACGCTTCAGCAGCAGAGTTGAATACTTGAGACCGAAACCTTAAACCCTCCCAAGCCTCAAATATGTACCATGTGGCTCTTTACAGGAAAAGCTTGCCAAGCCCCGTCTTAGGGTATGAGTGGCCGAGACGGGGTAGCGGGCCCGACTACGGGAGGAGAGGAGGTCCAGGAAATCACCGAGAACAAAGACAGATCTGCTGAGGGATTTGCAATGCCACCTGGTGCCCGCCGAGGCCCTGCGGCCCCCTACCTTCCAGCCCTTAGGCATCTGCCTGCTCCTCTTTGGAAGATAAACTCCTGACAAGCGTTTGCCTTACTTAGCAGAATTAACAGCCTTGGGAAATGACTAGCCTCACCGTAGCTCAGGCTGACTTGTTCCAGCCCACGTCTCCTTATCGGAATCATAAATTCCACCACCTTCCTTGTGTGAGCCCACGTCTCCATCTTACTGGAGTCATAAGTCCACTATCCTCCCATATACCAAAGCCCCTTACCTCACTTATAGCCAAAAAAACCCTCTGTTCCCCTATCTCTTTGTGTCCACAGCCCCTTCCTCAGTAAAAGACCCTGCGCGTTCACAGTTGGTGCACACGCAGACAGCTCTTGCCTATGGGGCCCACTGTTGCCTGTAGCAGTGAACTTATTAAACTTTCCCTTTGTTCTTAAACGTCTCTTGGTTTCTGGTAAATTCTTTTTACCGACCCGTGACACTGGCCCGCCACCAAGTGTTCCCCCAACAGGAGTCACAGTGAGCAGGGAAGGAAGCTGACTGAATTCACGGGCCAGGGTCCCTCTCCCCTCCAGGCCTTGACATGAGGAACTCCCTTTGCTGGAAACCTCTTCCAGACCTGTTATTCTGGAAAACTCCTGCTCATGCCTTAGGAACAGGTCAGAGATCATCTCTAGAACCCTTCCCCTGACCCCCTGGCAGTGACCAGGGCATTTCTCTGCTCCTACGCTCATCCTGTTACCCGAAAAACTGGACTTGCCTCCTGGTGGGTGTCAGACCAAAAGACACAACCAAGCCAAAGATCGGGAGAAGAAATGATTTATTATTACTTGCAGCGCGTAAGGAGAACTCAGGGGATCATTTCCAAAGCAGTGTCTCCCCAAACAGCAAAATTAGGGAAGTTTTGAACTAAGGGTACATGCATACTCGTGAAGGAGCTTGGATTGCGGAAAGAGTCCAAGCTTTAGTTGACTGAAGTCACGAGGGTCAGAAAAATCGAACATCATCACCCTTTAGGTTCCAGCTGATCTGATGGTTGACAGCTTCATGCTAACCTTTACCACTGAAACAGAACTGGGAGCCTTTACAACTGACGTATTATCTTTGCTATCCTTACTTCTCTTGCCTGATAACAGTCCTTTGTTTCTGCATCCTTTTGTTCCCTTAAGATCATTAAATACCGATACCTGTTCAAGGCCACGCATTGTGGCCAGGCTTAGATCACAAAATGGCTCAGGCCAAAAACGGCTTTTCTTCTGTCAAGAAAGCCATGCCTGATTTTATTTTCCCTGGGGACCCCTTACCTTATCTGATTGTAATCTGAGCACCTAGTGATGAACCTCAGAGGTGTCCCCAAGATTGGGGCCTCCTGGAGGCCAGAGTCTTGCTTCCCTGAATGAGAAGGGGGCTGCACATGAAGGAACAGATCTGCAGAGACCACTCCCACCCCAAGCTTCAGCTAAGGAGACCGAGGCAACAGGGCATGTGATGAGGGCGTATCTGGAGGTCAGCTGGGTGGTTCTGGGCAAAAACCCACCTTCCTACTGTTCACAGGCCTGAGGGAGTGGTCAGGCTCTCAGCAAGGGCAGCTGTAATGCGGGTGCTTCTGGGGTCCAGCCACACCATGGGCTTGTCAGAATTCAGTGGCCATGGCCCGTTCTCCCCCTCACACTGGTGGCAGGGACCAGGACCACAGGCATACCACAACTCAGACCTGATGACAGAGCCAGTAGTCAGTGTGTAAAAAAACAAAGTGTTTATTTATAAGCAGGAATGCTATCTGGGATACATACAGTGCAAACTCTTCTTGTCTTGGGACCAACACAAGCCCACAGACTGGGAAACTGTTACTGAATTAGGCTGCATGAACCCCGACTTGGGCCCTTGGCGGAGAAGGTTCTTTTTCCCACTCAGGTTCAGGCAACCGAAAACAAAACCGAAGCTGAGATCAAAGCAGTGCAAGCTTAATTCAATGACCAGAGTATGGACACACGGGACTTAATTCATAGATCAACTTCTGGCCTTAACGGTAAGAGGGACTTGCTTTTAAGGAGTAAGGATGAATGATGGGGGAGGAGTGAGACTAATGATGGGGAGCCATCTGCGTTAGTTTTCTGGGAAAGACCCAGGGCTTTCCTGGAAAGGGGGTGTCACTCTTTTTCTATCCTTTTATGGTCAGTGATTTCCAGTCATGGCCACCAATAAGTATGTCATTTAGTAGCTAATGTAGTAAAATCTGCGTAGAATAAGACTCAGTCTGTTGGAGGTCAGATTCATCGCCATGTTGGTTTCAGCTGGTTCCATCCAGTTTTTGTTTTTCTCTTCCTATTGCTTTCTTTCTTTGTGTCCAGACCCTGTGATTTAAAGATATATGTTCGTTCCTGTTCCAAGGAGGGGTTGGTGGATTTTGAGCAAGAGTCTGGTGGCAACTCTGGTTACAAAATAAGGCCACACCCCAAAAGCGTCTCCTTCCAATTCATCCCTGCTCTGCTGGGGTGATGGCAGGGAGGCTGAGGTCCTCCACCAGGGGGCAGAAGTGCTCCACAGCCGTAAAGGGTCCAATGTGGCCGGAGACCCTGGCCAGTCCAGGCAGCGAGACATCTGGATTCCAGGGTGGGAAACCTTTCTTCACTTCATGATAATGGCTGGACTTCTCCTACCCTCCAAAAGTTCAGCTGCCAAGTTCAAGTCCAGTGGAACTTTTCAATAAGGGATCCAAGTATCTGGGACCCAAATGTCTTCTCAAGGAGGCCCCCATCCACCTTCCTTCTAGAATCCAGTTAAGGCCACATTTGTCCACCACCTGCAGGGATGGCCTGGGCATGTGATCGTGGGGAGCGGGCTGACTCCTTAATTGGGAAGAATCTCTCGGCAAACATGTTGGCTTCAGCTGCTTCCGGCAGGCCTGAACACCATGGGCTACACAGAACCACAACACGCGACACAGACACGCAGACCCAAGACTGGCTCTCAGCATCTCCTGTCCATTCAAGATCTCGGCAGGCACAGTGCTAAAGTGGTTCCGAGGCTCCACCGGGACCTGGGACTCCAGGAACAGTGGGGCTAGAGAAACAGGAGCATCCCCTCGGGAGGCAAAGGAGGAAGGTCCAGGCTGAGGTAGGAGGAGACGGCTGCAGGGCCTCAGTCATCTCCAGTTCCTGCAACTCCCTGATAGGAAAAGGCGTGGCCTTGGAACCCCACACCAGACAGTGGTGGGGGGAGGGTAGGCTGCAGCTGTGGGTAAATCACAGTGAAGGTCAAAGGCAGAGGATGCAAACTCTGAAAGTTTGGCTTTGTTACATTGTTGGCTTGTTTGTCCGCACGATGCTTACTTTTTTTTTTAATTGCCACACGTTAAAGCTGGAAGGTTTCTGGTTAGAGGTTTGCCATCTTAACCAGGCCACAGCACTCATTCAGGCTGTCTGCCCAGGCCCTCTGGGCATCTGGTTTTCACCCCATGGTATAAGAGATGGAGGCAGCAGGAATGGATCTGGAGGTGGTGTTTCCAAAGGGTCCTGAGCAAAACTGAGGGACCCCCATCTCCTGCAGGGGTTGCTACCCCCTCTCTGCACAGAACCATCTGATTGATGACACACCGCTCCCCCCCCCCCACCATCCTGCAGCCTCACATTCAGGCTAAAGCCCCGCCCCTTCTCCACGAATGACGCACACAGCATCCCCCCTCCCAAGCAGGAAGCCAGAGCCAGGTAGAGCCCAAGGGTTCAAATAAACAAACAAACAAAAAAAACCCAAAAACAAAAAAACAAGGGCTCCAGAAGCCAAGCCGACAGGGCCGGCGATGGGGCAGCTCTCAGAGAGGCAGGGGCTTGCCCCGGGCTGCCCGGCACATCTGTGTCCACCAGCCTTCCAAGAAAGACGCACGTCAGGACAAGACACACATGACTCTCCCAGCCTCATTCTTCTGCCTGCAGGTGACAGGAAGGCTGAGGCTGTGGAAACCACAAAAGGAATTCGGCCCAGAAAGAGCCAGAGTCCTGGAGGTGAGGGGCCTAGAGGGACCAGGGATCAGCCCAGATTGGCTGTGAGACAGCCCACACCAGCCTGGTTAACTGGACTTCATCCCGGCATCAGGCACGCCGAGGGGCAGGGGCTTCTCCTCTGGGCTCTGCAGCAGAGTCTCTGGAACTCCCGGCTGGGACTGAAGAGGGCATTCCTCCTTGGAGAAGGGGACCTGCTCATCTTTCGGGGAGCCCGAGGGGCTGGTGTCTGTGTCTCCTGTTGTGGAGCTGGCCTGGGAAGGGCATTGAAAGCCATGGTCCGAGCTGCTGCAAACATTGACAATGCAGGTGACATTGACCTGGGTTCCGTGGCCGCCAGAGGATGGCTCTGCTAAACAAAAGACAGGAGAGGGCGGTCAGTCCAGGTCTTGGATTGGGCGGAGTCTTCACAGCCGGTCGTCTGCCCAAGAGACAGGTCAAGACAACTGGGGAAAGAGCACTGGGCCAGGAGCCAAGAGGCCCCGTTTCTAGCCCAGCTCTGCTGTGTAACCTTGGGTCAGTCCCTTAAACCTTCGTGTGCCTCACCTGTCAAACAAGCATACCCCACCCCATTCACCCCATAGACAGGAGGAGCCAATTATACAAAGCATACGAAGGTGTTCCAAGAACAAAACACACTGCCCACGAAGAACCAGAGAAGTGAGCCGGGACAGGAAGTACATATTACAGAATACTCGTCAAGCAGTGAAGATGGAATACTCTCCTGTAACTGCAGGAAGGCGTCAGCAGCCCCGGCCACACCAACTATGAAAGGGTGAGAAGCCTGTCACTGGCCCATCATCTCTGTGCCAAGGAATCAGCACCAAAGGGCTTGAAAATTGCTCCTTTATGGAAATTAAACATTGACCCTGAGCTTGTCTTTATTTACAGCAAATCTTTTTCTTCCATGCAGAGCTGCCTCTAAAATTTCGTAAATCTGGGATTCCCGGATGGGGTAGGGGTTGGTAGTTTGTCTGCATCACTGAGGCCAGGATGCCTTGAGCTCTGCAGCCTGACGATCTGGGTTTGAATCCCTGCTCTGCCTTCATAAACTTGGCCAAGTCACTTAACCTCTTGGAGCCTCAGTTTGCCCAGCTATAAATTGAATCTAAGGACCCTTGCCATGGATGACTTTGCCCTGTTCATTGCTGTATCTCAGGAGCCTGCATGGCCCCTCAAGGCAAGCTCAATGAAGCAGGAGCTGAACACTGGGTCCATATATCCAACTGCCTCTTCTGTACCTCAACTTGATCCCATCCCGTCTCCCATCCAACCTGCTCTTCCTCATCTCAGTTCACATGGATGCCATTCCACCCCGATGCTCAGTCCCATAGCCCTCAGACTCATCCTTCCCTCACCCCTACATCCAATAGACCAGCAATTCCTACCGGGTCCACCTTCCAAAGATTCTTCAAGTTCACCACCTCCTGCACACCACCATTCACTCCCACCTGGACTAGTGTGAACAGCCTCCACCTGCCTCCTGGCTTCTACCCAGCCCCTCTGCAGTCTGTTCTCCACCAGCAGCCAGAGCTAGCCCTTTTAAACCTGGCAGATCACTTTTTTGGCTGCTCAAAACACCTACAAGGCCGTGCATGATCTGGTGCCTGCCTTCTCCTGCCCCAACTCCTGCCGCTCTGAGATCTTGGCTGGGTTTCTTCTAGCCAGACCCACCTCCCTGCAGCTCCTTGAGCCCCCTCAAGCCTCAGGGCCTTTGCATATGCTGCTCCCTTAGCCTGGAACGCTCCTCATTATTCCCACAGCTCATTCCTTCCTCTACTCAGGCCTCAATCCAAAGGCCACCACCTCCAAGAAACCTCCGTGGCCCAGGATGGCAGGGCCTTTCTGATCATTCCCCACTGTGGTCCTATGTGAATGAATAAAACCCAGCTCACAGGCATGTTCTATTCTTTTAGGTAGTAGTGTTTCTAAGTGAATTGGCTGTCAACATTTAAAATTCAGGAGTTTACATTTTAAAAACATGAATGTGTAGCTTCCCTTGGGAACCAGATCAGGGAGGCCTGGCTACACGGGACCCACAAACAGGCAGGATGGGAGCCAGACTGGGGAGGCCTGGCTACACAGGACCCGCAGACAGGCAGGAAGGGCTCCAGGTCACAGGTTCAGCCCTCCCAGCCCTCCCAGCCATGCAGGACATCTAGGTGTCCTGAGTTGGTGAGGGACTGGGTGATGGATAAGCTGAGAGCAGAGTAAGGGCTGGACACAAAAGCGCCCCTCAAAAACTAACAGCTACTGCTTCTGTTTCTATAGGGACCTGCTGAGTGTCCTGGGGGCGCAGGGAGGGCTGGCTGTTTGTATTCCAGTCTAGTTTGTTTTCAGACTCCAGGGAAGCCTGGGAGGAAGATGGAGCCAGCAAGTGCTTGGCTCAGAACAGCCTCAAACAGGCCCAGAGGAGGGAGGACTGAAATTACTGAGCTGGGAGGAAATTTCCACCTTGTGCCTCCACAGCACCCAAATGTCACCCAGAGTCACCACGGCCTTTGCACATCATGAACAAGACAGTGCGGGGGCAGACAGGAGACCACGAAGGGGCAAAGATCTGAGGTTTACCCGTTCCCACAGTGGAGAGAGGTGTTTGGGTGGGAGGGAGAGAAGGGGAGGGCAGATGCCAGAGAGACAGCTGGGGAAGGAGCAGAGAAGTGAGGGTAGAGGGGGTGGGCAGACAAGTTCAGGGGTCCACATGGGGGCCACACCAGGATGGGTGTGGGAGAGGTATCACCCAGAAAGCAGAAAGAGGAGTCTCAGAGTTGGATGAAGACCAAGAGTCTATATTTGAATCTCACTCACTCATTTGACAAACATTTAGGGCCACCTGCTGCTCCAGCCACTGACCCTATCCCCTCCTCGGGGAGTTTTTAGGCTGGGGCAGGGGCCATTGACAAGACATCACACTGATGAGGGCGGGCTATGGTGGGAATATAAAAGCGGACACCCCAGTCCACTCCCTGAGTCCGGTGGCAGGTAGGAAAGCGTGCTGCAGCCCTGCCAAGGAGCTGCCACTCTTATCTCCAGACTGGGAAACTGAGGCTCGATGGGGTTAAGGAGACTGCTCAGATCCTCACGGCACCAGAGCGGCGAGGAGGGCATCACAGAATGATGGTCACTGCCTTGACCCACCAGCCAGCACTGCCAGATGGGAGGGAGAGATGCAGGCCAGTGGACTTGGCCACTCACTACAAAGCACACCCAAGGAAGCCCCCGGCTTTCTGGGGGATCCCTGCAGGGGCCGCCTCCAATGTGGGCACTGCAGATGTTCACCAGGGGTGACCCTGGTCACAGACCAAGTGCAAGGCAAAATGCAGATGGTGTAAACAGGGCATGGGCTTCTCCAGACCCCACAACCCGATGCCCCAGGCCCAAAAAGACCGGGTAACAGGCCACAGGGAGTGAAGCCCCAGAGACATCACTTAACTCCCTCGGCTTTCTAGCCACAGGCTCTGGACCCTGACCCTGAGAGCCCAAAGGTGATTCCTGGCTTTTCTGTTTACTAGCTGTGACCTTGAAAAAGCTGTTTAACCTCTCTAGGCCTTAGTTTCTTCATCTGATAGGATGAGGAAATATAATAGGAATTAATATAATAATACTGTATTATAATAACATAATAATATACAATAAGCATAATTATGATACATTATATTAATTATATTATGTTATGGTACATATAATATTAATATATTTTCATGTAGTGACTTATAATATTGACATATAATACTGTTATATGCTATAATGCACTGTATGTTATATGTAACATTAATGTATATAATGTTATTAATATATCAATATATACTATTTTTAATACAATATACTATTAATATGTACTATTATGTTTATGCTATTTTATACACAATATATTTTATATATATTATAATATGTAGGAAAACTCCCTGCTTGGGTATGGAGGACTCAGAGGACAAGCTGAGTCAGTCTAGAAGGAAAGATGTTCCTGGTGAGAGAACCCACAGGGCAGAGGTGGGAGGGAGGTGGTGGCTTCAGAGAACAGAAAGAAGCCTGTGGCTCATGTGCACCTGAGGGGTGGAGGGAGGCAAGGCTGAGGGGAGCCAGGGCTGGTGGCACAGGGTCCCAGTGTCCTACCAGGAGCTCAGACCTCGTCCTGCAGGGGAGGCCCCGGATGAGATGGCTTATATGGAAACCAGGGGCGGAGGGCGGGGGGATGAAGCCAGGTGGGCTCCTGCCTCTTACCTGAGCTGCAGGAGCCAGCCTGGGCCTCCCCAGCCCCGCCGGCCGTCTCTGCACCCGGCGCCTGCAGCTGGGACCTGGTGGGCGCCCTCCGGTCCGTGGCGCTGGCCGAGCTCTCCAGGGAGCTGCTGCTGGAGCTTGGCGCCGTGGTCAGCAGGTGCTGCTGCTCGGGGCCTGGGGCACCTCGGGCCTTGTCTGCGGGCAGGTGTGGCTGGATGGGGAGGAGAGGACGGAGGGCAGTCAGCCCCTGCCCCAGCCTCTCGGCCCCTCTTCCTTCTCACCACCGTCAGCACTTCACAGTTTACACAGCACTTCCGCCCATGCCTACACACTCTTCCCCCGCACAGCACGTCTAGGATGTGTGGTTCTCCATGGCTTCCATGATTAGCATCTGCCTTCCCCACCGGAGTGTGAGCCCTAAGAGGGCAGAGGCCACGTGGCCCTGTGCACCGAAGAGTCTTAGAGGTGGGCCAGGATGTTCATCCTCATTTTGCATTAGGAAGCAGAGGCCCAGAGAAGAAGAGCGACTTTCCTAAGGTCACCCCAACAGCCCAGAATGAGGTGGCTCAGCTTAGCAGCCGAGGAGCTGGATTCTGGAACCAGATCACATGTATACAAATCATGACTCCATCACTCACTAGCTCTGCAACCTTGGACAATTCACTCAACCTCTCTGTGCCTCTGTTTTTTCATCTATGAAGGGAAAATAACAACCTACCCCCGAGGCGGTTGTGAAGATTAAATGGCTGAGTTTTGTAAAGCACTCAGAACACTGCCTGTTGCACAGCAAGCGCCAGTCAAGGGTTGGTTAATTCAGGGCTATGCAAACTACTGTCCAAGCTACTGTCCTGGGCAAAGTCCAGCCTGTCGCTGTTTCTGTACAGACTGTGAGCTAAAAATGGTTTTTACAGTTTCTGACGGTTGAAAAAATATTTAAAGAATGATATTTCATGACCTGAAGTTATGTGAAGTTCAAATTTTAGTGTCCATAAATACAGTTTTATTGGCACACAGCTGCTCCCATCTGTTTATGTAGCGTCTGTGGCTGCTTTCCCACAACAATGGCAGGTTTGAGTAGCTATGACCGAAACCAGATGATCCAAAAAGCCTAAGTGTTGACTGTCTGGACTTTTATGAATCACAACAACAATAATAAAATATTAGCCAACACTTGAATCCATCCAGTGCCAAGCACTGTGCTGAAGCCCTTCCAGACACCATCTGTACCCATCCTTCCAGGAGCCCAGTGTGTCCTCACTTTGCAAACGTGGAAACCGAAGCCCAGAGCGATTGAGTTTGCCTGCCCAAGTTCACACAGCTAGGACGGGGTGCCTCTGGGCTAGAACCTACCAGCCCTTCCTGAGTGTCTGGGGTTTCAGCCCTGGAGGCTCGAGACGAAGGGCCCTGTTTCCGGACACCCGTGCTGGGTGCACACGGGAATTTCACTCTGAGGCGTTGCTTGTCAGCACTAACTGAACAGGCGCACAAGCCCTCGCTGTGGGGTTTTGGGAGATCATTGGATTCCAGAAAGAAAGAAGACAGAGGGGCCACATTCTCCCCCACTGTCCTGGTCTGCCCAGGACGAGAGGGTCCAAGGTGAGAGAGATGCTAGAGGGACCCAGCCTAGCACGGTTGGGGGAGGGAAGGGTCAGAGGTGCAGGACACAGGGAGGGCTGAGGCCCACCCCGGCCTCATTCCTGAGGGAACTACAATTCCAGGCGTGCTCTGAGCACTGGCAGATGGGAGTACCTTCCCTGGGCTGATGGAGCAGCTCTGCCGATCCCCGCAGCCCTGGGCCCCCAGCCCTGCCTGAGCCCTCCTGAGTCCTCTGTGTCCTGAGGCCAGCTCACAGACTCTCACTGCAGGCTGGATGGATCCTTCGCAAGCAGTCCCCGTGAGGCCACGGAGGCCCAGAGAGGGCGAGTCTCCTGCTCAGTATCACACAGCTGGTCTCTGGCAGGCACAGAAGCCCAGATCAGTGTACCAGCACTGCGTGCTTCCCGCTGAGTCCTGCCTCCCTGGTTCACTGCCCCCGACTCTAGAGGAAGGGAGGGCATTTCAAGTTCATGCTGAACCTTCGCTCAGATGGTCTGACCTTGGTATTGGACCCCACCCCCCAGCCCTGCTCTGAGCTTAGACAGGTGGGGGAGAGGGAGGGGGAGGAGGAGGAGAAGCATCCAAATGTCATTCCTCACAACCTCCAGAGAAGGGGCTTTTCTGTCTGTGTCCCGCTTTTATGCTGGTGGCTAGGGCGGTGCAGAACAGAAACCCACAAAGGTCACAGCCTGTCTCCCTCCCCCAAAGTAACAAGTGGCCAAGTTCAGGCAGGCTCTGAGATGGGCAGATGCATTCTGAGTCCTGTTCCTTGGGCTGGGACCCCAGTTGGGGGAGCACTGAGGGGCTCATTCAACAAACATGATGCCGCAAGTCTGTCCCCCTCACTTACTAGCCAGGCCCAGGCACCGGCAGAAGCAGAGACGCTGACAAAGCCGCTGGCTGGGTCTGCTTCCGTGTGTTCCCGAGGCTCACACACCTGTCTATGCAGGTATGCGGGAGTATGAAGCCTGCACACTCATCTGCCTATGTGTGGTGGGGCATGTGTGCACGTCTGTGTGTGGTGCAATGAGTGTGCTGGAGGTGGTGAAGAGAGGCTTTCCTAGGTTTTTGTCTCAGGCCATTCTCATTAGCTGTGTGACCTCGGGAAAGTTACTTCACTTCTCTGAGCCTAAGATTCCTGGGCTGTAAAATTGGGACAATACTCACATTGCCTGTGTCGGGCATAGCATGGCTGGGAGACTAAATAATGCCCAGTACTGTGCCTGGCCCATGTTCAGCACCTCAGAAACATTCTCCCTCTTTATGAATTAAGGACTTGCATGTGAATGTGTGTGTTTGTGGGGGTGACTGTGCGTGAGCTCGCACACATGGATTCACTGGCCTTTTCTGAACAAAGGGAAGCCTCTGTCCCGCCATGCCTTGGTATTATTTCTATAGCAGGAGGGACAGGGCGGTGCTGAGACACCGTCTTCTCAACCCCAGCAGCCTAGGCAGGAGGGTGACTACGCAGCCATTAGTGGGGACCACCGCCAGCCAGCTGAGGAGCAGAGCGGGGCACAGGCTGAGTGCGGGGGTGAGGGCAGGGCTGGGAGGCCGGGCACTGATGGGCAGCTGGGAAGGTGACCAACCTTTGAGGCCAGGCCCTGCTGGGGATGGGGATCCTGGAAACAACTGTGAAAGTCTGCCCTGGGCGAACAGGATGGTGGTAAAAACAAGGCCTGCAGATTCAGACTGAGTTTCAAACCTGGGCTCTGCCACTCCCTGAGTCTAACCTTCCCTGAGTAACTGAATCTCCCTGAGTCTCAGTTTCTCCCTCTGTGAAATGGGGATGATGCTACTGTGTACCTCACAGGGGGTGTGTGAGGATACACAGCTTGGCCCGGGGCTCAGCCAGTGTGGTGCTGGACCAGCTCAAACCTGTGTGTGTTTCTTCCCAGCTCCACATTCAGTAAGGTCTGGGTAGCTTAAAATTGGCCACAGTGGGAGTTTATAACACAGAAACGAGCAAACAGCACAAATCAGGGGTTTGGGGGTTTTTCCCACCTGGAGGGCCAGTGACCAACATGTCATTGGGCTCCAAACACAACAGCACTCAACAAACAGTAGTTCACATTCATGAACACAAAACTGAGTGAAGCGAAAGGGGAGTTGTGGCTACAGGCCAGCCAGCAGCTGTCAGCACCACTGGACTGAAGCCAGAAAAAGGAAGGCGTGGCATTCGCACGCTGGGGGAATGAGAAATGGTTTGAGCTCCCAAACCAGTGTTTCTGTCTGCTGAAGTACCAGAGGGCAGGTCAAAGAGTACTGGGCCAGGAGTCCAGAGACATACTGCTGTGTGCCCTTGGGCAAGTCGCCTTCCCTCTCTGCACTGCTTTTCTCATCAGCACAGTTGGGAGATGAAATCAGTCTCTGGTTCCTACCACATCCAAAACCCTGTGTAACCCTCAGGCACTGGTTCCCAACCAGGGGCGGTTCTGTCCTCCAGGGAACCTTTGACAATGCCTGGAGACATTTTGGTTCTCATTGCCGGGAGACGATGCTACCGGCATCTGTGAGGGAGAGGCCAGCGACATCGCCGAGCAGCCTGCAATGCACCGGATAGCCCCTCAAGACAAAGAATTATCAGGCCCCAAACATGAATACAGCTGAGGCTGAAAAACCCTGTCCCAGCAGGACAGGGGACATGGAGGGAAGGCTTTGGACTCTTGTTTCCTCATCTGTAAAACTGGGTAAAAAAAACCTGCCCTGCCTACCGGGTATGGGGTTGCAGCAGACAGAGTGCGTTACATCACCCCACAGCCATTTCCAAGCCCTCTCCCAGGTCCTCCTCCACTGTAAAGGCTAGGAAAGCAAAGCAGCCCGTTTCCCAGCCTCCCTTGCACCATCTGGCCAGAGACATAAGACAAAGAAATAAAAGGAGAAGTCTACCCAGGGCTTCTAGGAAAGCATGCAGTTCCCTGTAAAAGGGAGCATGGCTGTCCTGGATGTTTTCCCCTCTTCTTCCTGCCTCAAACCTGGAGGTCACGTTTGCAGTGGTGATCACCATCTTACGATGACATAGGTCAAAAGCAAGAAAACAAAGGACAACACACTAAAGATGGCAGAGCCTGGGGTCCTGCTGGCCTCATGGAAGGGCGCAACTCAACCACTCCAGCTGCTGTCGGCCCCTTGACTTCATGGTATGAGAGAAAATAAAGCCCTTTTAGGTCACCCTTAAGTTTTTGGTTACTTGCTGCCAAATGCCTTCCTGACGGTGAACTGATAAAATACTACATCAGTGTTTTGTTTCTAGCAGAAATCCTGCACAGACCCTGCTTCATAAAAAAGATCAGAGGTGAGCTGCTGTGGCTGAAGCTGGGGGAGGACTCAGGGCCCTGGCCTCCACCTCAACCCCAGAGATGACCCCCAGGCAGGGCCCTTTGGGGAACGCCAGGTTACCTCAGCACTCAGTTTGAAAACCACGGCTCCGTGAGGAAGTGCTTTGTTAAACATCACGGAGCTGCTGAGAACTGGTGCCAGCTGGGTGAAAAGCACCACCTCGCAAGCTGGGCTGAGGAGACACTGTCCCCACTGAATGGTGAGGAAACAGAGCCATGAGCAATTTCACGTCCGCCCAAGGTCACACCGTGCGCCCGTGACCACACGCCTACCACTGACAGCACTAGCCCCCTGCTCCCTGATGTGGCCTTTCACACTCACAGTCTCCTTTATTAGCCCATGGAGGGTGTGGCCGGCCTTTCCTCAGCCTCCTAGGGCTCTGCACCCTCCCTGAAACTGGACAGATCATCCGAAAGAACCCACTGCTTCCCATGGGACAACCCAGCCCAGCAGGAAGGGGACCAGGGGAGAAGGAGGGGGGAGGCAGTGGGGCACTCACCACCTTGGCGTCTCCTTGCAGGCAGAAGGGCTTCTCTGCAAAAAGGAGAGAGGGGGCGAGTCAGGGAGTGACTTCCTCAGGCCATGTCTGTTCTCGCTAGGAGGGAGCATGGGGCCCAAAGAGAAGCAGCCCCAAGGGAAGCAATCATCTCCCGACAAGGTGCAGAGAAGCCTCTATACCTGAGTCTCCAGCTGGCCCGACACTGCTCCTCTCCCCTCCCGCCGCCCCCCACCATTCTTCAGCCCCTGCCCCACTTTGCTCAGACCATGCCCTCTGCTTCGCCCTTTCTTTCCTGCTCTTCTGTCCCCACCAAAATCTTGCCCAGCTCATATGTCACCTGCTCGGGAAGGCCTGAATCCCCCAGACAAGAATCTTGGACTCCTACCCTCTGGGATAAGCCTTGATGGTGTCTTGTCTTTCAGGAGATAAGTTATGGGAAGTGCCTTCTGCCCCAGGCTCTATGCTCCTAAGAACAGGGACTACCATACGCAGGTCTGTCCCACCCAGAAGGCTGTGCCCAGTGCTGGACGCACAGGAGGTGCCCCAGAAAAGCTTCCTGAACCAATGAATGAATAAATGGATGAGAAAAGGAAGGAATGGAATCTTACTTTTCTTCTGGGTCATGATGACACAGTTCACGACGACTAATATTAGCACACCCAAGGCTGTCACACCCACAATCAGTCCTGGAAGGAAAAGAAAAGCTTGAAACAGCTGCAAAATGCAAATTCAAGTGTACCAGGGGTTCCAGGTCCGGTCAGGGCAGGGCAGGTCATTCAACAACCAAAGATGACTGGGGCTGTCGCAGGCGAGGGGCAAGCCCCGTCTAGAGGCTCTCAAATTCAATTACAAAGCAGACAAACCAGAATCCGTGGACCAAACAAAATACGTCTGTGGGCCACACTCAGCCTGAGGGCCACGAGTGTGAGACTTCTGGGCTGAGGCAGTCCTAACCCCCGAAGGGAGGCCCATGAGGTGACCTGGCCTAGGCCACTGTCTTTACAGCTTAATGGGTTTGTCAGAAATAGCAACCAGGAGACCATCTCCACTTTCAAATAAAACGCTGACCCTACCTCTCCCCACCCAGGAATTCGCAGTGGCATTACCAAGTCTTGGGAGAAGGAGATTTCAACGCCACGTGCACCCCTGGCTGCAGCACAGGATCCAGCCCCCAACAGGCTCTCGGTAAGACTCCGAGAGAGGAGGGAGGAAGGGAGGAAGAGAGGAAGAAAAAAAGGATGAAAGGGCCCTCCTGTGACTCACCAATTGGAAGAGAGATGTTCCCGGCGTTCTGCCCTTCAACTGGGGAACTTGGATGACTTGGGACCATCGGGAGTGGGATGGAGGTACTTGGGGCTGTGCTGGTCCCTGGAGTCGGCTCCACATGTTGGGATCTCGTGGGGGCTGGGCCGGGGACCACTTTCTGGGTAGGGAGCACAGACGTGCAGACAGCATCCATCCTTGCGGTGCCGGGGATGACTACCGAGCTACAGCTGACGGGGAGGAGGCTTGGTCAGGGGGCAACAGAGGACCGAGTGGCTCAGGGTAGCTGGGCTCACTCGCAGGAGCCAGGCCAGCGTGCAGGGAGCCCAGCAGCTAGGCTAGGGGAGTGAGTTCCTGTGCCACGCCCTCTTACAAGACTGTCCCTTCCTGTCCCCACCCGACTTTTCCCAATGCCTCCCACCCAGTCTTGACTTCCAAGGCAAGGCTCCTGTTCACCGTGTTGTCTGTCCAGGGACCGACCCACTGTCAGATAAACCAGTCCTGGTGTTGAACAGGGCTCAGCAATGCCTCAACCCAAGGGAGTAACTGGGGGGATTCCAGGCATGGTGGCCCGGCTGTTTTGCGCTCCAGGCCTCATGATCGTCCAGGGACAGCACCCCCACCCCACCTCTGTTCCTCCAGAAGCAAAGGACTCAGCTACTCACATCTGGTGGGGCCTGCAAGTATCTGTGGACGATGTGGTGTTGGAGAATGTCCCCGGGGCACAGGGAGCACACAGGACATCTGATGTTGCCGTTCCTTCAGGGAGAAATCGGAAACTGTCACCAACTCAGATACTCCGTGGAACAGGTGGGCCCTGGCTCCAGGGGAACTGGAGCAGGGAAGTCTCAGAGGCCCGCGGGGTTCCGTCTGCACCTCTACCCCACGAAACACACACGCATGCGCGCACGCACACCCACACACAGACACACCCACCCACACACACACAGAGCTGGGCAGCTTGTCCTTAACTAATTCTAGTGACTTCATCTTCCATCTCATTTCCCCGTAGCTTGGGGCTTAATGTGCTCCATCTCGGACTCCCCGGGGCCTAGCACGCAGTAGGTGCCTAACCAGGAGTGCTGGAGGGAAGAGTGAATTGGGACGGGTGGACAGATGGGTAACAGGCACCTGGCTGCCACTGACGTTCCCAAGAAGGAGAGGCCTAAGGGGGTCCCCAAGGACCACTGGCCCCGTACCCGGTTTGGCCACGCCGAAGCCAGGGCCACATTTGCGCAGTGGCACGCACAGCCGGCACCCCTCCTGCCTCCCCAGTGTGCAGTACCAGCCCGGTTTGCAGGTGCAGATGCGGTTCTGTTTTGGAGTGCAGGCTTGAGTTTCTGTCTGGTCTACAGGAGCAAGAAGACAGCCAAGGGTCATTCCTGCCTCCACCGGCCCTGCCCGCCACCACGCCCACCCCATCTCCCCAGCCAGCCCCACCAACCACAGAGAGCTCTGATCTCCAGCAGACAGGTGAACTGCCCTCAGCACGGGGCAAAAAGACAATCTGTCACAGGGTCTCCATCCCAGCATGAGCGAGCATGCCTGCTTTCCGAGGCCCAACCTCCTCAACCCTACAACAGGGGGCACAGTTTTCCCACTGCTGCCCTTGGCCGGCCTGCCCCCTGCTGAGATAGAGGATGAGGATGCCTTTAATAAACAGTAAAGCGCTGTGCATGCACTCTCAGGCAAAGGGGCTGGAGGGCATGGTGGCCAGGGAAGGATGCCAGGACCACCAGCCCTCTCTCTGGGCGACTCACCGGAGCTGCAGCGGGAGTTACAACTAAAGCACGCGGGAACCAAGTTCCAGAGCTGGGTGTATGTGCTCTTCTCGCAGGGTTCACACACTGTGTCTGTGGTCTTGTTGCATAAGGATTGCACGCGGTGGCCTGAGAAAGCAAGGCCAGGAGTCTCAGTGGGGTGGTGGCGAGGAGGGTTTGGGGCTCATCCTCTGTTCCTCAGAGCCCCAGGGTTCTGGGTCCGCCTGGGAAGGCTCTTTGATGGGAGCTTTTGACTTCTGCATCAACTGATCTCCCATCAAGCGTGGACCAGCTGTCACTCCATCTCTGAACCCCTCAGTGCTCATAAAATATCTTCCCCTCTGCTCTCTTCAGATGCCTGGGATTCCACCATTGGACCTGTCCTATTAGTCAATAACACTTTAGTGAGAACTGGTTTGTCAGCTCCTGTCTTCTTTATAGTAGGCTAAAATTCTCCAGCTGGGAAAGGTTAAAAAAAAAAAAGTGGGGGTGGGCACGAGTAGCCATCCCTGGTATCTTATCAAGAATGAAGACACAGGACTCCCGAAGGCCTGCAAAGAAGGCATGCCAGTGGCTGGTAGAACACGAAGGCAAATCTTTAAGAAGTTTCTCTTCTGAGCATCTGCCCCCATTTTCATCCTGCCATCTTCACTGCTGGGCCAATCTAGTAACTTCTTACCAAGACCTTGCCAGTTAAGAGAAGAAAGAAGAGTCACTCCTTCTGGGGCCTCTTTAAATGGCCACGGGAGGTGTTAGGTACGTATGTGCCTATCCACATCTCAGGCTAATGCCTCAAAGCTCTCCAACGGTTTTCTGGATCCTGCAGAATAAAATCTAAATCCCTTACTGTGTTCCCTGCTTACTTATCCACTCTGGGCCACACAGTGGCCTCACTGTCCTCCAAGTTCACCAAACAGGCTAACACCACAGGGCCTTTGCACATGCTGTTCCTGGTATATTTGCATGACTCACTCTCTCACCTCCTGCATGTCTCTACCCACCTGTCAGCTCCTCAGAAAGGCCTTCCAGGACCACTCCATATAACACAGCACGTCTTCCTTTGTCTGTCTCCACCTGCCTTCCTCTACCTTGTTTCCTTCACAGAACTTGCTCTCTGATAGGACCACATGTCTATTTCCTCTATTGGCCTGTTTGTCTGTGCCTCTATTAGAATGCAAAGTCCATGAGGGTGAGAATTTAATCTGCCTTGCTCTCTGCTGTATTCTCAGCATGCAGAACAGTGCTTGACTCCCAGCAGATGCTTTATAATATTATAGGAATGATCATATAAATGAATGAATGGATGGACAGCACCAGGACGTGGGCCACCTGGCTTTCCCAACTGGGGTTAGGCCTCAGGTCCACCATCTGTGAAATGGGTAATGTAGTCATTGATTCAGTCAAACATGCACTGAGCACCCACTACATGCCAGGCATTGTCCAGGTACTGGGGATTCAGTGGAAACAAACCACAGACCCTGCTCTGAGGAGCACATAGTGGGGGTGACAAAAGAGAGGCAGACTATGATCACACAGTGAGAAAAGAACTGCTGCCATGGGGAATGCCAAGGGCTAATGGGCACTCAGAGGAGGAGGCAAATCTGGCCAGGCAGTGCAGGCAGGCCTCCTGGAGGAGGGGGACATCTAAGCAGAGGTCTAAAGGATAGGCAGGAGTGAACCAGGGGAAGAGAGCTGGGAAGGGCACCAGGGAGAGGGAACAGCATGTGCAAAGGCCCAGAAGAAAGAGGGAGCATGGGGTGGAAAGGAAGCATCAAAGGCCGTGACCCTAACCCCGTAACCCCTGTACACAGCCACTCCCTTCAAGGCACCAGCCCCCGGGCACCCAGCTAGTCTCAGGGTGAGAGCCCCAGCGCCTGCCCCTCACCAGGTGGACACTTGCTGCAGCACATCTGGACCCTTGTGTCGTAGTATTCTTGCAGCCGGCACAAGCTTCCAGGCTCCGGCACGTAGGGGAGAAACACAACCTGGACGGGGGAAGGAAAGGACAGCCATCAGCAGGGCCACGCACGGTTCCAATACACCTGATGCCCAGACCCCCATCCTGTGTCCTTGACCTTCTCCCTGATGGGATTCCACCGTCAAGGGGACTTCTTCCTTCGGTGGGAGAGCAGGTAGAGGTAGAAGAAGGGATAGTCCCAGCCTTCTTTCACCTCCTCCTCCTCCTTCCTCAGTGTAGCACACGTATGTCTGCAGGTGGAGATGCGGAGCCAGCTGGCTGGAGGGTGGGGCCAGCCCCTACAGCTACACAGGGCAGGTGGGGTCTTGAAGCCTCCCAGAGGGCGGTGGCTTCAGTCACAGAGAACCACAGAGCTCAGCACAGAGCAGCCCGTGACCAGGTTGTCCCCCCTTCCTCCCTGCACCTGGTAATCGCCTCCTCGTCCTTCCAGCTGAGTGCTGCCTTCTCTGGGAAGCCTTCCCAGACTCCCCCAGGCTGCCGCAGGTTCCTCCTCCCCTGGGCTCTCTCTCTAAACACCGGAAATGCCCTTTCTAACAGTCATCTTATTGTGCTGGAATCAGGTACCTTCTTGTCCTCCCACCCCGTGCGGGTGTACGTGCACAAACACGTATATATCCATGCACGCGCACAGGCACGCACCCACATCTGCAATGCAAAGGGCAGGAATGAAAGCCTCATCATCTCTGGACCCTCAGCCTCCAACACAGGGCCCACAGCAAAGTGTGGGCTCAGCAGACGAATATTTGCTGATGACAAGAGTTCTATCTCTTGAGCACTAATGGGTGCCAGGTGCCGTTTGATGTGTCCCAGGTGCCCTAGTCAGTGGATGTCGTTGCCCCCTACTCAGACCCCCTATACCAGCAGGGCACCCATCTCCCGGCTGTCTTGAGTGTTGCCCCATAATGGCTCCCAGCCCTCAGGCAGGACCAACACTGTGGCACAGTTCACGCCCCAGAGCCCCCCTCCCTACCCGTGGGGGCCTGGGCGCATGAACTGGAGGGAGGCAGCTCTCCCTGTGCCTTCCCCCTCCCCTTCCACAGCATCACCCGGGAGTCGTGACTGCCGGAGCCGGAGCAGCCGGGCCCTTGGCTGGTCCCTGCATCAAGGACAAGTGAGCCCAGAAACCCAGCCACCTCCCCGACTCAGCCTGGCAGATCCACCCTGGCAGCACACGACTTGGGTTCAACAGCTGGAAGCATCAGGGGGACGACCCCAAGGGGCTGTGGAGCCACCTGTGGCTCTTCTTAGCCCCACACCCTTGGCCAAGCTGCCTCCTCCGCCTGGAAGAGCCCTCTGCTTCCTCTGACAGCAGCTTCCCCCGGAGGCCTCCCGGCCCACACCCCACCCTGAATACACTCCCTCGGACCCAGAACCCCCACCTTCCTCCCTCAGGACTCCTGGCCCACAGGGCTGTGCCCCCCATGAGATGGGCGCCCTCTGAGGCTGCAGGCTCGGGAGGACTTCTTACTGACACCCCAGAGCCTGGTACGTAGGAGGTGCTCAGGGGTGGCCAATCTCAGCAGGGGACTTCAAAAGAATGTCATTTCTTTCAGGGGTCCAACCCCGGCACCAGGGCCACGAAGCCCCAATACAGGTGCACCCTCCTTGCTGATCGGCCCCTAAAGCCTCTCCCCCACTCCCACCCACCCCAGGCCTGGTCCCAAACCCCAGGAAGTCAACTCTAGGAAGGTTGGGAGAGATACAGGTGGCCAGCAAAGGAGGGAAGTGAGGAACCATTCTGCATCACACAGAGCCTGAAAAAGTAACTTTCATTCCCACCTGAACTGTAAGCTGGTGCACACACATGCACACGCACACACGCACAAGCATGCACACACACATTCAGTCCTGTTCTTTCTTCCCGCGTGCGCACACAAACACATACACACACACACACACACACACACTCACACACTTAGCCCTGGTCCTTCTTCCCTTGCTGTTTGGTCCTGGAGCAAAGCCCTTTTTTAGGGCTCCTCACAGTTGGAGAGGGGGTTCCAAAGCACCTGGGGATGTGTCATAATGCCGACTCCCTCTCCAGCAAAGGAGCAGAGGCTCTGAGCGTGGGTCCAGGAAGCTGTGCTGTTAAGGAAAAGAAGAAAGCCTGCCCAGGTGATTCTGATGGCCCGCTGCTGAGCAAACCTGCCCGACTGGCACCATGGCCAGAGCAAGATGACCCGGGTGGGGCACACGGAGGAGACCCAGCGATCGAGCGAAGGCTAGGGGAGCCCCAAAACCGGAGAAATCAGGCTTTCTGCAGCACCCCCTGGCACCACCGTTCAGCTGTCACATCACCAGTAACTGCAGCCGAGGCCCTGACTGTCCCCACCATTCACAGTCCCCGCAGTGGGCCTTCCCTGTGCTTCCTGTGCCTCCGGCCCTCTGGGCAGCAGCCTCTTGCCTTAGACACTCAGAGAGCGCCCTGAGGGCCGGAAGGGTCCGCGCTTCCCTCCCTGGAGCCCCTGCCCCCCAGGGGCCGGCACAGGTCTCAGGGACCCTCCTCCCCACTAGTCCCTTCGGCCACCACGGGCGGGGCAGCTCCCAGCAGGAGAGGAATTCGCTCCCCTCTGGGGGGCAGCCCCCGTGGAGCAGCCCAGGGCAGCCCGCCCTGCCTCGGGGAGGATTTCCTGTCAGGGCCCAAAGGACCTGACGGGAAAGGGCCTTGCCTTGGCCAAGTCTGGGCTCTCTCTCCACCCACGGGCCAAGGGTTCCAAGACAAAGGCAGCTGGCTGGACCCCTGTGACCCCAAGTCACTGCCCGGCAGCCTCCCCATGGTCTCCCCTCCAGGGTCTTTTCCTGGCTGAATCTTGTCGCGAACCCCTGCCCCACACCTCCTGCTGCTCTGTGACTCCAGCCCTGAGCTACTGGCAGCGGGCAGGAAGGGTCAGCCCTCCCTTAAGCAATCTTGAGGCCTGTTTATCCTTTGGGAAAAAAAAAAAACCCAAACCACAGCACTGTCACGGCTAAACAATGAGGAACAGAAAGCCCCTTGCAGAGCAGGACAAAAGGTCACTCCCTCCGCTGCCCTGCTCACCAGAGCAGAGGCCAGGCAGAGGCAAAGCCCCGGGAGCCGGGCCTCAGTTCAGCAAAGGAGCCACACAGGCCACGGGTCGCCGGAGGACCCCAGAACACTGAGGGCAGCCGCTGGGAAACGCGGGGCCATGGAAGCTTCCATTTCTTTTATCTGGCCTTGGGGAGGCTCAGATCCACACACCAGCCACCCACAGGGGAGCTCTGACTGACATTTAAAAATGAGGAAATGCACTGTGTAGTACTGGATTCGCTCAGCATGCTTAGCAGAACCAACCTTTCAAAACACAGCGTCCCTGGGTACAAACTTGGAAATCACTGATGAGCATTAACCACCCATTTAAAAGGTGGGAAATCTGTGACCCAGTGTGTATGTGTGTGTGTGTGTTGGGGAAAGGGGGGGATTGGAGAAGACAGATCATGGATGGTTAGATGGATGGATGGGTGGGTGGATGGATGGGTGGATGGATGGTGCATGGATGGATGGATAGATAGGTGTGGATATTAGATGATGGATGAATGATGGTGATGGATGGATGGATGGATGGAGAAATAGACAGACAGACAGATAGATAAGAGAGGGAGAGATGATAACAGATGAAAGGAAGGGAGGAGGGAGGAAGGGAAGGAAGGACCAATCTAACACCCAAATTTATGAGGCACGTCTGATTGTGCCCATTTCACAGATGAGGAAATGGAGATTGAAAAAAAGCAAACCCACTTCCCTGGGTCTCCCAAAGGCTATGGGCCATGCCCAGGCCTGGCTGGGGGCAGGCTGATGCAGGGCTGTGCACAAGGGGCCTTCAGAGCTGCTTCATGTCAGGGTCCACAGCTCCATGTCCTCTCCTCAACTCCGCCTCCCTCCTCTTGGGGCAGGAGGAACGCGCCTTAGGAGCAAGTAACGTGTACAAGCATCTGCTCCACCCCAGGAGCAACTGTACGTGCTAGAGCCACCATCAGACAGACTCGTCAGCAGCATGTCACCGCTTGGGGAGGTGAACTGACACAGCCAAGGCTACACCAGGAGAGCCACACACCTACGGCCCCATCCTGCCTCCCTCCTTCTGGGGGCCCAAGCCCCCCTTCCCTCGACATAGATCCTGAGCATCTCCCAAACTCAGCCCCCCCCCCCATGTTGCCTCCATCACTCCCAGTTCTCATCTTTGGCCCTTCGGAGGGAAAGAAAAACATGAGCTATTCATTAAACACCTGCTATTTGCCAGGCCAGGCTGCAGCCACTTTACAGAACCCTACTCCACCCCCAAAAGCAGGTGGGCGTGTGCCCACTTCACAGCTTAGGGAGATCAAGGCACTTGTCTGAGGTCCTCTGGAAGGGAGGAGGTGCAGCTGGGATGTGACTCTTGCCCTGGTCCCATTGAAGAAACCTTTGGTCCCCTCCTCAGGACAGCTGAAGGGGTCAGCTCCTAGGATCCACCCTCCGCCCTAAGTCACTGCCACGCCACCAGCCCCCGTCCATCCACCCCCACGCTGAGCAGGGACCGGGGCACTGGCTCAGGTGGGCACACGTGATCTCTCAGTCTCTCTCTCTTACACACACACACAAACACACACACACTCACCAGTGCAGGGGACCCCTCTTAGCCTCAGGCCAATTCCTCTGACCTCAGCTTCAACAGGTTTCCCAGGTGACCAGCCAGGAATCTCAGAAGAGCCCACCTCCCGCAGCAGACAGGGACACCGAGCACCTGAGACCTGGCTCTTCCCAGAGCTGCCTGTGTCACTGAGCTCCCGAGAGGACCCACCCGCAGGCTGGCAGCAGGCAGGAGAGGGTCAGCAAAGGCTTACAGGTAGGAGTCTGTGAGCAGGGAGGGTCGGCCCAGATGATTGGCAGCTATGCCAAGCGCCTGAGGTATGTGTGGGAGCCAATGACAAGGAGAATGAGGCCCAGAAGCGGGGGCAGGATTGAGGCGCAGCGGCTCAGGGCTGGCAGGAACCTTAGAGATCATCTCAGGCCACCTCCCATACCATGAGGGAGAAAGATGGGGGCAGAGGTGGAAACATTCATTCATTCATTCAACAAACATACTGCACACCAGCAGTTTGAGATGCTGGGCCTTCAGCATCAAATGCCTGCAAGTCCCTGGCCTGAGAGGCTGAGCTCTTGTGGGGGAGACACAGCCACACACGGTGGAAAATGGGAGGTGGCAGCAGAAGCTAAGAAAAAGGGAAAAGCAAGATGGGGTGGGAGGATGCGCTCCATGTGTTCTGTGCACCATCAGGCCAGGGCAGCTAGGCCAGAGGGGTGGGGAGCAGGGCGCTAGGAGACTGAAACGGCAGCCCCTTCTCCTAACAGCCTGCTCCAAGCCAGGCAGCACGCAGAGCTGTTCACACACTACTGTCTCTCTGATTCCCCACCCCAGCACCCTGAGGTCGGTACTGTTCTTATTCCCAAGTCACGGATGAGAAAACTGAGCCTCAGAAAGGTCCCCTCACCTCCAGCCATGTGTTTCTTCCCTGCCCAAGGAAGACTGGACTTCAGCCCCCCTCAGGCCCACCCAAAGGTCCTCCCTCCCTTACTCAGGCACCCCCTCTACTGTGGGCGGTAACTGAATGGCGGTGTGGGCCTGGTTGAGGCTCTAAGCCCCTTCCAGCTCTGGCTTCTTAAGGATGAATGTCAAAAAGCTCAGCCCCCTCCCAAGACCTCAGGAGAACCCACATGAGAGGTGGAAAAACTGAATGACCTGAGAGGTGGGTGCCGGGGTGTGAGACAAGGCTGAAGGTGGGTGTGGAGTGGAGCTTCCCTGTCCCAGCTCTGCCCCTCAAACCCTCTCCCCAGGTGAGGACAGCCTGAGCTGGTGGCCTCTGGGAGGAGACGGCCCAGAGATGTCCAGCCTCCCAGGCCCCCGGACATCCGGCATCACCGGAGGAGCCCTAGACTTAGTTCAGAGGATCTGGGTGCACGTGCTGGTCTGAGGCGACTTGGGGACATCGCTTACTCTGAGTCTCAACACTGTCCCCTGTAAAATGGTGGCAACACCTTGCCCAGTCTCCTCCTTGGGTTATCGTAGGTACAAAGGCAGTGGAGGGTTTTAAACTTGGGTCCCTCATCTTCTCCCAGAATCCCTGGGGACCCAGAGGAGGGAGCTCTAAGGGTCTGCAAAGGCCCTGACATTAGCGTGGGCTTCTGTCATATGCAATATTAGAACCGGGCTCTTTCTGCCTTGGTTTTAGCTGAGAACAGGTGCGGTGAGGACAGGAGCCTGGGAGCAGGTTGTGCAGTTCGGGAGAGGCAGCAGATGGCCATGGAGGCCTTGCAAAGGAGGGGCCTCCCCTCCCACCTAGAGGGCAAGTCTGGGGAGGCTGACCTGTCACCCTTGGAGTTATGGGTCACCCTCGGGCTGGCCCCAGGCTCTTTCCTCAAGAAGCCTAAGGTCAAGAGACCATGGCAGGCCAGCTGGAGGGACAGCGGAGTGGGACCTCGCTGGGGCAGGGGGAGGGGAGATGTCTGCAGGTCAGATGTGGGCTTTCTGGGGTAGTGGCCTTGGGGTTGTCTTCAAGGGTCTTTGCTCAAGAGGCACACCTAGAAGGGACCCCAAAATAAAGAGTCCATGCAAGGGGCTGAAATCCAGGAGCTGGGGGTCCACCAAGAGGCCAGAGGACATGGTGTTCAGGACAACGGACAGGGATGTGGCTGTAAGTACTGGAAAGAAGGTAAGCCTCAGAGGCCTGCGGGGGCAAAGCTCGAGCCAGACCAGGCTTACCTGGTGAGCCAAGCAAGAGTCTTCTGTCTTCCCCATCCCTCCCCACCCTCACCCTGGAGGACCAAAGACCACAGCCAGCAGTGGGGGCTGGGGGAGGGAGACAAGTTCAAGGTGGGTACTTCACTGTGTGCACCCCCCATCCCCCAGTGAGCAGCAAGGCCAGGGCACCAGACAGGTCCCCCGGATTCTGCAGCCTGAGTCAGCGTGCTCTCTCGGGGAGTTGGGCAACCCCACACCAGCTGACTTTCTGTCTCCTTGCTCCCCAACTGAGACCCTGCACACACTCCAAGCTGGGGGCCCTGGGTCCCTTCCCCTATTTATAAATAGACCGTGAGAGGGGAAGGCAAAGAAGGACTGGCCTGTGGAAGGAGGAAGAAGTGGCCGCCACCAAGCCGGTGTCATCTGAAAGCACTAAAACTTCGGAGCTCTCCGCCCTTCCTGCCAGCATTGACTCAGCACTTTGGGGGTCTCCAATGCTTTTCCATTTTTTGGAGACAAACCCCTTAGATGCCAGTACCCTTGCACAGTGGTCCTCCCAGGCTCCCCGAGGAGCACAGCTGGGCAAGGAGAGCAGGAAGACGACGTGGTCAGAAGGAGGCCACAGGGGGACACTTCAAGCTTGGGGAGGAGCACATGCCTCTCAAATCTACCCTTTTCACAGAGCCAGAAAGAGATACTGCTCAGACCCAGCAGAAACACCTGCTGTGTGCAGACAGGGCTGGGCACGCTAACGGGCATGCTCTCATTTTATCTCTGCACCAACACAATGGGGTCAGCATCACCCCATCTCTAAAAAGAGATGCAGAAACAGACGCTTCCGGAGATTTGATACCATATCGAGGCCACATAGCCAGCTAGTGGCAGACAGGAACTCATCCCAGCTACATTTGCCTCGATGGCCTAGACAATCTTCGACCCTGTGATCGTCTCTTAAGCCCTCATTTCACAGAGAAAGGGCCCAGAGAGGGAGAGTGACCCCCTGGAGAACACACAGCGAGCAAGATGTGGGTGGATTCAGTGACTCTCTTGGGCAAAAGGGTCTCCAAGATCCCAGGGGCAGATGCCGTAGCTGAGGACAGGAACAGAGGGACCCCCTGAACAGGCAGAAACCGGATTCGAGCAATAGAGAAACCACATCATTTCCATGGCAGGCCCCTGGGGCTCTGGTGCACAGCGGGAGGCAGCAGAGCCATGTGGGCCTGGATCTTTGGGGGTTCTCGGGAGCCCTGTGGACTGCGGGGTGCAGCCGACATGGCGATGACACCGGGGCCAGGTGGTGGAGGCTCGTCTGTCGTCACGGAGAGGGGCAGCAACTGCGTCAGGAGGACCAACCACATCATAGGCGGCGGCCCCGGGTGACACATCCCACTCCTGGCCCGCTGCCTGTGATGTTGCTTTAGAAGTGAGCTGGGGGCAGACAGGAAGCCTGAGCTGGTATCCGGTTCTGGAGGCCCGGCTTTGCGCTGAGCACTGGGGTACAAAGATACCAGGGTGTGGTCCCTGCCCCCAAGGAACCCTCAGTCTTGTTGCAGAAAACACCCCAACCCTTTCCAACCCCCCAATACCCCCCCAAGGCCTGTCCACGTCACCTCCTCAAATCTCTCATGCCCCACCTCTCACCCTTGGCATCTCTCACCACCTACAGCCTCCTAACTCTTGGTCCCCAGGGTTTCCAGACAGACCCGAAGCCGCCTTCCTACACCATAATCTGGCCCTCAGGCCCGAGCTCAATGACCCAGGCCTTGACAGCATCTACACCCCGTCTTCATTTCACCCTGTGTGGTCTGCACCCTCTGGCTCCCTCACCCTCCTCCACACCTCCTCCGCTGTTCCCTCCACCCAAATATCCTTGCAGAGCTAACTCAGGCTTCTTTCAAAAGTTCCCTCCAGTAGCATATCAAGAAAACCTTCTCTGAACGCCCCAGAGGGTCCAGTGACAACCTGAGTAGATCCCTCTACTGCTCAGACCACTTTTGGGTTAATTATTTGCTCCCCTGTATCTCCCTGTCTCCCCCTTCTAGTGTGAGCTCTGAGCCAGACACTGGGTTTCAATCCCAGCTCTGCCATTGCCCAGCCTCAGTTTTGCCATCTATAGAACAGGGACAAAAGCAGTGCCCACCTCCGGGGGCCGTTATGATTCACTGGGCCAAGGCGTGTGGCGTGCTCAGCACCGTGCCTGGCAGCAGTGAGAGCCAAGTGTTACCCGTTGGGTTTTTATTACTCATGACTCTCTACCCGGCCCAGTGCACAGCCCACGGCGGGTGCCTAATAGATGCTGAATTGTTTCACAGAAGCAAAAGTTCTCATTTCCATTTAGCTGAAGTGAGCTGGGGCCAGCCTGAGAACTGGGCAGGAAATGGGCTTATAAAGACGGTGGCGTCCCCAGACTGGCGGCTTTCAGGTAAGAGCCCCTCACAGCCACTGCGACCACCCTGACGCCCGGGTGATGGTTCGCGCACAGAGCTCGGAGCCGGCTGCCTGGCGTGGAATCTTGGCTCTGACTCTAGTGAGCTGAGAGCCTGAGCCCCAAGCTTAACCCCTCTGCATCAACTGCTTTTCCTATAAAATGGGGATGATCACGGTACCCCATTCCCAGGTGGCTGTGAGGACTCGGTGCATGTAATGCAATAGACCCCTGTCTGGTACCCATGAAGCATCCCCTGGACATCTGTCCTAGCTCTCGGTTCGCTGCACTCCCCCAGCCCCCAAAGGAAAGTGACAGAGAGGGACACTTTTATCCCCATCTTACCAGTGAAAGCTCACAAAGAAGGTCCCAAGGTCCTGGCAGCAGAGTCTGGCGGGGCCCCCAGGAATCCTGTCCCTCTGCCCGTGCGAGCTCATCGCATTTCACGCCTGAGATGTGCAGGCCAGCCCTGCCCAGCCTCACACCTGCCCCCCGCAGCAGCCAGGGTGACTGAGGCCAGGCTCACCCTTTGGCTGACCACAAGAGCTCCAGGAACACACAGGGCTGACAGTGACCACAAGCAAGTAGCAGGAGCAGGGCTGAGGCCAGAGGGACCTCATGTTGCAAGATGGGGTGGAGAGGGACAGCTCCTCTTTCTCCCGAGTGCCTCTGTCCCCATCCTGGGTCTTTGGTCACATCCAAAGCCCACTCCTTCTCCCTGAAGCCTTTGATCCTTCCTTCCTATTCTGCTGCTACTCCCTCAGCCCAGAGCTCTTGCCTAAACTGTTGCAACTGTCTCTTCACCTCAGTTGTCCTTCCCACGGAGGCTGGAATTATCTTCCTAATACACTCTCTGCTCTGGTCACTCCCTCGCTCAAAAACTATCAGTGGCTCCCCATTGCCTCAGTTCCTGATAGGAAATGAATATGGTAGCCAAAAGCACAGAAACTGGAATAAAGATGCCAGGCTTTGAATTCAGACTCTTCTCTTATTGGTGGGCAGAATCAAAGGAGTTTTGGTTTGTTTTTTGGTTTGGGGAGGGGTGTTTGTTTGTCTCCATCTTCCGAATCTGTGAACTATTTTATTAGAGAGCATTGCAGAGGCACCAGGCTCACCTGTAGGTCTTTCTTCCATTCCAGTCCTTCGCAGCCTTTCTTGGACCTTTTTCTTTCTTTTTCTTTGTCTGTTTGTTTCTTTCTTTCTTTCTAAATTAATTTATTTTTATCGAAGTATAATTGATTTACAATGTTGGGTTACTTTCAGGTGTACAGCAAAGTGATTCAGTTACACATATACACATAAATATTCTTTTTTGGATTCTTTTCCATTACAGGTTATTACAAGATACTGAATATGGTTTACTGTGCTATACAGTAGGTCCTTGCTTTGTTTTTTTAAAATAAATGAGGCTGAGAAAATCTCAATCTTCTCATCAGTAAAATGGAACTGATAGCAGCGTATACCTCGTGGGACTGTAAGGATTAAACGAGGTAACGTGTGTAAAGTGTTTAGCAAACGCTCCCAAAATTACAGTTGCTACAAATTTTTTATTCAATTTTAAAATTTTTTACTACTTCTAGAAATTGGTCCTAAACAGTTGTAGCCTCAAGTGCCATCACTGCCCCTAACCAGCCTTTTGCTCCAGCTCAGACGGTCCAGCCACTGTCTCCTGCTCTTCCTCCTCCTGGCATCCACTCTGCCCAATCCTGCCCACTGTCAGGGCTCAGCTTTTAGAAAGACCCCTGTGTGGTCACTGTAGGAAGAGGAATGTGGGGGACAGAGTCAGGAAGGTGACAAGAAGAGATGAGGGGGGAGCTAAGGGGCCATGCCAGGAAGAGAGTGAAGCCATGGGGTGTCAGGGGAGGGTTGGGAGGGCGAGGGGTCAGGCTGTGAGGTAGGGGTGGGGGCTCGAGAGAGCTGGGAGGACAGGACAAGAAGGAGCCAGATTCGGGACTTGTGATTCCAAAGCAGCAGGTGACAGGCTAGCCAGGGACAAGCTGAACCTGGAGCCCCTGCACACGGCTTCAGAAGTGGGGCTGTGGGTCCACGGGAGGGAGGACAAGGAGGGGTGCCCAGGATGCTGGCAGGAGTCCCGCTAACTAAGGCCAAGTTCTGGGAGCCCTTCCCCAAGAGTCACGGTCAAGTCCAGACCTGGGCCTTCTGAGCCAGAGGCCAGCAGAGGCCAGAGCTGCAGACCACCCCCACGCCTGAAGTCACCAACCTTCTCCACCTCCTCCCCCAGTCTTACATTTGAGGGGAAGAGACTCTAAAGTGGGGGTGGGCCAGGTCTCTGCTGACCTCCACTTCCGGCTGGGGCAGCAGAGGGTCAGAGGTAAGAGAACTGGCCAAGTCTTCTGGGCCAGAGGCCGAGCCAGGACTGGGCAAGGGACCCCGACTCCCAGCCCCACGCTTCGGTCACTTTCACAGCCTCTGGCATCTCTCCCGAATGGCAATCGAGAAGGCTTTCCAGGGATGGCCCGGAAGATGCCCAGACACAGCCTCCCTGCCCCAAATCCCTTCCCGCGCCACTCTGCCCTTCAGGCCCACTCAGTTCCCTGAATCTGTGGCCACAGCAGCACAGCCACCGAAGGGCCGGGCTCAGACCCACACAGACAGGTGGGCCCTTGTCTGGATGGCCAAGACAAACAAACAAAAGCCCCTGGGGATTTCTGCCTTGTCTCTAGTCTGAGCCCCGGATCAACCCAGGGCCCAGGCTCCAAAGCTGGGGACAAAGCACAGGTCTGCTGGCTCTCCATGCCCCTCAAAGTCACTCCACACTGCCCACCCCCCCCCACATGCCCACTTCATGTCTGCTACCCAGGGTGGGAGGGCAGCTGGCCCCCCTGGGGCCTGGGAAGTCAGAGCTGGCTGACAGGTCTTGATGAGCTTGGAGCAAGAATCCACGGGCTTGTGACCCTCAACCTCCACGGATGACAGCTGAGATGCAGCCTGTCCTCCCCTCCTCCTCTGCAAAAGGGGACAATGGAGGCTCAGAGAGGTAGGTGGTGTGTCACGGTCAACAGGACACCAGGCAGAGACAGACCAGAGCTGGAGTCTGGGGCCTCCTGGACAGCTGCCCCCACCCCCAACTCCCCCCAGCCCGCTCACATTCAAGGAGACGGAAATCTACTCTTTCAAACCCCCATCAGTGAACAGACACTTCCTCTTCTTGGGTGCGCACCCAAGTGCCCCAAACCACAGTGATGTCACCAACCACCTGTGACCTCACAACGCAACCTGGTGGAAAATGACCGTGGGCCTCAGAGGGGCGGGCGCCGGAGTCCCAGCCCCACAGTCAACATCTCAGCAGAGACACGCAAAGGCCCAAATCCCTGGGCCTCAGAACCAGGTGGAGGGGTGTTGTCTGCCCATCATGGATGACAAAGACTTCTTCACGGAGCCTCCCCACCCAACTCAAGGCTTCCCCGAACCTGTGGGATCCCAGGCAGCAGGCCCTGCAGTGATGCCCACAGCACAGACTTTCCTGTGGTTTGGTGCCCCCAAAGAATCCGGCTTCTGAGTTTTAAGAGGCACTAACTAGGTCATAGGGAGCAAGGAGGTGGGTGAATCCTGTTCTGTCTGAGGGTTCTGCATCTTGTCTTGGATGCAAGCTGACAGGCAGCCAGGAATTCTTGATGCTACTGGGGCCTGAGTCAAGGAAATCATTCCAGCCAAAGCAAGTGGGATTGAGGTTAGCAAGAAGAGGAACTGGGAAGTAAAGATATTGAGGAGTGGTAGACTCTCCTTCCCAGGAAAACTTCTAGACCCCTGTCGCCCCCAAGTCTGTGGCCTTTGTCAAGTACACGCAAAGCTGATACTTCCCCAATGTTCCAAGAGAGTGTTAGGACCAGGGCTGTTAGGTTTTACAGATAGGGGTACTTAGGCCCAGAGAGGTTAAGTAACCTAAGCACGGTCACACAGGAAGCCAGTGACCACAGTGCACAGATAGGAACTCTGGTCTCCTGACATCCAGGCCAGTGTGCTTTCCTCTCAGGGCCCTGCTGTCTTACAGGTTATTTGGAGGCTGGGGCATGGGCATTCTGACCTCAGAGGAGCCTTTACAGGGCCTCCTCTTCTTAGGGTTACAAGCAAACAGAACCTCTGAGATCACAGAAGTCAGAGATGGAAGAAATTTTAGAGCCAGCCTGGAATCAGCCCACACTCATCTTGCAGGTGGGAAAGTCATCTTGCAGGTGGGAAAGAAAGGCCTTCTGCACCCCTTCATGGAGGGGATCACAAGACTCCTCTATACCACATGTAACCCATGCTCGCCTGCAGACGATACACAGCACCTGTCACTTACTGAATGGAGTGGGTAGGGGGAGGGGAGGACTTCCTGACCCTGCAACCTCGGCCACATGCCAGGCTCCTAAGGCCGGGCAGCTGGGCAGGTAGTGTGAGGCCCCAGGGAGGGGACCTTGGAGCAGGAAGCATAGCCAGAAGAAGGCCGGCAGGAGGGAAGCTGCTCCCAGGGATGCTGGACAGGTGCTCTAGGCAATTGGAGGGCTGCCATCCCCATCTCCAGGTCCCGAGGCTCAGAGACAGGGAATCAGGCTCCATGGTGATTCCCGGGCCCCGCAAAGCCCCGGATACTCAAATAGCCGCCAACAGGCGGCTCAGCCTACAGAGCACTGTTAATCCTGGCAACCAGCCAGTGCGGTGGGGATTGTTCCCATTTCACAGGCTCCCCGAGACAGAAAGACCTGCCAAGGTCACATGGCCTATCAACAGCAAAGTAAGAACTTGAACCAACGTCTGTCTGGCTCTGAGGTCTGGGCCCTTCCTCTAAGTCATCAACACCGCTTCCTGCGGGCCTGGCGAGATGTCCGGAACTAGGAGCCACGCCATTGCGATTTCATTCTTGTCCTCTGGTAGCACCCCTCCTTCCACCCTAACCCCCAACTTCCCTCTCTACCAGCTTCCGGGCAAATCACATGCTTGCTGGGGTCCTGAGTCACTGTCAGTGGGTGGCCCTGTCACGAGCCGGGACGGGGACGTGGGTGGGTGAGCACTTTGGGGAGAGCACCGTTAGCCTCAGCAGACCTAATACAGCAGAGGAAGAGCCCAGAGAAATATCCTGGAAAAAGCCCTGCCACACTGGCTTTTCAAACTGTTCCCTCTTATCCACAAGACTGAGTCATTATAAAGGTCAGACAAATATTTTTGGACAATTGATTCAATATTTTTTAGCACCTACCACATGCCACGCACTGTTCTAAGCCAATGGTTCTCGACTAGAGCAATTTCCTACCCTCCTCCCCCGGCTCCACGGGATATTTAGCAATATTTGCAGATATTTTTAATTGTCACCGCTGAAGGGAAGTGCTACTGGCATCTGGTGGGTAGACGCCAGGGATCCTGCTGAACATCCTCCGACTCCCAGGACAACCCCCACAACAACCATGTGGGCCCAATGTCAAGAGTACTAAGAACAAGAAAACCTATTCTAGACTATGAGTCTATGGCGGTGAACAAGTCCCTGCCCTCACCAGGCTTACATCCCAGTAAGAAGACACAATACAAGTGAACGAAATAAAACAGGTCATGAGAGTTACAGGAGAAATACGGGAAAACAAAGCAGGCCAGAGGAGGGAGAGCACCTGGAGGGGAGCTTTATAGGCAGGAGGGTCAGAAAAGGCTGCCCTGAGAAGAATTCATTTGAGCAGAAGGAGGTGAGGGAATGAGACCAGAGGACAGCGGCAGGAGGAGCATTCAAAGTGAAGGGGAGGGCAAATGCAAAGGCCCTGAGGCAGTTGTGCGTGTGGCATGTTTGAGGAACAGAAAAGCAGCCAGCATGGCATAAAACTGGGAACTAAGCTGACACGTACAGTTGAATGTAACGCACACACAAACACACACACACATACACACACACATACACACACACGGCTGGCATCAAAACTCTCCCCACCCCCAACCTTCTTGGCTATTCCTCCAGGAAGCATTGGATCATCAGGACCATAAAATGTCTCCCCGCCTGGGAAAGGACAGTACACCAGGAGCCACTGGGCCAGGGCCCAGGACAACAGCGACGGCCACATCCTCAGTCAGCAAGCAGGCTCCCCACTGAGCACTCAGCCAGGGGGCCAAGGGATAGCCCAGGACTGCAGGTACCCTGGATCACCCATCCCCGCTAAAGGACAATGTCCGCAGGTTAAGCTGGGAGCCCCCAACGTCTCCCCTCCCTTGAGCTGGCCCCAGGCCCCTGGGTAATGAGGAGGCAGACAGCGGCCCCTCAGCCTCAGGACTTCCAGGAGTAGGTAGGCCAGACCCAGAGGGTAAGCATTCCCTCAGCCCCTCTCCAGCAAGAACAGAAAGCCAGATTGCCGGGGCCTGCCACCCTCAGCACACGAGACCAAATGCTCCCCTATCCTGTCAGCTTTACTGGCATACATTTGTCGAATGAATGGACGACTAGGTGAATGAATAATGTACTCCATATACTAGCCAGCAAGTACAGCTGTTAAAGGAGGCAAAAGTCCTGATGGCAAAGTGAGTCTCCCACACCCACAGCCAGCTCAGGTCTGCTTGGGGCTCCTTCTGCAACTCTATTACATTCAACATAACTGAGCATCCACTGTGGGTGAGGGACCAGGGACCTGGCAGGCGGCCAGAGGGGGATACAGGCTTAGGGAAGGTACAGTGAAAAGAGCTTTGGAATCAAGCAGACCTGCATTCAAATCTCCCCACCTCCTACAGTCATGGGAAATGTCATAACCTCTCTGGGCCTCAGCTTCCACATCTCTGAATGGGAACAACCACCTTTTAGGAGTTGCTCTAAGGGAGGTTTCAGCAAGATTCTACAGTAAAGTCCTAGCACAGTGCCTGGCACTTGGCAGGTATTCAGAAAACAGGAGCTATTGTGGTGCTAATGATAAGGAAGAAGATCCCACAGTCCCTGCCCTCAAGGAACCTTCCATCTATTGAGGTGGATAAAACACAACTAGATTAAAAAGCAGAATGGAGTCCGTCTTCGAGAGGGATGAAGGGCTGAATTCTAAGAGCAGGTGCTCAAATGCAACTGGGCAAGCAGGGAAAGGCTTTCCTGAGGAGATGGCGGGGTGAGATGTGCAAAAGGCCCTGAAGGATGGGGCAAGGGGTGCACCATGCAGGGGGATCAGCATAGGGTAAGCAGATACACAATGGCTGTGTTTCACAGGGTATGGGACTTGCAGGCAGAGAGGCGGCAGCAAGTACCCGCATACCTCACTCACTCTGGCCTGGGACACCTAGGGGAGATTCTGTCTTGGCCACTGGGAGCCTTTTGCTTCCTAGGCAGAGAGAGAGGCACTCTGATTTGAGAAGGGCCACTCCAGCAATGCCACCAAGGAAGATCCGTGGGAGAGGGGGCAGGGGCCAGGAGACCAGCTAAGAGGCTGTGGAGACAACCCCAGGGAGGATGTAACCTCTGCCGACGCGGGAGCTGGTAAGGAAGGTGAGAGACTCGGGGAATGCCCTCAAACAGTGCCCGGACTAGGAGCTGGTCTAGTCCCGAAGAGAAGCCCCATACCTCCCCTGCCCCAGGGGCTCACATGCCCCCAGGTTCACCGAGGCACAATGGTGCCCTTAGTCTTCGCATGACCCTGCAGTCAGGCTGGGGACCACAGTCGTCGGCATCCACATTCGGGTCTCAGAGCTGGGACTCTCCTGACCTCCTGTGTTTCCAGGACAACCTCTGGGGCAGCTCCCCAAGGACCCACCCTGGTACCCCCTGTGGGTGAGTCAATTCTGCTCTGACAGCCTCCATTCTCTGCCCTCAAGAACTGGACTCTAAAGGTGTCTTTAGCCTTGGCCAGTGAGTCACCTCACATGAGTCAATGCCACCTCCCACCTTCCTCTCCGGTCAAGATGTCCCGACGGGTCAGTTCACAAGCATCCATCTGTCAGGGTAAGATCATGAGGAAAGGATGAAGGCACACTTCCTCCTCAGCCAAGGAGGGAAAGGAAGAGATTTCCCCTTGGAAGGAAGAGCATCTCTCATGCCCTTCCATGAAACACAAAGAGTTCACTGAGCCTCAGTTTTCCTTCTCTGTAAAATAGGGTGACTCTGTCTTATGAGACCACAGAGACAGCCACAAGAGGCAGAGGAAGAGCAATCTTTGTAGACTCTCTCTTGCTATTGTGGTGGGTGCAGTGAGTACTGAACAACAGCTCTGGGGTCTCTGCTCTCTCCACCTTCCTGGAGCCCCTCAGAGATCATGTGAGCTCTGATAACCACCCCAGAAGGCCTCCCTCTCCTCCCCTGTCCCCAGAGCTGAAGCACAGACTCTCAGGGAGGTCAGCCCAGGGGAGCCTGAGGACACTGTCTCCTCCCCATGACTCCAGAGTCCATAGACAGCAGGCTCTGAAGTGGTCACCGGACACATCAGGTGGGTCCTGGGGAAGGAGTCTGGGCAAACCGCACGGAAGACAGCCTACAGTCTGACTGTGCCCTTATTAGGTGCTTACTGCACACCTGGCCGTTCTTTCAGCTATTCGGCCCCAGTATTTCTAAGAAAGAGGAAAACCATAGCCCAGAAGAGGAGGAAGTCTTCTAAAGAAAGTGCCCAGCATCAGCAGTGGGGAAAGAGCCCCCATACAGATCACCCCGTATTGTCACCCTCAAGCCACCTCCGAGAGGGCAGGCTTGGTGGCGGCAGTCAGTCGCAGGGATAAGGGAATTGGGGTCCGGGGTTTGGCTGGGATCTGCCCAGGGCCCGCCGGCCGGCCACCGACGCCCTGGCCTGCGCTGGCAGAGGGACCGGGGTGCGCCCCCCGGCCGCGGTCGCCAGAGTTCCCGGCCCCCGGCGCACGTGCGCCAAATCCAGGGTCCCCAGAGGGTCTCCAGCGGCGCGCGCGCCTGATTGGTGTCGGGGGCGCGGCGCCTCGGTGGCCTCGAGCCCCGCGCGCCTGTCACGGCTCCCCGGGAGCGCGCGGCCCGGACACCCCGGACGGGGGGCGCGCTCCAGCCAGGGTGACTGGGTGGGCGGGCACGGCCCGCGGGGTTGCGCGAGTCACCCACCTGGGCGGGCACGGCGCGCCCGCTGGCCCAGAGCTGCAGTCCGACGGCCAGTGCGGCCCAGAGGGCGGCGAGCGCCATGGGTGCGGGCGGGTCCGGCCGGCCCTCGCCCTCGCGCCTCCGCTCCGGCTCCGCTACCTCGGGCGCCGCCGACTGAAAGCGAAAGCCAACCCGCGGCGGGAGAAAGGCCAGGGGGCGGGGCGGGGCGGGGACACACCCCTCCCGCCCCGCCCGCCGCCCCGCCCCGCCCGCCGCCCCCGCGTGGCCGAGCCAGGCCCCCGCCCTGCGCATCCAGCGCTGGGGCCGCACCTCCAGCGCCAACCCCTCCCAGCCCTCCGCGACGCTTCAAGCTCCTTCTGATGTCCCCTCCCCTTCAAGTCACCCTTCCCAATGGAGGGGGCAAGAGACCTGCATTGGGACGGGCTCCCACCCGTTTGTGGCTGCCCCATCGCCCGCCCTGCGTCCACCTACCTCTCCGACCTCCCGCAGGCTCCCCACTTCGCGAGGAGAGGGCATGAATTTGGGAAAATCTCCCGCAGAGCTGACACCGGGTCACGGACGGTCTAGATTATTCACTCATTAAACTTTACAGCCAGACTACCTGGGTCTGAATCTCTGCATTAACCACACAAAGATATTCTGAAGATTGAAAGATGTACTATACACATAATACAGTATGTCTTATATGTGTATGTATACTTACAAAGTAAGTATATAACTTAATAAGCTCTGTCTACATATTAGCTGTCATTACTATTATTTATTTGTTCATTTATTCCTAGACATTCTTCATGCCCTTCTCAAAGTGAGCCAGACCCTGCCCTGACTTCCTTCTTGAGTTTCCTGCCCAGGTGGCTGGCAAATAAACAGAGGTTAGGACAGAAAGCCACCTAGAAAGTTGTGGGGGCCCAGAGTGGGGGTGACCCAGATCAAGGGCCACGAGGGCTTGATTCCCTGGAGTTTACTTCATGACTGAGCACACACTCTAGCTGCCATCTGCATCCCCTTCAATTTGAGTGCCAACCCTAGTATCAGGGCCAGCCCTGCGTGTCCAGAACATGTTCCCCCAGCCCTGGGGGGTCCTTGCCCCCAGCACACAGGGCATTTCAGAGGGGTGCCGTGGGTAGGGTGGCAGATGGCTATCCTGTTCCCTCACTACAGGCTGCCCCAAGAGGTCCAGAGACACCTGCTCTGGGCCACCAACCTGTGATGGAGACAGCAAGGGTGATGCTTCTAGGCGCTGAGTGAGAAACTGGGAAGTGACCCTTGGAGGATGGAAAATCCCACCTCCTGATCAGGAGACTGGGAAATCACCTGGTTCCCACACGTTTCTGAGACACGGGCTGTGCTGAGGGTGAGGCTGGCACAGTGCATAACTTTGACTCTGCAGAGAGGGTCAGCCTCTAAAACTAGCATGAAAATTTCTTCTGGCCCTTACAAGTCTTGTCTGGGAGCAGTTTCGAGGGCTCTCTGATCCATAAGAGAGAGCCACAGGCCAGGATGGGGTGTCACCCAATGGAAACAGGAGCAAACAGTTCTCCATGGATGTCCCCTACACACCTCAGACCCAGTGGGTCGCACTGACTCGTTCCCTCCAACAGCTCCCGATCCCAGTGAATGGCATGGCCACCACCCAGACATGGAGATCTTCCTGGGGTCTCACCTTCCATCCCAACTCCACCAACTGGACTCCAAGACGTGGGTGACAGCCAAGCCAACAGAAAAGCAAACCCTCTGTCTACTGACTCTATACAAGGTATTTCATACAGAAGAAAGGGTTGTAAAGATGTTAGAGAAATTAAAAGAACAATTAGGGGAAAGGGAGACAACTCTGAGATTAGCAACTTCAAAAAGCCGCCACCACCTCTGAGGCTGGAGGTGATGTTACCAAAGCCAGGACCGGGGCATGTGTGGGTATCTGGAACCGAGGAGGAGACAGAGCCACTGTTAAAGACACTGCGTGAAGCAGAGAGGAGGGAAATATCCTGGCTTCTCCCTTCCAACCTCCAATCTCTCGCCAGTGTCTCCCATTGGCCAAACCTAAGACAGGAGCCATTTAGCAAAGGAACCTGGGTATTGTAGTTTGTAGGGGTCCGCCTGCTTCAATGGGAGAGGGGGACGGTGGCTGGGCCTGGAGCTGAGCACAGGCAGATAACAGACAAGGGTCTAAGGAGAAAAATCTCACTCACCATTAAGCTTGCTTTGGGGACCCGTCCTTCCCCAGGCTCTGCGTGAAATCCTGGGCAGGTCCTGCAGATTTTCCAGGCACACTCAGGCAAGAAACAACCCTCTGGTTTCTCAGATAAGAGTCCAGTCTTGCCCCGGGAACACAATAGAACTCCAATCTCTCATCTAGGGTGGAGCCTCTCCCCTTCAAGTGGACCCAGGCTGGAACCTGCTTTGGAAGGAGAGGACCTGATGACTCCTCCCTTGACTCTGCCGGGTATGGTTGGGGAGAGGGTTTTGGGAGAAAGGGGCACAGTGTTCCACAGCAGCTACAATTGTCACCCCCCCCCCCACCGTGGGGCCTCTGGGAGGCAGTTTCTGGCTCATTCTATTTCAGGGCACTTTGACAGGTGTCTGGGAAACTTTCTTGCTGATTCCTAAGACCGTGGCTTCCCAGCACCAAGGATGCCTGAGCCTCCTGCTGGCCACAGCTTACCATATCTGCTTTGTCTCCTCCAAAAGTGGTGGTCTTCCAGGCTTCTCCTGTCAAGGGATTCCCACCCACACCCCCATAGGAAGAAGCACAGTGTGTAAGAGGAGGCCCAAGGCTGTCATCCTCCGTGGAGTCCACGGTTGCCCTTTGCCCTACACCTGTAGCAGTCTGGCTCACACCCACACACCCTGTCTTGCTCCAGCTCTGCCACATCAGGCCATCTCCCCACCGGCTCCAGCTCACATAACGACCTTTATGGAGCACCTGCTGTGTGCTAGCCCTGGGGTTCTGGGTGCCTACTAGCTCACCAGCAGATGAGACTGTCCCTTCAGTCTTGTGGTCCCTAAACTCCTATATCAAGCTCTCAGAGTGGACTCTGCAACCCACCTGCTTGGCCCGAGGAAAGGGGAAGCACCTCACCTCTCGCCCGAGAGGCAGCAGAGGGCGCTCAGCACCATGGCGACTCCTTTCCCCCAATCCTTTGTCCTGTCTTCTCCAACCCGACATCTTATTTAGGCCAGGGGTGGGCCATGCCAAATTCTGGCTGAGCCATTTGACGTTCAGTCTCTTGGCATGATCTGTGTAGGTGGCCCCAGACTCTCTCTCCAAGATGGGTTTGATCTTAGAACCCACCGTATTCTACTTGCTCTTGGGGAATCAGCGATCGCATATCCCAGTCTGGATCGCCTGGCCTCTCTCCACCTGCCCCACAGCCCAGCCCTGGCTTTAGCCTTGGCCATTTCTCACTTGTGATGCTCCGATGGCCTCCAAACTGGTCTTCTGGCCTGCAGGCTCTGTCCCTCTAATCTGTTCTCCATGGTGTGGCCAGGGCCAATTCTCAAAAGCACAAGGCAGTCATATTACTCCCCCTCAGCCAGTAGTTCTCAACCAAGGCATGACTTTGCCCCTTCCTCCAAAGGACATTTGGTGATGCCTGGAGAGATTCTGGGTTGTCACAGTTGCAGAGGGCAAATGCTACTGGCATCTTGTGGCTAAAGAACAGGGATGCTGCTAAATATCCTACTATGCACAGCACAGTGCCCACCAGAGAGTTATCCAGCCCAAAATGTTGATGGTGCTGAAGCTGAGAATCCACGTCCCCACCCATGGCTCCCTGCAGCCTGCAGAATAGAGCTCAGCCTCCTCCGCGAGATGCTAGAGGCCTTCCTGTCCTGGCCCAGCCTGCCTGCCAGGCAGATCTCCTGCACAGTGATCCCCACCTCCACACTCTCACCGCCCTGGACCCCCTGAAGAATCTTGAGGTCCCTCCTCCATGCCTGTGTCCACACAGGTCCCCCTACCCGGGACGTCTTTCCCTCCTGTTTGCTCAAGAATCACCTACTTGTCCTTCAAGTCAAAGCCCAGCTCTCTCTCCTCGGTAAAACTTGCTCTTAACCACACCCCACCAACCCAAGCAGGGGTGGGGACCTCCACAGACCTTCAGCATAACACTCACCTCCGCATGGTTGGTCGCTTACACGTTCCTCTCCTCTCTTAGTAATTGTGATACTAGCGGTTATTGGAAAGACCTCTAGATGAGATGACTTACAGGTGTTGTCTTGCAACACAGAGGTCAAGCTTATATGGCCAGTAAGGGGTACTTACTCTATCCCTTTGTCTCCTCCAAGAGTGGTGGTTCTCCAGGCTTCTCCTGCCGAGGGCTTCCCACTGCCCTCTCCATAGGAAGGAAGCACTGCGGGTCAGAGATGACCCAAGGCTGGCTTCCTCCCTGGAGTCCACGGTTGCCCTTTGCCCTACACCTGTAGCAGCCCGGCTCACACCCACACACCCTGTCTTGCTCAAGCTCTGCCACATCAGGCCCATCTCCCCACTGGCTCCAGCTCACATCACGACCTTTACGTAGCACCTACTGTGTGCCAGCCCTGGGGTTCTGGGTGCATACTAGCTCACCAGCAGATGAGACTGTCCCATCAGTCTTGTGGTCCCTAAACTCCTGCGGTATCAAGCAAAGGGATACAAATACATAGCCAAGGAGCTCAGCTCAGCTGACTGCCTCTCACTGCTGGACTGTGTGGTCCTCGAGAGCAGAGGAACTCTGTCACGGTCCCCTCTGTTTCCCTTGTGACCAGGTGAAACCCAGAGTGGGGACTCAGTAAAGTTGTAGTGACTGCACACAAGATGAGTGTCTGCAGGAGGCAAGAAAGGGGTGAAGAAGTGAGTGAAGTGAATGAATGAGTGAGTGAATGTCAGGGTCAAGGGCCGGGCATCCAGTCCAGCCCAGTCTCCCAGGTCTTCCAGGCTGTGCATCTCTTAGGCCCCCAGCCCCACAGCACAGAGAAAGTCCACTTCCTCCTCGGTCATGAGTACTAGGCAGGCAGGCAGGCAGGACCATGGCCCTCTGGTCCCCAACTCAGGGGCTGCATGAACAGTATCTCAACCCTCAGCCTGGGAGCCTCTGGAGCCTTTCCTCACTCACTTCCCAGAGCAGTGCATGGTCCTCAGAGAGCCCCCGCCACTTCGCGCACACCACCCCCGCAAGCGGGTGCCCGTGCTTTGCAGGCTGGTGCAGAGGCAGGCTCAGCCACAGCAGGCATCGTGCACAAGAACAGCCAGGCTGCTTATCAGTATTTATTGAACACCTTCTATGTGCTGGGTGTTGTAGCAGACCATTTGGAGGAATGGCTCTCCAACTTCAGCCAGCACCGGAATCATCTGGAAGGCTTGTTAAACATGCAGATTCCTGGGCCTCCCTCCTATGTTGAGGGCCTGACAATCTAGCTTTTTAATGAGCCCCCAGGTGGCTGATGGACGTCTTTTGGGAAACGCTGTGCAGACGGTCGAGCTGCTACAAGTGCAGTGGATGAGGGTGGTTTGGGAGGCATAGCCGTGGTTGTGCTGGGAAGGGCAGTTTGCATGCTGGGGGAGGGTTCAGAACCAGCCAGAAAACCTCGTGAACTGGCCAGTGGGATCCCGTCTTGCGGGCGCTGTAGGGGCAGTAGGACCCTCTCCCCAACCGCACCCCGCCTGGCCCACAGTCAGGGCCAGCAGCCTGCTCGTCACCTTACCACCTGCTTATCTCAGCGCCCAGAGTGCTCTGGGCCAGCCCCTTGATGACTCATGTCCGAAAATCACGAACAGGAAGTAGCACTTGGTGTGAGCCTCAGCCCTGCAACTGCCTCCTTCATCTGTCCCTCCCACCTGCCCTCTCCCTCCCCAGGGTCACATCTTGGGCCGAGCTGACCAAACCAAGCTGGTGGCTGGGGGCGCTGGATCAAGCGATACTCCCCAGCTCCCGTCCCAGTCCCCATTTCCTTCCAAAGAAGAGACGGGCAGCTCTCCCTGCCCCCAATCCCAAAAGAAGACCCCAGGTAATTTGGGGAAGGGAGCCTAGAGATTCTCCGGGTCTCCCCAGGTCCCCCTACTTCCTGCCCCACCAAAACCTCCCTGTGCTGGGTTGCCTCTTTCCAGGAACCAATCCCCAAACCTTCTGAAGACCCTCGGTTTCTAAGCCCAGCAACTGGGGCCAGCTCAGATTCAGAGGAATTCCCAGCCCAGCCCCCTCCCCGCATGAGGGCCAGTGCCCTCATCTGTAACACGAGGTGGGTGGATTCGATTAAGGGAGGGAGGGTTTAGCCTAAATGCCAACTCCACTTGGTGACGGCTGCCTAGGGCTTAGTGTTGAAAAGGATTCTGAGTCTGCATGAGGGCTCTACCAGGAAGGACGCTTGACCAAATAGCCAGGTGTGCCCTGGGTGGGAAGGGGGCAGGCACAGCGGATCACCTGGCCTCTGTGATCTCTGGGGTAGGTCCAAGTACCCCTTCAGTCCTGACCTTCAAGGATTCTGACTTCCATGTGATGTGGGGGGATGGGGATGGAGCTGGACTGGGCTTCATTCTAAACTCCTGCCTTTAAGAGTACAGAAGGGACGTGCCTGTCCTGCAGGAATGGTGGTCCTTCATACCAGGCAGGACATTTCATGGTGGGTAGTCCTCCCATTCATCCTCCTGGCAAATCATGCTGCTGCATTTTACAGCCATCTGTCTTTTCACCTTACATTGTCTTTATTTCGACTTTTTAAAATTAAGATAGAATTCGAAGCATAATATAAGAAACACCCATATTCCCACTTCCCAGCATTGACCAGAATTAACCTGGGCTTCCCTCCTTCCTCTCTCCTCGCCTGTCCTAACACTGACCACTCTGTCTTCCCAGCGGGTCATGAACATGCCAAGCACCAGGATCAGCCTGACTCCAGACACCCACATGACTCACCCCTCACTCCAGTCCAGTCTGCTCAGACGTCACCTCCCCAGAGAGGCTTCTCTGACCCTCCTAACTAAAGTTACTTTTCTTCATAGCAGTATCATTTCTCTATTTGTCTTTCTCTCCCATTATGGCAGGAACCTTGTTCTCTGCTCAGTCCCCATCATCTAAAAAACCCCACAGGCATCGATTCAATTTTTTTTTAATGGTAAGTTCTCAGTAAATATTTTTAAATTCTTTCATTTTAGAATTAAATTCCAAAGAAAGAATTCTCTTTCCTCCCAGAGGCAACTATTACTCTTGAGTCTACCCGAGTTTCTTTCAAATCCATTTCCTACCTTTACATATAAAAGAACAGAAGGGGGTATTATTATCCACGTGCTTCTGTGTTTATATAAATATACCAGGCACGCTCTTCTGCCCCTCGGTTTCCACTCTGCCCCCCACCCCCCATCCCTGCCCCGGACTCCCTGCCCCGCTGCTGAGTTTCTGAGAAGTTTCCGTGTTGTTGAGCTGAGACCCGGTGCTGCCCCGCACGCCTGCCCCGCGCTGTTTACCTGCTGCCCTGGGAACTGAAGGCCAGGTGTTTGCACCTCTGGCCCCGCCTCGCGTTCTGGCACCTGTCTCCCGAAGCACGGGATTGAGGGTTTCTCTAGGTCGTAAACCTAGAAAGTAGAAGCCAGGCCGTGGGGTTTACACATTTTCATTTTCGCTAGGTCCTGCCAAATTCCTCTCCCAAGGGGCTGTACCCGTTTACACTCCCACCAGCAGCATGTGAGACTCCCTCCCGTGTGCCCACATCTGCAACGATGTTTGATCTTGTCAGCGGGTTTCTTTTTATAGCCCGTTGTATTTTCAAAGGGCTTTCAATTCTCCTAGTGTGTTTCAGACTCACCACGGCCCTGCAGATACTCCTTTTTTTGAAGGATGAGATCCCCGCCCCAACGCCGTCCCCCGACTCCCAACCCCCCTCCACCCCCTTCCCCTCAGTCCATCTGCCCACCCCGCCTCCACTCTCCCAGCAGCCACCACTCTCCAAACCCCTCTCTCACTGTCTCTCCTTCAGACCCTGGAGGAGCCGAGGAGTAACTGGTCCCACTTTCCAGTTAAAAACTCGAAGACAAGGAATGGCTGCCTTCTGTCTGGCTCTCCTCAGATGCACTTTGGGCTCAGTTTCCCTGTCTCCCCTTGAGTTCTTCACCCCATTACAAACTGGGCCACTCTCGCCGGGGCAGGAACCTGCCCCCCTCAACCAGCCCTTCCTCCAGCCCCTCCCCGTTTGGGTAAGTGATTCCTAGGTGTTTTATAATTTGGTGGCTGGTGTGAACGGAATCTTTTTTGCATAACTTCTCTCACCCGTCTTGTTTTGGACCTCAGGTACAGCGGGTTCAGTGAATCATACTCCTCACATCTTGCCTGGCCAGCCTCCTCTCTTGCTTCATTTTTCCCCCAATCCCTGCTCGCTTTCCCTTCCCACCATAAAATCAATGCCTGTGTCCAGTGAAGCACATGGTGCTGTCTGTGGGTGTTTGAATTCCTCTGAAGTGGGACGGCTGGATCTTGGAGTCTTTGTGTACCTAACTATTTCACCAACATTGCTAGAAGATTCTCCAGGATGGCCACACCAGCCACACTCCTTCCCAGCAGCAGGGTCAAAAGGTTCCCTTTTCTTCATCCTCTCCTCCAAACTCACCATTGGCCAACATTCTGATTTGGGCCAGTTTGATGGGTATGCAGTGGAACACACCGTTGTCTCATTTGCATTTCTCTGAATATTCGTGGGTTGCAGCACCTCTTCATTACTTAGTCATTTGGGTTTCCCCTTCTCTGAACTGCCTATTCATATCCTTTGACCATATTTCTATTATTTCCTGTCTTTTTCTTGAAGCTTTGCAATAATTCCTTGTATATTTGAGATATTAATTCTTTGTCATTTTTAGACATCTCAAACACTTCTCTGTTCTGTCATCGGTCTGGTATCCTGGTTTCTAGTGTCTTTTGTTGATTTGGAAAAAAATTTTTTAATTTTAATGTAATCAAATCCACAATTTTTTTTTTTTTGCCATTTGGATCGTAGTCAAAAGGTCCTTTCTTATAGTGGGATGTAAAACTATTCTCCTCTATTTTCTTTCATTAGTTTTATGACTTTACATCGCATGCCAAGGTCTTTAACTGGATTATGTGGGGTGTGTAAGATCTAAAGGCCCAGTTTCACTTTTCTCCATAGAGTGAGACAGTCTTTCCTACTCCACTGGCAAAACAGCCCATCCTTTAATCACTGATCATAACTACATGGGTCTGTCACTGAACGAATCATTGTGTTCCATTGATCTTCTTGTTCCTGGGCTAGTTCCACATGTTTGTATTAGCAGAGATTTGGCAAATGTTTAGTGCCTGGTAAAGAGTCTCTTTTGCTCTTTTTTGGGGGGGTCTGTCTTTTTTATTGAGGTGTAGTTGATTTACAATATTACTTTCAGGTGTACAGCAAAGCGATTCAGTTATACATATACACACATTTCTTTTCAGATTCTTTTCCATTACAGCTTATTAAGAGAAACTAAATATAGTTCCCTGTGCTATACAGTAGATCCTTGTTGTGTATCTATTTCATATCTAGTAATGTGTATCTGTTAATCACAAACTCCTAATTTATCCCCTCCTTTGGTTTTTCTAAGTTGACTTAATCATACGTGGGTCTTTATTCTTCCATCCACATTTTTAGAATACATCTGTTAAGTTCCTCAAATTCTAGCTCTGATTCTAGCTGAGACTGCACTGAACTGACAGGTGAATGAATTGGGGAGAGAACTGACATCATTGCAGTGTTAATTTCTCCCATCATCAACCTGGTTTACCCTTCATTTATTCAGAGCTTCTTCTGTGGCTTTTAACGGTTTTATTTTTTGCTCTGGGTATTTGAGTGTGGCAGGGTGAAAGCTGTCAGCACTTCTCCCTAACTAGCCACCTCTACGCCTGGGCAATAACTCCAAGCAAGCTGAATGGCAGGAACCATCAGTCACATTATAGATGATTTTCAGCAGTTCATCCGAGTCCACACAGCCAGCAGAATGTGGACACACTCATTAAAATCTGAAGTCTGTTTCCTAAAAGATTTGCCAGACCCCAAGGCAGCAGCCTCTTGTGTTAAGTTGCACCGTGAATCATAAAGAGTTTCCACTTCACAGATGGAGAACTTGAGGTTCTTCATGTGCTCTGAACGCAAGGCTTTCTCCAGGGTTGGTCCTTAAGGAGAGATGGAATTACCAAGCCCATCTCACCCCCTCGCTAGTAGCGCATGCCTACTCGAAATCAGTGGCCTCACCTCTTCAGACAAGCCTAGTCAGGAGGCCAAGGCCATACCTGTCACATCTTTGTGGACCTTCCTAGGGAAAACAGCTTTCCTGAACCTGTCCTCATCTCACCTTTCCCAAAGGTTTCCTCCAAAGTACCTCCCCGAAGGGCTCCCACTTGGACCCGTAGGATGCTCGGGCATAAACAATCTCACGTTGAAATCTGATGCCTTCCTGCTCCTGATGCTGTGCCATCCTTCGAGGTTTCACTTCAGCTCTTTCTCTTCCTTGAAGCCCTCCAGGATCTCTCCAGCCCACAGGGGTCTCGTGCCCTCTCTACATGGGGTCTGTCATTAGAGAAAAAGCACTGCAATGAGCTAAACCAGAGATTCTCAAAGATTTTTGGGCCATAAAACTATATTTAAATGGAATATTAGATGGAAAGATGACTTCGTTCTCTCTGAGTGCCTGGCTGTGTATTCCAGCTCTACTACTCATTGGCTGTGTGACCTTGGACAGGTCACTACACCTCTCTGAGCCCTCGGTTTCCTGATCTATAGAGTGGTAATAATAACGTTACCTACCTCCCAAGGTTGGTGTGAAGAGGAGATGTTATGACACATGACAAGTACCTGGTACATAGTAAGCACCCAATAATGATGACCATTAGGATGGAAATCCAGTTTGCAAAACAGATCCAAGGGTTGCTGCTTCAGCTGAAGAGGGCTAGGGAAGGTTTGCTCCTCACTACCTTGGCTCACTCCTGAGTTACATCCCCAGAATCCTAAAATCCCATGGTCTGGATCAGTGATCTAGAATCCATAAAGTAATGGGAATAGTCTAAAATCTATACTAGGCAAAGGTGGTGCCCTAATACAGCACAGACATTGAGAAGGAGTGGGTCTCGTATGTAAAAGGCCTCTAGAATTTCCATTCAGAATCACCAGAAGTAGGGGCGGGGGTGAGAACAGCTCAGTGGTCGGGCGCGTGCTTGGCATGCAGGAGGTCCCAGGTTCAATCCCCAGTACCTCCATTAAAAAATAATACCAAGAAATAAACCTAATTACCTCCTCCCCACCAAACAAACAAACAAAAAATGGGTACAGCTCAGTGGTGAAGCACATGCTTAGCATGCACGAGGTCCTGGGTTCAAGCTCCAGCACCTCCACTTTAAAAATAATAATAATTAAAAAAAAATTTTTTTAAAGACTCCTCAGAAGCAAATCCCCTCAGTGGGGCCGCCACAGAGCTGGGGTTCACGCTTACAGTCCAAGCTACGGATTTCCGACAATTTGTAACTGTAGGACAGAAATGATTTTAGCAGCGTGAGTTGGGCCGGGAACACATACTGATAACAAAGATAACCGTAAAGTGGGAGGTTTTATCTTATTCATAAATCAAGATAATTCTTACAATTATTTAGAAGGAGGAAAGACACCACAGTGTTTGAAGTGGTTCTAACGGGTGAGGGGATCATGCATAATTTTTATTATTTTCCCTATGCTTTTTTTCTGGTTTTTATTCATTTTTTTCTCAAAAATTACACTTACCTCTCTACATATAAAGGTTTCTAGTTTTTGTTTCAATTTCAAAACATCAGCAACCTGGATGCTACTTCTGATGGCCACTGATGCTCTATCTATGTGACCTCGGGCCCATCTCTCCTCTCCAGGTCTCAGTTTCCCTGTCTGTACTCAGAAAGAGAAGGGCTGCCTGGGGCTTTGAAATCTGGGGGTCACAGATCCCTGTGCACATCACATCAGCCCCATCCCACATCCACTTGCGGCCTCGCGCCTGGCCCACCTGCCCCAGTCGGCCTTCAGCCACATGGAGAGAACATTTTTTCCTCATTAGTGAGAACTTGGCTCAGACTAGGAGTTACCAGAAGCAAGGAGCAAGGAGGGAGTGACAGGGCCGGGGGACAGTTCCCTGCCAGGCTGGACGTGGGGTGGCTCTGGGCCCTTTTCCCTGACACGAAACCCAGCCCTCCCTTTGGGAAAAGCAACTCAGGGAACCCTGCTCATCAGTCACACCGATGTCACTGACCTCATTTCCCCCAAGTTTTCCCTTCCCCAGTTCGAAAGGAAGAAGAAGTAAGTAATTTTCCCCTGCTGCAATTTCCCAATCTTCACTCCTTCGAATATTTACGAGCACATGTCTACTGGCCAGAGCTGGGCAGGGCTGGGTAGGGGTGACTCAGTGAGGACACAACGCCTGCAGAAACTTGGGGACTGGAGGACAGAGGGACCCTGGCTGAGCAGCCCGGGGGCTTCTTGAAATAGGTGACAGTGGCTTGGCCACCTCTAGCTCATCTCTTAGGTGAAGTTTGACAACAGGATCTCATTTCCCAGGAAGTGAGGGGAGCCAGAACCCTGCATATCTTCCCCCAAACCCCCATCAGGCCATCCTGCTGTCCTACCAACTCCACACACAAGTGTTGAGCATCTACTGTGTTCCAGGCGGAATTCTCCTGCCCCTTCGCTCACAGTTCATTGAGACCATGCTCCTGCCACATGCCCAGGTGAGGATCCCAGAAACCTTTAGTTCCTAGGAATGAGTAGTGGCATTTCAAGCTCCAAGAAGTCATTGATTTTGCCATCACCTAGACCTGGGTTCAAGTCCTAGCTCAGGACATTTCCTAGCATGTGACCTTGAACTTGGAGAAATCACTTCATCTCCCTGAGCCCCCATTTCTCATCTACAGAATGGGGGGAATAAGCTGTCTACAGGGATGCTCTAAGTATCAGGGTTTGGGAGTCCACAGTGCCTGGCACATAGTAGGTGCTCAGCAAAGGTAGACTCAGAACTTGATGGTGGCTGTGGAGTGTGCCTCCCCAGCACGGAACCCTGGGTCTCCCCCAGTGCAGGGGAAGGTTTCCCTGTGAAGTTCCCGAAGTGGTCAGCCTCCCTCTTCCCCTTCGCACAAGGAAACCCCCATGGGGCCCCAATTCCACTGCAGTTCCCAAACTCTCCTGAGACTGTTGTAACTCCCCACCAACCGCCTAGCCCAGCCCTTCCACCCTCCCTTCCAGCTCCTGCAGGATCATTTCTGCCTAGGAAGCCGTTTCCGTCACCTCACCCTTTTCTTCCCCAGAGACCTAGAGATCCAAATGCAGACTCACACACACACTCTCATTTTTGACACCGCGATCACAGCTATTCACTTCCCCCGGCATGTTCCAAATTTCTCCCACCTTCCAGACATCTGTCCAACGTGTGCCAGATCCCTAAATCCTGCCTGCACACCTGAGCCACACTAAGGGCAGTACACACCACTGAACTTTCTTTATAGCAGTTACCGCTGGCTAAGGTATCTCTTGTGCTCTTTAGTGTTCCTCTCCCCAAGGGCAGGGCTGTGTCCCCACACCCAGCAGCACATTCAGTTTGAGCTTAATGAATATTTATTTAACAAATGAATGAGTTTAAGCCTTGCAACTTCTCTTAGGTACTCTTATTCAACCGAATTTATAGAGGAGAAAGTGGAGGCCCACCCTCTGGGCTAGATGCCATGCAGTGGGCCCTGGAACCCCACGCTTACCTCCATCACAGCAATGATCACACCCTCAGCCATGGCCTGACTTCAGACCCACCTCCCCAGTTGGGCTCTGTGTTCCTTCACGCAGTTCCTAACACATAGTAGGTGCTTTCTACAGATTTCTTGAGCGCTTGAGTGACTAGAGGAACGGCTGAGAGAGTGAATGCATGAACAAATTTATCTTTTCATGCAGAAATATTTTTTGTTAAGGGAGGGTATAGCTCAGTGGTAGAGTGCCTGCTTAGCACACATGACGTCTTGGGTTCAATTCCTAGGACCTCCAGCAAGAGATAAATAAATAAACCTAATTATCTCCCCCTTCAAATAAACAAAAAACAAACAAATAAAACAAAAGACTACATGTTCTATTTTCTTTTAAAAAAAATTAAACAAACAAAAAGAAATATTTTTTGTGAGGGGTCTGGAACTAGGCCTCAACTCGCTTCATAGTCAGTGCTGTGGGAACTTGAAGGACATAGAGGTCCTGGTCCAGGGTAGTCCTGGAAGGCTTCTGGGAGGAGGAGAAAATTGAGGATAGAGGTTTGGGAGTTGGGGCACTGAGCAGAGATTTCATGGTGGGGATGTGTCCTCATTTGGTGGCTTGAGGGGACACAGTTGGGTTTCAGAGGGGTTTTGGATACAGGACCTGTGGCAGGTAGCAGGCCATGCCTGGGAGGGCCAGATTGGCTGACTTGAGCCTAAATGAAAGTACTGGGGAGCTAGCGAAGTTTCCGTGACAGAATGGCCTGGGCAGAGTTGGACTTTGGAACAGAGCAGTAAACAGGAACCAGGAGGCAGATTCCATTCCCTGTACATTTACTGAGCCCTGTGGATGCCTGGACAATATTCTGCAGGGCCTGGGACGGCAGCATTGGATCCACGGCACAGTGATGACCCCAGCCTGAACTACAATGGAACAGCACGGCCAAGCGATTGAGAACTCGGACTCCAGCCAGATAGCTGGGGTTTGAACCCTGGCTGTACCACTGAGCAGCTGTGTGACCTTGGGCAAGAGACTTAAACACTCTGTGTCTTGGTTTTCTCACCTGTAACATAGGACTAATCATACCAACCACTTCCTAGGGCATTGTGAGGTTTAAATGAAATAGCACAAAAAGCCTCAATAATTGACCTCTTATTGTCTTTCTAACTGATGTGTGACTTCCTGGATGGCAGGGATGGAACTGCCTAAATCTCTTTTGTCAGAGCCCAGCTCACAGGGACACTGGGCTCTCGAGGGAACTTCTGATCAATGCACCTGGCCCAGGGGACCCATCTTGAGAGTCTCCCAGTGTTCACCGGGGGTCTTCCACCTGAAGCGAGGAGCCCTCCCTCCCTCAATGCCTGCCAAGATGTGGGTATTTCCTGACTGAAGTGTCATTTCAGTGAAAAACAATGTCCCTGCGACAGCCTCTTGTTGCATAATCTGCCCACAGCTCTCTGTGACTTCCTGACCTGGCTCTGTGAAGCCCTGGCTGGGGGGGGCCCCTTCCTGCCCCGAAAGGTGCCAGACCCTGTGCCCCTTCTCAGGGGAGGCCCAACAGGACCTCTCGCAGCCTCAGTTTCCCCGTCTGGAAGTGTAGGGCGTTGGGGCTGAATATTTTCAAAAGCCTTAAATGTTCTTAAATCAGACAGATTCTGGCCTTGCCTTACTCTGATTGCAAGGATCCCTGAATGTATAGGTCAGCCCCACGGTCCAGAGCTCACAGTCTGGAGACAAACTTGGATTTGGTTATTTAGCTTTCTTGAGCAGCTCTGGGAACAACAGCGGGGAAATTTTGGGGAGGATGAAAGGAGGCATTATGGGAAGAGTTAAGCACGTGCCTGGCATATTGTAAGATCTCAAATTCTTTGACACGCCTGTTGAGGGGTGGAGTTTGCGTCCCTCCCCTTGAATCTGGGCTCTCTGACTGCTTGACCAATAGTATGTGACAAAAGTGATGCTGGGACCATTTCTGGGCCCAGATTTTAAGAGCCTGGCTGTTTTCATTTCCCCAGCAGTTGTTTGCTCTAGGAACCCCACCACCACGCTGTGAGGAAGCCCAAGCTGTTCCAGGAGAGCCTGTAGAAACCCACAGCCAGCACCTGCTCACGGCTGTCTCCAAAGCATGTTCTCCAGTGTCAGGGGTCCTGGGTGAGCCGGGGTGAACTTTCCTGCCAAGCCCAGGCCAGACTGCAGGCTTGTGAGCAACATAAACACCCAGTGCTATTATAAGTGCTGTTTTGACACAGCAAGAGATTCGTGACATAGCAAGAGAGAACCAGGATCGTTAAATGCGGGGAGCCACTCATGACCTGAGGACTGCCGAGCACAGAACGGTACGGAAAACCCCAAAGTGCTGGCGTCAGGCTCTGAGATTGATCTAGCAGAGACAATCTCTGTCCCGCCACCCCTTTGAAGAAGAATGCACCAGGTGTTCTAAAGCTCTAGGAACATCCAGAGCTATTAAGTCACTGATGACCTTAGAACGGAGAGATACAATCAGCATACAAGTTAGTGATCTCAGTTTACTTGAATAATTACCTTAGTTAGTGATCTTGGTACGCGGGAACATTAACTTTAGTGTATGAGTACTATAGACAATGTTAATCTATAGAACAATATAGGAGTTAATGAGCCCTAAAACAATACCTATGCCTACGTGCAGGAATGCACAAGGTAGCTAGTTGAAATTGTATAAATTAACCGCTGAAAATAAACTCAATGTCCATTCTTGGTCTTGCGTCTTGCAGACTTAGAGTGCGACCCTCTCAACCCCACCTTTTAGTGTCTTCTTTCTTTTCTCAGTCCTGTAGCACAGGTTTCTGGACCTGCTCGTTGTCGGCTGGCTCCGACAGTTAAAGTCAGCTACCAGCCATTCAACGTTTTGGAAAAATGGCGATCAACAACCTTGCCTATAATTATGGTCCCCGTGAAGCTGGGTGGCGAGGTGTATAAAGTGCTTTGGCATTGAGTAAATCCCCGCAGACCGTTTCCCTGCCCCTCATGCAGGATGAGCTACAGAACTTTTGTGACCCAGAGGAAAATGAAAACGTGGGGCCCCTTGTTCGAAAATGATTATTCATTTTTCAGGCAGCGACAGCAGAGCACTTAACCAAGCACGGGTCCTTCTAAGTATGGAACCCTCTGGGACTGTACAGGCCACGTGCAAAGGTGTTCCCCTACAATATTCTTGTCTGATGATGGGAACCCCTTTGGTTCTTGCAACCTTCCTTATAAATAAGAACTCAACTTTCTTACTGAAGTTACTTTTATTAGAACACCAATTTTTTTTTAAAGGAAAAAAGAAAAGGAAGAATGAAAATGCACAAGCAATCTGCTCACTTGGACTAAAGAGTGGTTCCCAGCATCCCAGTCCCCACATCCAGCCAGCGCTGTCTCCACCCTAGAGTTCCAAGCTGGGACCTTGGGCAGAGGTTTACCACCGTGAGGTTGAGTTTTCCCATCTGTAAAATAGGGAGGCTTGTTCTTGATCTGCCTTTCTTCCAGGGATCTTGGGATGGGACAGAGAGTCAAGTGCAAGGAGTTACTGAGAATGTGGCAGGCAGGACAATTGCACAGCACTCCAGCAGTTTCTCTGTCCTGCTGTCCTCCCAGCCCTGTGTCTCCCCAACCTCAGAATCAGAACACCTTTAAGGAAATCAGCTTCCAGAAATAAGACTGTGACTGGGTTAATTCTGTGTCCTTTCTGCCTGGTCACAGGAGTCAGAAAGCCACTTGATCTCAGGCAGGTTTACCTAGCCTCTTGCATGTGTCCCTGCCTCCCCATAAAAAGAGGAATAAAATTGACCTCCTTCTTAAAGGAAACTTTGTTCAGAGGACATAATACCAGGCACTAATTCTGATGTAAACAACCCCAACCACAGAGGCAGCACGGCCGGCCAGGAGGGCTCAGTGGGGGAATTCTAAATCACAGAGTTCAACTCCAGCTCTGGTTCTTCCTGGCTGTGTGACAGTGGGTTGATTGCTTCATCTCTCTGAGCCTCAATTCATAAAAGGGAGTGCTGATACTCAGCCTATTTACCTCTCAGTTATTATTATGAATCCCAAATATGTAAGGAATATAGAAAGGCATTCTTTAAAGCTCATAAAATGCTGCATACAATGATATCATTTACTGAATAGGAAATATGCCCGTCTCCAGGCCAAGGTCTACCTGTCTTACTGCTGAGCCTTACAACCATCTTGGAAGATAATTATTATGTCCATTTTGCAGATTAGGAGACCAAAGGTGAAAGCATTTGAGGGTTTTTCTTGAGGCCGTGTAGCTGAGAACTGCTTTGGGCTGGAGGTTGAACCCTGATGGGCCCATTCCTTCCCCTCCATCAGAAGCTGCAGTAATGAAATGGGATGCAGTCAGGTGCTGGAGGGCTAAGGAGAAAAGGGCAGGTCTCGATGCTAAAAGGACCCACGCCGCACACCAAAACACAAACAAACGCCTCCAGCCTCCCCAGGATCTTTTGGTTTGGTTTTTACTCTCCTGGAAGACACCCAAAGAAAGGGGAACCTGGACTGACTGCCTCCTCACCCCTGCGGTGACATCAGCCGGGGGCCCAGGGCTGCGATGTTAACCAGGAATATAGTCCTAGCTCTCTGCCCTTTCTGAGAAAACACACCCAATTGCCTCCTGGCTGCCAGCAACTGCTGCCTCTTTCCCTGACTTCCCTCTGAAGTAGGTTAAAACAAACTTCGCTGTCCCTGGGTTGCGTTTCACGCCCATTACTGAAAGAATACCAGGATGTTTATTGTTCTAATAGGAAGAAAATAGAGATAAACGTAGACTGATGTTCTTACGATATTTACAATAAAATCCAAGCGCCTTACAATGGTCCAGCAGGCCCTCCATGTGTAATCTGGCCCCGCTGGCCACCTTGCTCACCTCCCTCTCCTGACCGCCCTGATCACTATGTTTCTACCAGGCAACGAGCTTCCTGAACCTCAGGGCCGGGAGCATTCCCACCTCGGGGTCTATGCCATTTCCTTGCCTTCTTGGGATGCTCACAGGTCCTCATCTCGCCCACCTGTCAAGTCACTCAGGTAGAGCGCAAAGGACACCTCCTCCAAGAAGCCCTCCCTGACCACCTGGCTAGAGTTGGCCCTGCCCTCTGGACTCTGTGCCACAGTCCCCTGACTGGGGCTTCTCGTAGCACAGAGCATGATCTGACTCGGGAAGGGCCTTGTTCTCGGATCCAGTTATGCAGTCCTGGGACGGGGGCAGGAGCCCATGGGGGGCTCGCCAGCTTCTCCTTAGGCCCCTTCAAGGAGCTGCCCTAAAGCTTGTGCTAGTCTCACCCTGGCTTCCAGCCAAGGACATTGACACATTAAAGAGTTATTTCTTGGGCCCTGCCTGTGAATCCCTCCCTCCACCCATCCTGACCCCGGCATCTCCCACCCTGCACTTCCCCAGCTGTTAACCCCTTAGAGGACACGGAAAATCAAGGAAGCGGGTGGAAGGAGAGAAGGCACCCAAGAACCTGTGGCCAGAGAGCCGCTTCTCATCTCTGCACAGGTTTTCATTTCTGTTCAGCCCAACACATCAGGCCCTGGGGACCGTGGGACAGAGAAGATGCAGGAGATGCCGTATGGGGTCTTTAGGCTCTCAAGGCTGGGGACGGATGGAGACGGAGAAGGATGCTCTGGAGATTCAGGCTCTTGTTCCATCTTAGGGACTGGCCCTGGCCTTAGAGATTCTAAAAACTAGCGTAGTTTACAACCTACAAGCCTGCCTTGGGAAACAATGGATTTTCTTTGAATGCAATAGCTCCTGTAGTGATACAGGAAAAACGAATGTGGGGCAAGGGGAGGGCTGTGTCCCAGGTCTCGGTTGAGCCCCTGGGACGTGCCCCACCAAGCGTGGGTCCTTGGCTTCATGCAAGAAAGAATTCAAGAGCGAGCCGCAGTTGAGTAAAGGTAGATTTATTTAGAGAGATACATACTGCATAGAGTGCAGGCTGTTTCAGAAGGCGAGAGAAAGGCCACGAGGTGTGGGGGCTGGGTGCTCAGGTTAAAGTAAAAGTAGGTACACATTCCACAGAGTGCGGGCCGTCTCTGAAGACCAGGGAGCCAGTGAGGCCACGAGGCATGGTGTTGCCAGTTTTTATGGGCTCAGTAGCTTCACATGCTAGCAAGTGGGAGGACTATCCCAACTACCCTGGGGAAGGGGCTGGGGTTCCCAGGAATTGGGCCACCGCCCACTCTTTGACCTTTTAAGTCAGCCTTGAAGCTATCATGGTGCCTGTGGGAGTGTCATTCACCATGTTAATATATTACAATGAGCGTATAATGAAACTCAGGGTCTACTGGGAGTCAAACCTCCTGTTGTCTTGAGCCTCAAGACCTACTAGGGGTTGAATCTTCCACCAGTCAGGTGTTAATTGCTGTGTCATTCCTTGAATGGCTGTGCCTTGTCCCCTTCCCTCCTGTCTCAGTAGGACACTAGTCACTTACTGTCACTCCCCAACGGCAAGTGTTCAGGAAAAGGGATGTGCACATGTGGGCAGGTTCCTTACAGCCTGGGAACTGCTACCCTGGGCAGCAGGGGCCTTGTCTGTCTGCCCACCTGGACATCAGAATGGCCAGAGGTTAAGGAGAGGTTCCTCATCACTGGTCAGGGCAGGGGAATTTTCCCTGGCTTTCAGACCCATCACATGACAAGCAGTGGCTGGTTCAACAGCCAGGCTGACTAAGAGGTCTGGGCAGGGGCTGGAGTCCTGTGGATGGGGTGGGTGAGGTCTGACTCTGGCCCTCAGTCTCCTTCCTCCACCCTCCAGGGGAGCCACAGTCAGAGGGGGCCCCAGGCTAGCTGCCTGTGGTGAGGAGCAGGCCCTAACCTGCCTCTGAGTTGTGGCCAGGTAGGCAGGCCGGCCCCTCCCAGCTCTGGCTGGTCGCCTGAGGTTCACATTTACCCCTCAGGCCACTCCCTGACCTCTAAGGCTGGGTCATGCACACTGCTACTTTGTGACTCCCTTTCCCCAAGCGGTGGGGCTGCTCCGCCCAGCCCAGAGGGAGGAGGCCGTGCGGAGACCCGTCTCCGGGATTCCTCCTTCCAATACCCACAGGCAGCCTTAGCACCAAGCCCTTTATCCTGAGGACCCTCAAAGGGTGGGCCTGGGACCAGGCAGCAGGAGTTACACAAAGGGAGTGTCTCCATCCAGCAGTGGGATGGGCTGTCCCAGTAGGTAGAGGGCTTCTAGTCTCCAGAGGCTGGCAGTCTAGAGGTGAAGGGGGATCCCCTATCCTGGGGGCAGAGCGATCGCTTGGACTCTTCTGTTCAGTGGTTCTCAGATACTCCCAATCTCAGGGAGAATTTCCTGAGCCTTATGATTGGTGTTTAAGGGACCTGATGAATTTTTAAAGGATCAAAGTTCTGTGAAGGTCCCTTGGCTGAAAGAATACTTCATTCCATTAACCACGTGTCAATATCCTCAAGTCACAGAGGACAGCCGAGCCCCTACACTGTCCTTGCTCAGGGCGTTTTGGCAAATATGGTCCATCCCACATAAACTTCAGGTGCTGATGTAAACCGGCTCCCAGAGTGTCCAGCCTCTCTCCAACTTTCCCCAAAACATCTGAGTTGTTTCAGAAACTACCCTTGTGATTCCTGACCCAGCCTCAACTTCCTCCCGAGAGCAGTGGGCTGGTGAGGAAACAGCAGCTTTCCGGGGCCTGGCTTCCAGCGGGTAATTCCAGCAGCCTCTGGGCTGCCTGCAACTCCATGCCCGAGATGTGTCACAGCCACTTATTTCCAAAGCCACTTGTTGACATGAGTCTGAAAGCCGAAGCGCAGAAGTCCTGCAGTCCAAGTTGAACTGCTAAAGGCTTTCTTTTCTGGCAGACCGTCCACGTGAAACCATCCACATCCCAGTCATGGGTGCTGAGTGGCTGGAGCCAGAGGCAGGGCCTGGTGCCACCAGGATCTGTGCACATGGCAGACCTAGGGAGATCTTCATTGCCCAGGACAGAGGGCATGGTGCCCACAGGGCAAGCCAGGACCCAAGAAGAGCCCCTGGTTCCCCTTCCCCAAGAGGGCAGGAAGCCCCTAGGCAAAGCAGAGCAGGCCCTTCTCCGGGCAACAGCTGGCCGGGCAGGTCTCCGACCAGAGAGGGGCACCACTGCCGTTGAGGGTCTGCAGATATCTGGGTCCTGAGATGCCTCCTGCGGCAGAGACAGTGACGTGGTCCTCCGCCCTGGGCCCACCATGGAGGCTACAGAACGGAGGACTGGCAGCCCCAGGAGGGTCCCAGCAGCCCGGGCAGGGCTGGAAGCCAGACTGGGGGCTCACGTCCGCACAAAGCAGTGCTGCAGCTGCGGCCAGGACGCGGCAGACGGACGACACCCCATCTCTTGACTTTCCTTTTGACTCAGGAGAAACAACCGCAGGCGCTGGCTCAGTGCCCACAGGGGCCACATTCACAGTAACTGGGGGCAGCTGGCGGGCATCACTCCTGAGGCCACGGCGACAGGAAGAGACACAGGAGTACGTGCCTCGTGGCCTCCCCTCCGCCCTGTGTGTGTGTGTCTGACACCCACGGTTCCAAAGCATCTTCTTGGCAGCAGCAGAAGGCAGGGGGCCCAGTTCCTGCCAACTGTCTGTTGCCCCGACAACCACTGCCATTCAGACGCAGCCCCTTGGGTGTCTCTACTGCGCGGGCCCAGGCTCCCCTGGGGTCTGGGTCAGGGGGCAGCCGGGTGAGGATGCAAGTACAAACCACCAGAACCTCCTGCCTTGACAGGCTGGGCCTACTGCTGGATGCTGGAACCTCAGTTCAGGCCAGACGGGCCTCTGCCACCAGCTTGGTCCCCCCAGCACCACCCTGGCCTCCCAGAGGCACCCGGCTGCCCTCTCTGCCCCCGCCCAGGCCAAGCCTCATTTCCCAGAGTCGGTCGTGGGCAAGGGGTCTTCCTTTCCTTCCTCCTCCACTGAGAACATGACGTCCCCGCAGCTGCCCAGAGGTGGTTCTGTCTCCTGCTCGGGGTAGTGGGGGGCATAGTCCACTTCCAGATCCTCCTCAAACTCAGACCCCGCCGGCCCCACCAGGCCCTGGCCCTCGGGCACCTCGGTCTTCACCGTCCCCACGATCACGGTGTCAGCCTTCATGATGTAGATGTTTTCTGCAAGGCAGAAGGGTGGGGGAGGTGAGGAGACCAGAGCCCCAGCTGGATGGAAGCAAGGAGGCTGAGGAGGGGCCGAGTCCCAGCGCCACCACTCCTGCTGTGTGGCCTCAGGCAGGTGACACAACCTCTCTGATACACAGTAAGCCTTGCCAACTTCACAGGTGTCCTAAGGCTCAAAGGAGATAAAACAGCTAGGAACTGTGTGCTGAGGAGTTAAGGAGCCGCCCACTTATTGAAATGTTCATGATTCTCTCTACCCTTCTGCAGGGCTGGGGCAGGGACAGAGAGAACAGCATCGGGAGAGAACTCGGGGAATGACACCGACACCAACAGCACCGGGGAGCACTCGGAGTTCAGCCTGTGCTGGATGCCATTCCAGACACTTCCCACACGTTAGCTCCTGAATCCTCGCATCTCTTCCACCAGGTAGATAGTCTGTTCTTATCCCCATTTACAGATAAAGAACTTGAAGCCCAGAGACGTTAAATGACCTGCCCAACGTCACCAGGTAGTTAGCAGAAATCCCCAAAGAAACTCCCACCCCGCCCGGCCAGCCTCTCCACTCCTGTCCACGTGCCTAAGGCAGAAACCCGGGGCACACCTTGTCCTGGTGTGCCTGGGATGGTCCTGGTTTTAGCAGTGGAAGCTCCGCATCCCAGGATCTCTTCAGTCCAGGAAAACCCAGTCGGTCACACCCTACAGAAACCACAGCCCTGTTAATAGTCACCGGCAGCCGGTGATTTGGACAGGTTGCAGGGGCCGGTATGTCTCGGTGTTTACTGCCAGTCTCCCGCCTGTGCCTGCAGGGCACGCAAGAGGACCGTTTGTACATACTGCTTGGATGAGTACCCAGCCCAGCCTGTCAGAGGCCTGATCCCCTGTGGTCTTCTGACATCTGCTGCCAGGGCTTTGGAGGCTTAAGGGAGCTAAGTCACCTGCCCAAGAAGCTGGGAAGTGGGGAGCCTGGCCTTCACCTGGGTCAGCTGATTCCAAACACCAGCAGCCCAGCGTCTGATGACCTTGGGCTCAGGGCAGGGTCCCAGCTCCCAGCAGCTCAGCCCTGGGACTCTCTCCGGAGTCTGAATGGGGAAGCTCAAGAGGGAACTTAAGAACTAGGGTAGGGCAAGGAACTCAGGATCCCTGTACCCTCAACCCCCTTGCATAATGCCAGCTTTTCTGTTTTGGTTTTTAATACCTCCAGGAAAGAGAGAAGTATTCAAAACAGAAGTGAGGACTAGAGAGAGGGCTACCAGCTTGAAACTGTGGGCCGGGTGCCCCCCGACACCCCAAAAAAGAGAACAGGGACTCAGGCCCCACCACCCCTCCATCAAGGCCTGCAGGGCCCTTGACCAGAGGGTCTGGCAGAAGATGGGAGCCAGAGGTGGTGAGGGAGAGGGGACTCCAGGAGGTGAGAGAGAGCACAGAGGAGGCCAGACATGGCTACAGGGGATGACAGACAGACAGATGGACAGAAGTAGGGTGTGAGAGAAGCGGGGTGAGTTTGTCCAGGAAGAAGAGGCCAAAGCTGGGGGCCAGACTCTCACCCCCTCACAGTCCTCGGGTCCTGATTCCTGAGGCTCTGTCCCCCATCACAGGGCTACCTTCTCCCCATTTGGGAGGGGGAGGGCCTTCCAGAAGTTGCTTGGACTTCCTGCCCCACCCAGGGCTCCAGAATCCAAGAAAGTTGTCTTGGTGGGGAGGGGTCATGAAGGTGAGGGGCAGGGGCTCCCCTGCCTGGTGCCCAGGGCTAGGGGGTGAGGCGTAATTGGAGTTTGGTCCCCTTGGGAGCTGGACAAAGGGCCGCTCCTCTGGGGAGGTGTCCGGAGGATAAAGGGCTCAGTCTCTTCTGTGTCCCAAGAGAAGCTTCAAGGCCTTCCCTCCCCACCACCTTGCTCATCAGCGAGGCTTAAGTACAGGCCAGGCTGCCCAAGCCCGCCCAGGCCCACCTGGGAGCCTGGTGCCTCCCTCCCCCCTCCCCCCGAGACACTCCCAGGGCCCCACCCCTGCACTTCCAGGCTCTCAGCATGGACTCAAATGTTCAAATTAGGACTTCTTAGGAAATTGGTGGCAATGCCTTTGGTGGTATTTCCCAAAATACATTCTTTGCAAATAAACTTGCTGAAAGCTACAAAACCAAAAGTCTCAGTTTGGTGGCCCTGAAGAGTTCTATCCACCGACACCTACCCCAGAAATGTGGAAGACAAACGCAGATGCCTCTCTGGTACTATCTCAGTGATGGTCAGCCCTCCAGAGAAGGCAGAGACGGGCCCTGCCCCCTGGAGCTCACAGCCAGGTGAGGGGGGCGGGGGGAGCGCTACAGACACAATCACACTGCTGGGTCCTGAGGACTCTAAGCGGGAAGACCCGGGGTCTGGAGGAGCACAGAAGCGGGGCATCTCCTTGACAGGAGATGGAGAGGGCAGGGAAGGCTTCCTAGAGGAGGAGGCAAATAAGAAGGGTCCTCAAGACATCAGGAATTAACTAGTTTCAAAGGCGTGGGCTGTTTCAGGTGAGGAAGCAACTCCCACGGAGCAGCTTAGCTGTGAGAGAAGGCTCCGTGAATCAAGAGGCTGCCAGGGAGCGGGAGGAGCAACCTGTAGGGCTGGGAAGCAGGGGAGTCTGGTGGGGAGCAGGCAGCTTGTCACAGCCTTGAATGCCAGCATAAGAAGCCTGGAATTCATCCTGAAAGTAACAGGGACCCCCTGGAAGATTTCAAGCGGGGCTGTGATAGGGACAGGTCTGCATTTTGGGAGAAACACAGGCTGTAGCAGGAAGGAGAAAAGTGGGAGAGGAGGCAAGGAGGCCCGTGGGTCCCAGTTGGAGAGTGACTGTGGTTCGGGGGCGCGGGCCTCCGGGCCCCACAGCGGGGTGGTGTGGACGAAACAGGGCTTTCGGAGCCCGCCGACATGGGAGTGAGTCTCTGCTCTGCTACTTGGTAGCTGTAGCTGTATGACTGGGGAAAACCACTTCTCCCCTCTGACCTCTGTTTCCCCAATTATAAAAAGGAGGGAAGGACGCCATCCTCAGAATGTGTCAAGAGGTGACATGCGCAGCGCCCCAGTATGTCAGCCAAGCGGCAGCTCTGCTGTCCCTGGCATCTCCCTCCTGTTCCCCTCAGAGGGGCTCTTTGTGGGGGCTGGAGTGGGGTTCACTGCCCCTCTAAGAACAGCAGGCACCAGGCAGACGGAGCCCCCAGCCACCAAGACAACTTCACGTGCATCACTTCACCAATTCTCACAGCGGCCCTGTGACGTCAGAACTATTGCTATTCTAGGCGGAGGGTGCAGCTCAGTGGTAGAGCGCATACTTAGCATGCACGAGGTCCTGGGTTCCATCCCCAGTACCTCCATTTAAAGATACATGAATAAATAAATAATTACCTCCCCCTTACAAAAAAAAAAAAACAACTTCTAAACAACGACTGCTCTTCTTGTTTTATAGAAACATAAACGAGGATGAAGAAGCGGAGCCAGCTGCATGACACCCCTGAGAATGGTTTAACTCCTTCACTAAAAGCATCTCCTACCTGTGCGGGCCGGTGGGGGGACCCACACCTATTCCTCGCTGAGCCTCCGGTCCCCAGGCCTCAGCATCTATCTCCCCCTGCCTTCCGAGCACCCCAGGATGCCTCAGACAGGCTGACTCACCGATCCTGTTGTTGGTATGCTCCGTGGTCCCCCGGGGCTCAGGAAGGTCGGTGGGGGATGAAGGGCTGCTGGCTGGGCTGGCCTCCAGCAGCCGCAGGCTCTCCAGGCCAGCTGGCCCCACGGTGGGGCACATCTCTGCAGCTTGGGGGCTCAGCAACCCCAGCTCCTCTGTGCCCGGCTCTGCCACCGATATGCTCCTGATCAGCTGCTGTGGGCGCAGGGGAGATGGTGCTGATGAAAGATGCCCAGCCTCCCCCAGTATCTGAATCAGGGAGCCCCCGTTTCTTCATCTTCATAGACCCCAGTGAGTCTCCCTCTGCTTTCAAGCCATCATATGAATACCCCGGACTTCTCAGTCTTGTAGCCTGATGACCCTGCATGTGGCGACCCCGTGAAGTCGTGTTGCTTTTAACTCGTGCTGAAGAAGAATGGTGGCCGCATCGCCGACCACGCTGACCATGTGTGTGGCCCTTGCTGTACGTTAACCCTTACAACCACTTCCAACCTTACAATCAAGTGGCTCATATCAGGACCTTCCCCATTCTACAGATCAGGAAACTGAGGCACAGAGGAGTCAAATAATTTGCCCAGGGTTAGTAAGCAAGTGTCCGGAAGCCGAACTCCGGAACGTCGGCATCTCACTCTGGAATTCATGCTCTTTAGCAACGGTCTCTGTGTCGGTGCCAGGCCCACCCCAACTCCCTGGCCCTGACCTCCTGGGACAGCAGTCTTTGATGACAACACTAATGTATTCTTAAAACAGCTATGTCTTCAGGAAAACGTTGGTTGGTTTCGTTTTTGACTTTCATAGGTAAGTGCCAAGGAGGAGTGGCCTCATGAAATGTTCTGATGTAAATACAGTTTACCTCCAGCCTTCAAAATGGAATGAGTCTGAGCAATTCATAAAGTCTAGCTGCGTAATCCTGAATATTCTTTTAAAATAATTTGAAGTCCAAAAGACGGCATTTTTAAACCAGTTGCTGTTAATGCATTGGCCTGCATGGCCACAGATACTTGATTACCATATAAAACATTAAATACCTTTCTCATGAAATTTCTCGGTATTGTAACAGCAACTTGTGTGACCTAAGCCTCTTTGAATGTGATCTCCCGTGATTTGAAACTGAACTCGTACTGTGGCTCCATCTATTATGTTTAAAAATAAAGATGGAAATGTTTCTCATGTGTGAATGTTTGAGTTAAAAGAAAGTAAAGGAAGAATTGATACGTGAAAATAAAATGAGTGAACCATACACACCTGAGACCGGGAGGCATGGAATGGCTTTGTCCTGCATCCCCCCACCCAGCTGCAGAGGGTGGTGCCCCGGCTACCCGCCCCCACCCCCCACCCATCCTCACAGCCCCTGGGAGGCTAGCACACACCAGGGCACCAGGAAAAGCCCAGTGAGGACCTGGTATATGCGCACCGCCCTGGATGGTCACAGGATCAGCAAAGCCCCCCAAACCCCCAGCCACCCAGCGCAGCGCCTGTGCACAGCGAATGCTTCATAAAAGGTCCGTGAAGAGGCTCTTACTAGGAGGCAGCTCAGGGTAACAGTTCAGAGCACTGGCTTTGGAGTCACACAAACCAGGGCTCAAATCCTAGTTGATCTGCTTTCCAACTGTGGGACCACCTTTCCTGTCTGGGCCTCTGTTTCCGCTGTAATACAACGGGAAACCAGTACTGAACTCTGTGCATTGTAAGGACTACCCGGGATAACTTCGAGAAAGCACAAAGCCGGGTGCCGAGGGCTCCATTCGTGATAGCTGAAGTTGCAAAAGTTGCCTCTGGCCTCTGACCTGACATCCCAGCTTTGAGGATGAGATGCCTGGGGGAGGGGAGGAGAAAGGGAAAAATAAACGCAGCCTTTCCCAGACCACACCTGGCACCCAAGCAGCCAGAACCAAGTCCACGGTTTGGCAGGCCCTTCTGGAAGTCCCCAGCGGGCCGAGCCAGGAGCCGAGGCTGCTGTGCGTGCAGATGGGGCTCCCTTTCTCGGACAGGGCCTGGCCAAGGCCCCGCTGTGCTCAGGGCTCCCTCTGTGGGGCAGACTCGCCTGAACTTGCAGGGGGAGCTCGCACCTGGGGCCTGTGGGAGGGGATGGAGCTACCCGGTTGCTCTCAGAACCAGCAGATCTGCTGGGAAAGGAGTCAGGTTTAGGGGCACAAAGCTGGGGTGGGGGCAAGGGGGTACTACTTACTGCAGGGTTCCTCCCGGGCCTGGAATCTGCAAGAAGAAAAAGAGCCGTGACTTCACCAAGGGGGGTCTGTCAGCTGCCTGGCCTGCCCAGCGCCTCCGCCCCTGGGTGGTAACTGGCGCTTGTCAGGTCCTCAGTCTGGAGAACAGTGGATGGGTTTCAGGGCCAGCGCCCATCCCCCGGACCTAGGGCACAGGCGCTCACTTCCCAGCAGCGTTCAGAGAACTGGGGAACCACGTCTCTCCCAGCCACTAATCCCATCAGCCCAGGGACCCCCGCCCAGCACACCCACCCCTACCCACACACAGCAGTGGTTCCGAAGGGGCGCTCACCCCAGCTGGAGCCGAAGAGGCTTCCACCGGGTCAGCAGTTGGTCCCTGGCTGCTGCCACCACCTGGTGACTGCCAGGGGCTGGAGAGGCCAGAACTCCCCCGAGCACCGTGTGAAACTCACAGTGAGGACCCCAGGGCAGGGTGATAGAGAGCCGGTGACGGGTCCTGAGGACATTTTCTAAGCCCCGCTTCGGACATGCCTGAACCTACCCCTTCTGGCTCAGACCAGTGAGGGTTCAATTTTCTATCATGTGTCCCTGAAAGAGCCCAGGCGACCAGCCTGCTCACTGGTCAGCCCAACCCCTGCAATCCTACCCTTTGGGGGGCTCGAGACGCAATGATCCTTAGAGCACAACCGAGATCCTCTCATCCCAAACTCCACCCTCCACTCCAACTTTCCTCTCATATCAAACAGGGCGCCAGGTCATGGCCAAGCAAATGTTGACAGTTAACCACGGCCCGATGGCCACCCAGGAAAGCTGGAGGTGGTGCGCAGGCACCTGTCTATGCCAGGGCGAGCCAACTCCCAAGCGCTGAGCATCCTCTGGGTAGGCACAGCCTCTACGGCTCCCCAGGAGCCCACCTGCGGAGACCCGGCTTTCCTTGCTGTTCTGTGCACAGACCTAACCAGAGAAATCCGCTACGAAGAGGCCAGGATGCCAGCTAAGTTGTCCCCGGAACGCAAGAGTGATCTCAGCTGCTCATCCCTGAGTCCTAGCTGAACCACCCACTGGAGGCCAACCAACCACGATGACACAAACAAGCCTGGCCGTCCGAACCTGTTGTATGGGCACTGGGTCTGTCTGGGGGACACTCTCACCTGTACCTTGTAAACAGCCGTCAGCAGGTGAAGTGTCTAAAGGGGAAATGGACCAGAATAATGGTCAAAAGAAGCACATGTGTACAATGACACAACTCTTGACTCTTGATTTAACAAATCTGGTCACTGCTGCTCCCAGCAAAGCAGTCACCTTGGGAGACCGTGGCTCCTCCCACGAGGTGGCCACTGTCCACTGCCCAAGCTGCCACTCTGAGAAACGGTCTCTGGCTGGAGGCACATTTGTTTAAATGATGTCAGTGAAGCCAAATCTTCACCCCTTGAGAGTGAATTTTCAGTTTTGCAAACAGCCAACGGTGATTGGCAGCAAGTCATTGACAGGGAAAGGGCGGGTGTGTGTGTGACAAAGTAACAAGTCAGCATAAATAAAAATGATAAAATGCAGGCTTGGAGAGGACTTGGGTGAACAGGAATGCAGCTGTTCGTGCCCTGTGAACCAGTTCTCTCTTTCTCAAGAGCCATCTGGCAGTGGAAACCTCACACACTTTGACCCAGTAATCCCTCTTCAGGGACACACCCTCAGGAAATAACTGGAAAGAAAGCCATCAGGCTGCCCCAGCAGTGGTGTTTATAATCACCAACAAAACTGAAAGCAAGCCAGAAGCCAAACAATGAAGCCAGCTCCCTAGTCCTGCAGCAGGCCCCCCCCACTGAGACCCCCATACGACATGCCTTCACCTTTCCCAGCTTAGTCCTCTCAGGGACAGATCATGCCAGCTTTGGAGGGTCTTTATGAAGATTAAATGAGATCTCAAAAGAGAAGGTGCCTCATGATCAGCCACCTTGAGAGGACAGACCCCTGATACGTTGTGATGAAGATGACACTGAACCTGTGTGGTCTTCCTCCCCAAAACCCACGGCTCTGATCTAATCAGGAGGAAAATTTCAGGCAAATTCCAACAGAGGGGCTCCTACACCGTAGCTGACCAGTACCCCTCAAAACCTCCAAGGTCATCAAAAGCAAAGAAAACCAGAAACTGTCACAGGCCAGAGGACCTTAAGAAGACATGACAATCAAATGAAATGTGGTGCCTCCAAAGAAGACATCCAGATGGCCAACAGGCACATGAAAAGATGCTCAGTATCGCTAATTATTAGAGAAACACAAATCAAAACTACAGTGAGGTATCAACTCACACCAGTCAGAATGGTCATCATTAAAAAGTCTACGAATAATAAACGCTGGAGAGGGTGTGGAGAAAAAAGGAACCCTCCTTCACTGCTGGTGGGAATGTAGTTTGGTGCAGCCACTATGGAAAACAGCATGGAGGTTCCTTAAGAAACTAAAAATAGAATTACCATATGATCCAGCATTCCCACCCCTAGGCATATATCTGGAGAAAACTGTAATTCCTAGAGATTATCATATTAAGTGAAGTCAGACAGAGAAAGACAAATATCATATGATATCACTTATATGTGGAATCTTAAAAAAAAATGATACAAATTCTATTTACAAACCAAACACAGACTCACAGACATAGAAAGCAAACTATGGTTACCAAAGGGGAAAGGGCAAGGAGGGATAAATTAGGGGTTGGGGATTAACAGACCCACGTTACTACGTATAAAATAGATAAACAACAAGGACCTACTGTACAGCACAGGGAACTATATTCAATTTCTTGTAATAGTATAATGGAAAAGAATCTGAAAAGAAAAAATATATATGCACGTATATGTATAACTGAATCAGTTTGGTGTTACCTGAAACGAACATTGTAAATCAACTACACTTCAATAAAATTTTTTTAAAAAATAAAATAAAGACTTAAAAAAAATGTCATGTGGTGTCCTGGGTGGGCAGTGAAAGGACACTAGGCAAAACTAAGTAAGTCTGAATAGAGTATTGGCTTCAGATGATAGCAATGTGTCAATGTGGGCTCATTTACTGTGACAAACCTACTGCACTAATGTGAGATGTCCCCAGTAAAGGAAACTGGGTGTGGGCTGTACAGAAACTCTCTGTACTAGCCCCTCAAATTTCCCCTAAGTCTAAAACTTTTCTTAAAAATTGAAGTCTATGCAGATTTTTTAAAATTATTATATAGAAGTTGTAAAACCTCTAACAAAAAGAATATGAAAAGCATTATATATGTATAACTGAATCAGTGTGCTGTACACCAGAAATTAACACAACATTGTAAATCAACTATACTTCAGTTTGAAAAAAAATTAAAATAATTGTTTAAAAATATGCAAAAGGGAGGATGCCCGGGGGCTGCCTAGCACATAGAGGGCTTCCGGATGTCCCTGTGGCTTGACCTTCCATCACATCGAATAGAAGGTCTGCCTTCGATACTGACTCTTGGAAACAAGCCTAAGAAAACATCGAGGTGAAAAGGCAGAATCTGAAAGGTACCGACATCTGCCTGCAGCCGGGCTCCCACCCGCGTGTGGACTTTGATAAAGACGCAGAGTAAATCGTGCCAAGAACAGAGGTCAGATTTCGTAACTGATCTTCCCCTAAAAATGTTGCTTCAGCCTACTGTCTTCATGTATTGTTTCCCTTGCTATCTGGAATAATAATGAGCTTCTCATTAACACGTCCAGCAGCCCAGGGCACAAGTCCAGGGACACACTGGGCATCGGTGCCCCCGCCCCCGGAAGGAGTGCCTGGTGTCCCAGGGCTGCTCTGAAGGCCGCTAAAGTCCAGCACGTGGGTTCTGACGCCCGAGGTATCCATCCCTTCCATCCCCACTGCTCTCCCCTTTCCATCCCACCCCCTCTCTGGCCTGGGGTCCAGCTGCTGTGGGAAGCGGAACAGACCCAAGGAAGGGGTCTGACACCAAGGTTCAGCCAGACATGGGCAACAGGCAACAACACCCCTAGATGCAAAGCCAGGACAGGGCAGGGAAATTGCGGGCTAAGCTGGGAACATCGTGGAGGAAGAGGTGCTCCAAACACAGAAGGACGGGGACAAAAGGCCACAGGAGCCAGCTTGAAGGGGCCCCCACTGGCCTAAGCTGGGACGATTTGAACATCAAATTAAATAATGATGGCAGTAGAGTGAGAGGAGTCCGTGGTCCAGACAGATATAAACATGGAAATGAAGGAAAGTTTGACGAGGCTTCAGTTATTCAGAGCCTCAAAGGACCTCCCTTCAAAATACTTCACAATGACCGAGGAGGAAAGAGGGCTCCATGCGGGAGAAGCCTGGCAGACACCACCCTAATCACGTGCTTGTGGTGAACACACGGAAGAAGGGACAAAAGGCGACCTGGTGGGGGGACCCACACGGAGAGCTGGGTGTCACGCCTGGCATCTTCCTGCCAGAGATGCACCACCTGAATCCAGGGGTGAGGAAGGCGTCAAGCAAACCAACCAAGGCCGGGGCAGCCACCGAATCATTGGCAGAATCTTTCAAAGAGACCAGATCATGACTGTGAAAGGAAAGCCTGCGGAACTGCCCCCGATTGGAGGAGACCGGGGACGCCGCGGCCAACGGCAGCACAAGACCCTGAACGGCATTCTTGTGCTTAAAGAGTGTTATTGAGATAAACGAAGAAACTTGAGTGGAGTCGGAGAATTCGTTGGTGGCAAACGCATCAGGGCGAACTCTCCGATTCTGACGATTTTACTCCAAGCAGTCGTGTGAAATACACACGCAAGCATTCAGGGATGAGAAGGCACTAAGCCAGTAACTGACTCTCAAATGGTTCGGGCAAAACAAGTTTTTGGTACCGTCCTTGAGACTTTTCCAGACATTCGAAATTGTTTCAAAACAAAGAAAAAAGATGTTTTCCAGCGTAAACCTGTCTGAAGTAACAAATGAAGTCATGATCATAGTGTCCTTTAAAATGAGGGGTTAAAAGAAATTCGGTCAGTGTTTCTCAACCACAAGTGACTTACCCCCATGAGGGGACATTTTGCAATATCTGGAGATACTTTGGGCTGTCACAGATGGGAGGTGTCCCTAGTATCTGGTGGGTCTAGGGACCAGGGAAGCTGCCTGGCATCCTGTAACGCATAGGACTGCCTCCACATCAAAGAATTACTCCATCCAGATGTCACTAGTGCTGAGAATGAGAGGCCCTTTATGCAAAACTGTCACTACCAACAAAATCCCTGCTAATTAACCAAGTGGCCTTAAACAAATTCCTTCATCTTCCTGTGCCTCTGGATTCTCATCTGTGAAATGGGGATACCACAAGGCCGCTGGGAGGAGGATGAGAACACATAGGTGCTTTGGAGATGCCTGCCAAAGAGGACACATGCCACAAAGTCAAATCGATTCAGAGATGGGGGTGAGCGTCAGATGGGCACCCGCCCAGATGGCTGATGCGCTGCTCACAGACCTGGCGGTCCCCCAGCGCTGGAGCTCCGGGACCCGGAGGACTGGGATGCACATTTCTGTCCTGCTCGCCTTTAGTCCTTCCAGCAACTGGTGCTGGTCGGAAAGCTCAGCAGGGCAGTTCTTCTACCAGCCCAGCGCTGCTAGGAAGTGCCCAATGGGTACATGAAGGAGTGGACAGATATTAGCACTCCTGCACGCGTCCAGCACCCACTGCAGCCACCCTGCTCTGTCCGTCCGCATCCTGCGCCCTGTGCCACCTCCTTCCCTCTTGGGCCTGGGAACCAGACCCCCACCCCACCCCCCACCGGAAGCCAGAGGGCCAGCAATGGCCCCAAATAGGGCGGCCACCACTGAGCCCTGGGGCTTAGTTCTTGGTAGGTCTGGCTTCTTAAGGGAAGGTGCCTTTGTCTTTCCCTCTCTCTCTCTCTCTCTCTCTTTTTTTTTTTTTTTGGTGTGACAAAACTGCTATCACGGAGGTTTGAAGAAAAAAAATAAACTGACAGCAATGGAAACTCGAATACTAGAAAAATGTCAAGAAAGCAAACACAGGTTTCAATGAGACACTGAGCCTGACAGCTCACGGAAAAAGGCTTGAAACTGTCAAAACACAAAAACCCCCGTTGTGAAGGGAACACAAGCACCTGCTGGTGAAACTCATCAAATCCAAAACATGCCTCATGGGCTGTGTCTGGGGACCCAAGTAGAAGCCAGGCTACGGCAAAGCTCTCCACGGGCCCAGGGGAGACAGGGGTGAGGTCTGAGTTGACCACTGGGCTCCAGGGTGGGCACTGGGTGGTTGACAACCCTTGGCGGGAGGAAGAGATTAGGGATGGGACTGGGCCCCTACAAACAAGACCCACCATCTAAGGACCAGTGCCTGAGTCTGGCGGTGGCATTGACGGGCCATGTGGCCCCGGGTCTTGTCTTCGCCTTACAGACTGAAGAGCATCACCTGCCTCCCCTGAGGCTCCTGGATCTGAAACCAGAAAGGGAAGCTCAGACCATTTGTGTTTGCTCGCTCCCCTGTGGCCAGGGCCCCGTACACAGTAGGTGCTCAATCAATGCTTGTGGCAAGCTGAGGAAGACCCTGCCCTGCCTTGAAAGAAGCTGCACAGGGGAGAGAAGACCCTTGGCACAAGATGCTGAGGTGAGAGCTGGAAGAGACCAGTTGCCTGGATGGGTGGGGCATGGAGGGCTGCCTGGAAGAGTCGGCCTGGAGGCTGGGCAGTGATCAGAGAGAGGAGTTCAGAACAATGTAGAACTCAAGAAGGCCTGGGATTCCTGGTGGGGGAAAAGGCCCCAGACACAGGCCGCCTGTCAGCAAACAGCAGCCACCATACACTGAGCACTGACTGGGTGCAGGCACCCCACGCAGTGCTCAGAGGCCCTTTCTCCGTGGATCCACATGCCCACCCTCTGAATGAGGCCCCGCTGTCCCCATTTTACAAAGGAAGAAACTGAGACACAGAGGAACTAAGTAACTCACCCAAGGTCACATGGGAGCGGGAAGAAGGGAAGGCATTCAGGAGAGAACAAGGTGGATTTTTCAACCTTCCAGCCAGCATCCGGCCAGCGCTCAAAGGGCATGCCCCACCGTTTCCACCCACAGGACATTCCTTTCACAGATGAGGTTGTACAGAACGAAGGAGCAGCTTGTGGGAACCCAGAGAGAGGGATCCCCGAGGAGCTCTGAAACCACGGTCCGGAGCTGCCCCTCTGGCCCTCCGGACACTCACCTGCAGGCTCCAGCTTGGGCTGGAAGGTCTGGACGGAGTAGCAGAGGTGGAGCTCTGAAACGACAGCGGGAGGAGGGCTGGGGTGCCAGCTCGGAGAGCCTCAGCTGCCAGGGCGGGAGAGGCCCCCAGCCAGGCTGGCACAGAGCACCCTGCCCTCCCCAGGGCCCAAAGGACATGTGCACTCACTTTGCCGAATCCACTTCCTGCAGGCTTTCCAGTGGCACAGGAGGAAGGAGCCAGAGCTGACGACCACCACCAGCATCAAGGTCACCCAGAAGAGCACGGGTCCTGGAACACAGAGGCGGCCCTGCCCTCTCGTCCTCACGCTCGTGGCCCCCAAGTGTACATCCTGGCAGGGATCTGAGGCCCTCCTGCAACCACACAGGACAGCCCCAGCCCAGACTACTGCCTCCTCCTCCTGGGCACAGACTCCACGCGGCTGCCAGGACCTGGGCCTTTCCCAAGACAGGGCAGACACCCAGACCCTACCCATCTGGTCCAGCCCTTACCCACCTGTCCTTCCTCACCTGGCTCTAGGAAGCCCATCTGGGGGGCTAAATAGTTGAAGAAAAAGCAAACTATTTCGAGAGGGTGAGAAACTGAGAAGTCAAGGAGCCAGAATAAAGAAGGAATAGAGGTCCAAAACAATGACAGCTGGGGACTCAGGGAGAGGGCCTGCGTGGTGCACCTCCCTGGGTAGCTGGCGGGCAGAGCAGCTCGGAGGGCGATGCTGTGAGCCTGGCAACACTCCCAGCCTCCCCTCTAGATTGGAAGCTCCCTGAGGGCAGGCACAGTGTCTACTCTACACACAAGCACACTCAGCAGGTGTTCCCTGAATGGGTGAATCAACAGCCCCACGATAGACAATAGACACCATTACTTTCTCCATTTTACAAATGAGGGAA